>NC_061511.1:107676287-107733208 GCF_022539505.1 Lolium rigidum
TCTAAAGGTATAATAGATGCCCTCCATAGGGGGTCTCACAGTGATCCTCGCTTCTGAACCGTCGGATTTTCTCGTCAGTGCGATCTGGTCCGTTCGTTGTTGCCTCTCCTCACACTAGATAAAGCCATGCAATGGCCGTGTGCTACCCGCCTCAGGCTGCTGGTGGGCCCCACCATTGTCTGGGCCCGCCTGTCGGTGACTGCGGTTGAGATTGGTTTCGGTCAGGCATGGTTGGGCAGGAAAAAAGTATCCCCTCCCCGTGGAGACAAAAAGGTCATCTCCTCCAATCTCCTCCCGTTCTTTTCCTCCACTCCCTTCCCATACTTCTCAAACCCTAGCAAATCCCCATCGCACTACTGGTCTTCGTCCCTGGCTCCCGCTCTCCATGGACGCGTCCCTCTCTCTCCTTGATCTCCTCTCCCAGTGCTCGCCCTCGGAGCAGCGCAGTCGGTGGAGGCGTGCGGGAATGGTGCCGCCAATGGTCTCGCGGGCGCGAGGGAGGGCGCACGGGAGCCCGCGCGGCCGGCCAGGCTCCCTCTCCTCCAGCCCTTCCTTTCCCCTTGGCCGGAGCAGAAGAAGGCAGCAGGGCCTCCACCACGCCCCTCCCCGCTCGCCCCTAGCTCGACATGCTGCTGCGAGCATGAGGAGCAGCCCTCCCTACTGATTACCATTCCCATGGAAGCTCCTTCCTCCGTAGCAATGGCTCCTCCAGCTCTCCGTCCTCTCTATCCCCCTCTCCCACTTTCTCTCTCTCTCAATTGAATCTCTAAAATGTTTGTGTTTGTGCTGATTTTGTTTAGATATGCCGACAAGGTGCATGTTTTCACCATGTCCCCCTTTGCTACAGATCTAGGTATGTGCAAAATTCTTGCCTCACTTCGTAGTTGAATGAGTATAACAATGAAATTAAATCGACCACTCGGTTTGTCTTTTGGGGAGTATTGATTGATTTCCCACTAAAAATGTATTGCCTTATTCTGGAGTGTTAAAAAATAATGTGGCAACTATTGCATATGTTTTATTTTTATAATATTGCACACAGGCTCTAAAAATGTTTTTCTCAATACTATATGCGGAAGATTTCATTCTTACTAATTTTTAGGTTAACCTGTTTAATTGGTGAAGTCTAACCACATGGCAGTACTCGAAAGATGGTGTGTATAAGACCCCGGTAAGTACGCCCATGTTTTGGTTCGAAAAGTACGCGCATGTTGTCCATGTGAAATATATACATCCAATGAACTTTGGTTTATCAAGTGTTACTAAGTCCATGTGATCTTTTATTTTTCTCTAATTCAGATGTTTCACTACAGTTGTAAAAGGTAAACGCAGCTGCAGTGTTCTCCTGTGCTATGCTGAATTAGAAACTTATTTCTGTATGTTTTCATTTGCACATCATTTGCTTGATGACCTTATTGAATGATATTTTGTTTTAAATCTGTGCAATTGAAAGTCGAGGCTGATGTCTTGAGCATCAGGAGGTACGTTGCCGGGCGCTGCAATATCATCCCGTCGGTGGAGGACGCCAAGCCTGTCGGCACCCATTATCCAAGCTGGCACCGGCGATGAGAAATTATCCGGATCTTAGGCGACCATAACGTCTCCAAATCCTCAAACAATCAGGTAGAACCTTACGCTTGCGCTAAGAATCTGTTTTCTGGCTTGCTTTTGTGTTGGTCTGATACATGGTTGTGAGAATATAAAATAAGAATTTAGATGGAAAACGGAAACACCGAGTTTAGCTTATCAAGGTGTTAAGGTACCCTTGTGCATCAATTCTTGCCAGATTTAGAGTTGGCATTGAGAATAAGCAAGTGCGTGTGGTCTAGCGAGCCTGCGGGGCTATCCACGATCGCCTGGTGGGCGCGCGGCGGGTAGGCTCACCCCGAGCCATCCGATCTGCGAGCCAGCTCCGCGTCGATCCGGGCAATTCGTCGGTCTTCTCCATGACTCAAAACGTCTCTCCATTTGCTTCGCCTTCTCATCTGCTCCCGTTCCCCGCCGACGCCCTCCCTCACGTGCTCCGCCGCGTCGACCGCCGCTCCGATACACTGCAGCTGGTGGCAAGGAGGAGAAGATGGATTTGTGGTGAGCTGCAGGAAGGAGGGAAATGCGGCAGCGGCATGCTCGACCTGCGATTTGCCTCGGTGCTGGGCGCATCCTCCCACTCGGCGCCCCAGGTCCCCGCACCTTCCTCCTCCTCTGCCCTGCCCCAAGGTCTTCTAGCCCCAAGCCCCACCGTGCCAAGGTCGCCGCCGCTGGGAGCACTTCTTCCCCAGCACGCGCCTCACGGACGACGTCACCGGTGGAAAAAGGTTGAGCATCTTTGACGATTTGTTAGTGCCGTATCATTTTCTGTACTTATTCTGTTGTTAATATTGGATAGATTCCCTGGATCTCCACTGGTGCAGCGTCTCTCTCTCTCTACTGTAGTATGCCAGGGTCGATTCCTTGCCATTGTCTAGATTGCAAGTAGCATACACACATGAAGCTGCTGCACCACATTCATAGATGAGGTATGCCCATGTTCGAGATTTTCTGTTCTTGGTTTGCTTTGTCTATCCTTTTCTTTTGATTTGTACATGCAAGAAATAATTTTCGTTTTCTATAGATGTGGTATTGTCAAAGTTGTGGATAAAAAACTTCAGGATACCCATCATTTTAATTTATTGAACGCATTTCACATATGTATTTTTTAACTTATTTCCACCGTTTAGATTTTGGATTGATTATGAAACATGGCTGCAGATGGAGGCTACTTGTGAAGGATGAAGTTGGTTTAATTAGTCATTTGGAATTTGCCGCACGCACAAAACAATTTGCAGGTATGCTTCCATGCATATTTCTGGGTTTCATAGAAGAAAACTATCAAGCCATACTCTTTGGCCTATTTATATGGAGCGTGTGTTTCATGGAAGTTAATGGTCTGCAGCCATGCGATCTATCAATAATGATGGCCTGCTGATGGACAACCACATCGACGTCCTCCTCCAACCTAGCTTCTGCCTCCCCAAGCAATGGAGACCTACACCATCAAGTGAGTGTCCCATTCTGCAAGATTTTTACGGTTTGTGTCTTTCGTTTGACAATATTACAGTATTTGTGTTGCAATGATATGCCAAAAAAATTCTTGTTCAGTTCGTGCAAGGTAACTGGCCATATCTGTGCAAAGCTATTTCCCGTATTGGTAGGTCTCTTTCCATACCATTTCTTTTCATGCAGAAATCGGATATTTAGGTACATGTTGGATGTGTCGTTTATCACATAGTTTATATGATTCATTCTACTGGATAATTATTTGTATGGGATTCAAACAAATCTATTGTAGTGTCGTATGTGGAAAAAGTGCTTTTCAGGGTTTACTAGGATGCAAAGTTATTTTTCCTATTGGAAGATATCTTTTCATCCCAACTTTTGTCATGAAAATTTTCTCTCTTTACGCTGTGCTCATTTGCGTGCATCCTTGGTGTCGGGCTTAACGGGTTTCAGCCAAAAAAAGGAGTTTGTAGAAAACACGGATGTAATGAAACACATAATTTGTATTACCT
This sequence comes from Lolium rigidum, assembly GCF_022539505.1. Lineage (NCBI taxonomy): Eukaryota > Viridiplantae > Streptophyta > Magnoliopsida > Poales > Poaceae > Lolium > Lolium rigidum. The sequence goes on from NC_061511.1 coordinate 107,679,836, forward strand.
ACAAGTTTGATTCAACTAATCTCTGAAAATACCAGCCTATTTTACATATTAATCCCATATTTTATGGTTTCCGGATTGTGTTGTACTTTTACCCACAATTTTGAGATTTGTAAAATCAGTCAGTATACAGCTTCCAAAAAAATAATACTGAGATCTATGCATCTACTTTGGTTTCAGCCTGTGAGACTAAATTTGGATATGTAGAACAAGCAGCATATTTGTATGTAGTTTGTCTGCTGTTGCAGGGAAATCAGATCGTCTACACCATTTAGTCCAGTTGAGAAAACGTATGTATATAGTGGTCCATAGTATTTATTTCAGTTTTGTTCCATTTGCACTGCTGTCACAGTTAATAACCTGAAATTGTAGTTCTATTGCATTTTATTCACTATATAACATAGACATTGCGGTTGATTTTTCAGCTACAACAATGGGAGTCGAGGAAAACCTTTTTGATACAGGTGTAAGTTCCAGTCCAACATGTTAATCTTCTTTTGAAGCCGAGATATCAATCTTTAGTACTCCCTCCGGTTCCAAATAACTGCTTAAAAATAGATGCAAGTTGCATTTTGTGGTTTCCTGTGATATTTATAGAACCTATTGAGAGATGCATATGGAGTGAGTATGCATATCTGGATATCAATACTTTAAATTGCAGGTTGTATGACAAATGTGCATTTTCACCAATATATATTGCTTGGCATATGGAGCCTTCAAATTTTGCAGGAAGACCTATTAGTAAGTTTGCCTCTGTTTTTTGTTTTCTGTTCCAATTCGTGCTATGGATTCTACAGTCTTGGTTTAAATTTCAAGTGCCTTGAAAGTCTTGCCAAATGCAAATGGTCTTCCAGAGACCTTGCATGTAAGCTAGAAACTGACCAAAATTTTTACTGTCATCGAGATGCTTTCAGTTCTCATCAACAGTTCTTGCTTTGTATGTTATGTGCATGCAATCTACAATTTGACCAGAAGTTTTACTTCCGTGGATATGCTTTCAGTACCAAAGGATTATTCTTGCTTTATATGTTAAGTTTTGCAGCTTATTTCAAGCTGAAGCAATATAGTTGATTTCTGCATGATTGCAGTGCTTTTATCTGGGGCATAAAGAATTTTGCAAGTTTCTAGGGCATCAGAAACCAAAGTGCGTGAATGCTTACATGATTTTATTGTTGGTCATCCTTTTGTAAGATCCAGTAACTTTTATCATTCCTTTATTCGGCTGTGTATGTTACTTGGTATAATGGATTTGGTTGTTATGTTGGTAAATAAAAGCAAATGTCGTACTTCCCATCTGAGGGGAAACATATACCATAGCCTCGCTGTAATCTAGACTCATGTTATAGCTTAATCTCTCAGTGGTTGACATGCAAAACTACAAAGTTTCAGAATGCCCGGAAGATGGCCAGCGAGCAGCGGGGGCCATTGTCCATGCTTGGGGGCAGTGGCCTCATGTCCTATGAACCTTGGCAAACAATGATTCTGCATGTTGCCACAACTCAGTACCTTGTGACAGCCCGATGAGCCGCACACGGTTGGGTATTTGTCCCCATAACACTTTGCATACCCCTTTCTTTGTTGATTCCGCTTCTCTCGCATCGGTGGTAACCCCCAGCCTATGCGCGTTGTGGCGGCATTTCCATACAAGCTGCACCCCGTATCTCCTTGTCTGTGACCCAAATGGTGGTTGGACCATTGGTCATATAATTTTTTCGAGAAAACGCAAAAAGCCTTTGCGTTTCATTTCATTGAAAAGGAGAGGGAAATAGGTCTGTTGTTACAATCCTCCTAGGAGGCAGAAACCAGAAAAGGGAAACAAAACACTTCAGTGTACATCCCAGTCTTGGGGCAGCAGAACACGTAGGCCTGGGGCCCCAGCCCTTGCCCAAAGCGCGGCTTCGTCTCGAATCTTGGCGATGGTGTTGGTGATGGAGGGCTCGGCGCCGTTGAAGACGATGTCGTTGCGGTGCTTCCAAATAACCCAAGGTGTTAGGAGCGCGATTGAGGCGAGTCCTTTGCGCAGGGGCTTAGGCGTGGCGGGCTTGGCTTTGTGCCACCAGGTAAGGAGGGTGTCGTTCTGCTCAGGTGGGTTGCAGGTTGCGCGCAGCCAAGACAGGGTGCCGTGCCAGACCTGGCGGGAGAAGCAGCAGCCATAGAGCAGGTGTTGGATGGTTTCCATCTCCTGATCGCACAACAGGCAGCGGGGGTGGTGCTGCAGGCCTCGTCGCTGAAGACGAGCAGCGGTCCAGCATCTGTCGAGGTGCGCGAGCCAATGGAAGAACTTGACGGTCGAGGGAGCCCAAGTCTTCCAGGTTAGGCGCCAAGCCTCGCAAAGGGTGGAGCCGAGGAAGGTGGCCTTGTAGCACGATGCAGCCGTGTAGATGCCGCTGGCATTCCACTTCCAGGTCATCGTATCGGCTTGATTGGTCAGCTGGACGTGATCGAGCCGACGCCAGAGCAGCAGGTATTCGCCAATTTCGTCGATGCCAAGGGTGCCGTGGATGTCGCGGGCCCAGCTATGGGCAGGGAGGCCGTCGGCGACAAGCCTGGTGCGGCGACGGCGCTTGGGGATGCAGGCGTACAGGTGTGGCGCGATCTCGCTGATCGAGCGCCCGTCAATCCAGCGGTCCTCCCAGAAGAGAGCCGTGCGGCCGTTGCCAACAGACATGTGAGTTGAGGCGAAGAAGAGGGCGCGCTCTTCGTGGGAGAATTGCAGGTCCAGGCCTTGCCAGGCACGGGAGGGGTCGGTCCGGCTGAGCCAAAGCCATCTAATACGAAGGGCAAGGCCGGCCTTGTCCATATTCCTGATTCCCAGCCCGCCGTGCTCGATGGGGCGGCAAACGCGGCTCCAGCTGACATGGCAACTGCCGCCATTGGCCTCCTTGCGGCCAGCCCAAAGAAATCCTCGCTGGATCTTCTCGATGAGTTTGAGGGTTTTCTTGGGTGGTGCGTGGACGAGCAGCTGGTGGATGGGGACGGCGGTGAGGACCGATTTGATCAGCTTGAGCCTGCCGGCCTTGTCCATCAGGTGGGCTTTCCAAGTGGGGAGCTTGGCGGCCACACGATCGACCAGGGGCTGCAGCTGCGCACTGGTTGGCCTGCGGATGGTCAGCGGGATGCCGAGGTAGGAGATTGGCATCTCGACAATAGGGCAGCCAAGCCCAGCAGTGACGGTGCCCGCCTCGGCGTCGTTACAATTGATGAGGGCGGCGGAGCTCTTGTGGTAGTTGACTTGCAGGCCGGAGGCCTGGCCGAAGAGGCGCAGGATCTCACGGACGGCGGCGGTGTCGTCGAGGGTGGGTCGGCAGAAGAGCACGACGTCATCGGCGTAAAGCGACATCGCAGGGATGTGCCGCCGGGGATGGAGCTCGGCGAGGATGCCGAGAGTGGCAGCACGTCGGATGAGCCGGCCAAGGACGTCAACAGCCAGAACGAAGAGCTGTGGCGACAGCGGGTCTCCCTGGCGCAGGCCGCGGCGGTGCCAGATGGGAGGGCCAGGTTCGCCGTTGAGCAGCACGCGGGTGCTTGCGGAGCTGAAGAGCAGTGCGAGCCAATCTAGGAACCTGTTGCCGAACCCATACTGGCGTAGGACCTCGAAGAGGAAGGGCCAAGATATGGTGTCGAAGGCGCGGGCGAGGTCCAGTTTGAGTAGCACGCGGGGCTCGCGAAGCTGGTGCAGCAGTCGTGCCGATTGACGGGCGAGGACGAAGTTGTCGTGGATGCTGCGGCCGGGGATGAAGGCGTTCTGGTTCTTGCTAACCAGCGCGTCGAGCTTGGGGGCGAGGCGTAGCGAGAGCACCTTGGCAAACAGCTTGGCCACGAGGTGGATGAGGCTGATGGGCCTGTAGTCGCCCATGGAGGCCGCGTCAGGTTTTTTTGGCAGCAGGGTCAGCAGGGCTTGATTCAGCCGATGGAATCCTCTTCCGCGAAGGGCGTGCAGCTGGGCGAAGGCCTCGACAAAGTCCCCTTTGATGGTGCCCCAACAGGCGCGTAGGAATTCGGCGGTGAAGCCATCAGGGCCCGGTGCTTTCCGCGCCGGCAAGCGCTTGATCGCGCTCCAGATTTCCTCGTCGCTGAAGGGGGCGTCGAGGTCGAGTAGGTCGTCGGAGGGGGTGATCAGCTGCTGGAGCTCAAGGGAGATCTCGCGGGGGTCGTCCGTCCCGAGCAGATCATCGAAGTGCTGGAACGCGGCCTGGGCCATGTCGTCGTGGCTGGTGAGAAAGCGATCTTCCGTGACAATGCTGCGGATCGTGTTCTTCTGGCGGCGATAGGTGCACTGCTGGTGGAAGTAAGCCGAATTGGCATCTCCGTCTTTGAGCGAGGCAAGGCGGGAGCGCTGCCTGGCGATAGTTCTCTCCAGGGAGGCGAGGCCCAGGTACGTGGCTTTGAGGGTTTGGTGGAGCCACAACTCATCAGGTGATAGCAGCCTCGTCTCGCGAGCTTTGTCTAGCCTGAGGATCACCTCGCGGGAGAGGGCGAGCCTGTGGCGGACGCTGCCGACCGTGCGCGCGCTCCAGCTCGTGAGCATCCTGGCGGTGGCCTGCAGCCTTAGCCATAGGCGCAAGAAAGGATCTGCGGCGTCCACGGATTGCCAGGCCTCGGAGACGACGTCGTGGAAGCCGTCCTGGCGCAGCCAGAACTCTTCGAAACGGAAGCGGCGGTGGGCCGTTGGCGAGGGAGTGCAGTCAAGCATCAACGGGGTGTGGTCCGAGAGCACAGATGCGAGGCAGTGTAGGTGGCATTCGCCGATCAGGTCCTCCCAATCCGAGGTGCACAGGGCTCGATCGAGGAGTACGAGGGTTGGAGGGTCTTGGCCGTTGGTCCAGGTGTAGCGCCGGCCGTTCAGGTAGATTTCCTTGAGGGCAAGGTCATTGATGCATCGTCGGAATTTCCCCATTAGGCGTCGGTTGAGGTTTCCGTTGTTTTTGTCTTCGTCGCGGTATATGAGGTTAAAGTCGCCGCACAATAACCATGGGCCGGGGCAGACCGTGCGCACGTGTCTGAGCTCTTCGAGGAAGGCGATCTTGGCCTCGTCATCCTGGGGGCCGTAGACGACGGTGATCCACCAGGGAGGGGTGTTGGGCATGGAAACCTTGGCGGAGAGGGCGTTGGTGGTGAACAGTGGGTCGGTGATGGACACCTCCCTGCTCTTCCACGCGAGAAGGATGCCGCCGCGGGTGCCAATGGCCGGAAGGTAAGTGTAATCGTCGAATTCAGAACCCAGAGCCTCGAGCACAATGTAAGAGTGAATGAGCTCCATTTTCGTTTCTTGCAGGCATACAAGGTTAGCTCCAGAGGAGAGGACCAGCGAGCGGATGGCGGTTCGTCGTGCACGTGCGTTGAGGCCGCGCACGTTCCAGATGAGGATTTTGGAGTTGCTATGCATCAGGAACGTTCTCGACGGGGCGCTGGGCCGGGAGGTCAGCGGGCAGCTCCTTGTGGACGAGGGCGGCAATGGCGGCGATCACCGGGCGGGAGAGGGGCGCGGCGAAAATGTTGTCGTAGGCGCGCATCTCCGCGGCGGTAATCACTTGGTCAACGCCAATGATGTCGATGGTGCGCAACAGGTGGACTTGCGCGCGTCTTTCTGCCGTGGGAGGGGCGGCAGTCGCTGTGGCTCCGCACTTGGCGGATCGGCCGCGGCGAGGCGAGAAGGAGAGCGTCTGCCTGCGGGGGTGGCGTCCAGGGCGGGGCAGGGCGGCGCTGAGGTCCTTGGTGGCTGCCTTGAGGAAGTCTCCGAGCGTCCAGGTGGAGGCGTGGACAGCAGGGCTGGGGGCGGCGCGGGATCTGGTGCGGCGCATGGTGATCGGAGGCGACGCGAATCTGCTCGCGGGGCGGGAAACTGGCGAGTCAAACCTTGACGAAGGGGAAGGCAGTTGGGCTGTGGCTTGGGCCGCATCGACGGTGGCGGGCCCTTGCACCGTGGGCTGCACTTCCGAGACGGCCCACAGCGGGCAAGACTCGGTCAAGGGCGTGGCCGAAGGTGGCGTGCGAAAGGCGCCAGTGGCCGTTTCCTCCGCTTTGTCTTCATCCGCGGTCCTCGCGCATCGGTCAGGCGTGTGCAAGGAATGGCCCGACAAAGGATCGTCCTCGGCAGCAGCGAGCGGGGTGGTGGGAGCTGAGTCTGGCACCTCGCTGATAAAGGAGCTTTGCCGTTTGGCAGCATCCAGGCTGGTCGGCTCAGGATCGGTGCACTCCGGCGCAGGGGAAGGCGACAGGAGGCTTTGACCGTCATCTCTTGCAGGGGAAGCCACCGAAGGGTCGTTGTCGTGGTGGGCCTCGGCAGCTTTGGACGGGGGACTGGCCAAGGAGCTGTCGACAGCTGGCTCTGGGGCAGGCTCGGCCAAAGGAGTTGCTGCTGTGGCAGAGGCTGGGCCCACGAGGCAGCGTTGCTGGGCCTTGGGGCGCCAGGTCCTCTTTCCCTTTTTGGCATGGCGACGAGGAGGGCGGGCCCCATGCGGGGCAGGCCATGGCGTCATCGATCTCGTGGCGTCAGAGGCGAGCGTCCTGGGCGGCGCGGCGCGCTGGCGAGCGGCGGCGGCACCCCAGACGATGTCAGCGGCCAACCCGTCGGCACGGATGCCCTGGCCGGGGACGGGCCAGGAGAAGGCATCGACAGCCATGCCGTCTGCGCGACCGTCCGAGGGTGGAGGGTTGGGGCGGCGCCGCTTCCGGTTGCGCCGGCGTGGGTGGTTCCGCCCGGGTGCGTTGTGGTCGTCGCCGTCGGCCTGGCCGTGCCTGGGGCGGTGAGCGTCGTCATGGGCGTCGGGGGAGGGCGCGCGGATGCACACGGAGTTCGTCAGGTTGATGGAGACGGGGTAGGACAGCCGTGTGACGGTCGGAGGCTGGGTCGGGATGCGCGCAGGGGTGACCTCGACGATGTCCAGAATGGCGTGGCGGCGGATGGAGGACGGGTCGCAGGTTCTTGCATCGACTCGGAAGATGGCCATGTCGTCCCTGGTGCGCGTGGCAGGGTGGATGCGCTCGATCCAGCAGCTGGAGCCCACGAGTCGCTCCGCCGTGGACAGGTTCCAGGCCTGCGCGGGGATGCCGGAGAGCTCGAGCTGGACGTCGAAGGCGAACGTGCCTGCAGTGGCGTGGGCGAGCTTGCACCAAGGCCGGAGGGAGAGCGTGAAGCCGAAGCCCGCACCGCCCAGGAAGTGGTCGCCGGAGAGCCGGTCCTTGAGCTCCTGGGAGCGGAAGATGAGGAGGAAGTCCTCAGGACGGTGCAGGTGGACGGAGAAGTCGCCGGGGCGCAGATCGAACTGCTCGCAGATGGAGGCAGCCACGTCGTCGGGGGAGACCGCCGGCCGCGTGCCCGTGATGGTGGCAACCATGGCGCGGCGTAGCACTTCCTCCGCTTGCACAATCTCGATGGTGCGCGAGATGATGACGCGCTCCGGATCCTGCGGATCAACGGCCGGTCTGCGCACAACCATCGTCATGGCGGGAGGTGCTGCCGGTCTGGGAGCGACGGCGGCGTGCTGGGGAGGGGCTGCGGGCCTCGGCTCCTGGATGCGCGGAGAGCGGCCGTGCTCCTGGCGGCGGGTTTCACACTGGCGAGATTCGTGGCCGGACTCGAAGCAGAGGCGGCAGCGAACGTCGCCGGTGCAGTCGCGGACGCGGTGGTGCGGCGACAGGCAGCGGAAGCAGAGCCCACCCTCCTCCTCCGGCGTGGGGCTGCGGGGGCGCGTGTGGCGCTGGGGCTCTGGAGCGCGAGCGGGGCGGCGCTGCCTGAAGCGGCGGCGGGGGCGCTGGAAGCCGTCTGCATCGACCTGGGCGTCGCGGGCGCCGCGGGGCACGCGGTGCACCTCGGAACGCGGACCAAGGCGGGCTTGCGCCGGCATCCTGGCGGCGGAGGTGGCAACCGGCGGCGGTGGCGGCGGCGGTGGCGCGGTCGAGGTCGGGGCAGGCGACGGGCGGCGGGGAGGGGCGGAGGCGCTGCTAGCTACCTCGCAGTAGGAACGCGACGAGGCACCGGAGCCGCTGTCGGAGTCCAGCCAACGGCGGGCGCCGGAGCCGGAGGGGGTGGGGGTCGCCATGGCGGGGAGGGGTTGGGGTGGCCGGCGGGCGCGACGGCGGCGGCGAGCTCGGGGCGGCGGCTAGGTTAGGCTAGGGGAGCCGATCTAACTTCCTTCTTGGTCATATAATTGTTATGTTTGTCTTCTGCAACCACTGGATTGAATGAGAGAACTCGAGTTCCTAGAATAAATTTCGCTACTTTGTGCAATATGTGAAATTTGCTAATGGAAAAACTTTATTTTCGGTGTATGAGGTGAATCAGATCCCATAAGAAGATAAGGAGAGCATAGTAAGAACATTACTACGTTAGATCTGTACCAATTCACTGTTTTCATAAAAATATCGATAAACAAAATTTATTTCGTGCAGGGAGATACTGAAGTTTATATCAAAGGGGCCGACTTCAGAATAAAGCATGTTACCGTTGAGCTTTTTTCTCTCCATTGTTGATATGTCATCAGGGCTGGTATCCATTGATGCTGTTTTTGGTTTTATTTTTTCTCTAGAGTTAACTTCTGAATGTACTCTAAGTATGGTAATGTCATTATAGGAAGGATTAGCTTTTGCTTAAGATGTTGTAAAATGATCAAATGTCTGTATTATTGTTTACTAGCTTTCAAGATATATTTATAGACATAAATAACTGTGGATCAAGGAGTGTGCATGACTGGGCGTTGATTATGACTCACCTGACCGGCTATGAGGCGCCCCATGGGGCGCCCCAACCACTAGTAGATATCAAGTGAGGAAGGAAACGATTTGGTTAGCATTTATGTCCACATTCTAGGTCATAGCATATAACTATAAGGATTTGTGTACCGTAAGTCAGGTTAAGGTTCATGCCTTTTTAGCTAGGCTGATTGTACCATGTGCAAAATCTCATTGTATATACTAGTCATCAACCCGTGCTCCAGCACGGGCTAGCAATCAAAGATAAGAAATAAGAAAATAGTTGTTTAAAATTGTAGTTACCTATTGCTGTTTTTTGAATCATCTTCTAAATAGACGTGGTTTTCCTGGATCACTAATTGTATACCATCTAAGTGGTTCATGTAAGAAAAAAAAAGATATTGATTGCCTATATTATAGTTTCTCAGAAAATAAAATTTTCATTTTTTATTAGACATTGTGCAAATTTACCACATATTAAATGGAGAAAGAAAAAGATAAAATATGGTATGATAAATTAAGAGGACCATATATAAAAAGGATATACTAATGGACACTACCATGTGGGCATTTTGCATTACAAAGAATCACCATAAAAGTGTCATGGACCAGAGTACATGGAACCTACAATTCAGTTAGAAGGTAGCTTTAGAAACAGTACCCGGGCGTAAATATATCAAGGCAAGCCAAATCTATCTATACCTAATAATAAAGGAGCTAAGGTTTCTGCCAGATTTTTCGTCCAACTTTTTTTAGGACGGTTTTGCCCTCCCACCAAATCCGATATTATAGCAAATTGCCACCGTGGTACCGATTCGTTTGCTTCTTTCCTTTTCCTCCTCCACCCGTTTCAACTCGACCACTCGCCGCGGGCGGGCGCCGCGGCCACATCCCGGCGCGGGCGATGTCGTCGAGCGTCTGCAGGGGCGCGGCGGGCGTCCACGGCCACATCCCGGCGCCAGAGCATCTGCAGGGGCGCGGCGGACACATCCCGGCGCGGGCGACGTCGTCGAGCATCTGCAGGGTCGTCGAGAATCGAGCGTCTGCAAGGGGCGCGGGCGGCCGCGGCCACATCCCGGCGCCAGCAGCGTCGCTCGCCGCGGCCACATCCCAGCGCAGCGCTCGCCGCGGCCACATCTCGGCAGCAGCGTCGCTCGCCACGGCCACATCCTGGCGCAGCAGCGTCGCTCGCCGCGGGTCAACGCCGCCCGCCGCACACGTGCAAGGCCTGCACAACCTCTCGAGACCCCTGCATCCACCCTCCGTTTCCCTCCGCAGACCAGGACGCTTGCGCCTCCGCCCTCCAGCTCCGGTCCCAGCCAGCGCGTTAGGTGGTCTGCTTCCGTCGCCGCATTAGGCGGCCATCCCGCGGCGTGGGGCGCCGCTGCTTCCGCCGTTTCCTTTACCGTCGCCAAGGCGTTGATTCGTCCCAGCAGCCGGGGATGTGGTTCGTGCTATGGCTGGCTGGGGTTGGTGCCGGCCGGAGAAATTGGCGACGCACCTACAGGTGGAGGGGGCGAGCTCAGATCTACATGGCCAGGACGCTCTCTCCCTGTGCAGCTTAGACCTCCATGATGAGGACGCAGGCGCAGCCCCTGGCCCAGCACTCCCCACGGCAGATGCGTCGGCGACTGAAGGGCATCAGTCTGACCCCCTTTTCTCACGTTGCAGGGAAGGCCAAGTTCAGTATACTATTACATGCTGAAATTCAGTTAATCTTCAGAGAAATTGTACCGCGTCCTTGACAGAGCCTCTGTTAATATGATTCCTGTGTACTTCCCAATTTCCAACAAGCGATTGTCGGTGTTCAACTAATTTTGCTTTCTAGGAGATCAGAGGCCTCGCTGAATTTTGTTGGGATTTGGGAGGAAGGGGATTAACTCCATTTACTTATATGTGTCAAGTGTTCGATGAAATTGCTCTAAGAAAACTGCTACGGCTGGCTTGCAATGGGAAGTCTTTTGCTCCTTCGGCTGCAAATGCTTGCCTACCTTGGGATTCTCTGCTGACAGAGCATTAAGCACCTTCAATTTGATCTGTTTTTATCGTGTTCTTGAAAAGAAGGTAGTAGTGCTCTTTGCTCTGTGATTGCAAAATGGTTAATGTTGTAATACTGCAATCGTAGTGTAATTCAGTACGACAATAGCGCTTTTGAAGCTGAAGCCATTCTGAAAGAATTATAATTGGCCAAGGATCACAGCTGGAATGCCTGTGCTATTGTTTTTGAAGGCCAACAGGCCAAGCTGCACCGACTTGATATCATTGTGCCAACCATGAGACCAGCTTGGGAACAAGTCTTCTGTAGTCCCATTGATGCATCGAGCGATGGCCCATGGGTGACACAATTTTTGTTTAGCAGTAGACTGCAGCAGGTAATCTTTTGATGGATCTGCTGCATTTGACTTGACAAGCTTTGTGTCGTACAAAACATTATGTTTCTCCTTAGACTGCAACTATGCCTTCAGGTGGTAAAAGATTAGATGAATGGGGCCAGTTGATTAAGCTACGGATTCGCACGCCCACGCTCGCGATGTGGGACAAAATCGAGTGGGCCGCTGGGCCGCACGTTTGGGTTTTACGGGTTAGCTAGAAACGCAGTGCTGTTATTATCCTGTTGGGAATCGGACGTTATCTCCTAAACTGCAAATAGTCCCACATCGCTTCTTTAGAGTAAATCGCACCAGTTCATATACGTTTGGAAGGCTCCTGGAATCAGCAAGCAGCATCGGGATAACAAGTAGCATTGTTGGAAGCAGCCTCGGTCATAAATATGAGTCTAACGGCGGAAGGATGGGCAAAGAGCTAGCTAAACACGAATCTGATGACGAAAGGACGGGCAAGGAGCTTCACAGAAGAGTGCGCTCTAGAGAGCAGCGGCATGGCTCGCATGAACAAGGAGGACGGCCGCAGCAACACTGTGTTCACCCATATATATGTCAAGTTAACGTAGTCCGAAAGCACCTTCCGCCGGCGAGGAAAGCACCCTCGACCAAAGCCGCCTCTGGCCACGCCAACCCCATAGCCTAAAACTTCTACTACTGGCCTACTGCAATGCCACAGCTAGATTTTATCTTTTAGGCATACATTCTCTGGAAGAACAACAACTACAGATAGGTTTTTCTACGCTCAAAGAAAGTGTGACATCACATCATCATTCTTGTGATAGACTTTCTTTGCATAAGCTTTTTTTTTTCTTGCACTAGCTTGTATGAGATGTCCTGCTGCCGAAAACATGTGCAGTGTAGCAAAATATATATAGATTTGTGTACTTAAATGAAATTATATTGAAATTAAAACCAGAAAAAAAATAGTATATTAAATAAATATGAATTATTAGAAATTAGAAAATATAATTGTTTGAAAATTTGAGTCTGCAATGTATAACATTTTTAATAAAAAATGTTGTTCTTCGGCATGGATAGGAAAAAACATAACCACCATGGACGGTGGAGACAAAGAGAAGAAATATCAACACGTACGGGTGGTTTGATGGAGCGTTAGAGTATTTGTTCATCCCGATGCAACGCACGGTATGCGTAACTACCATTGAACCTTATTTTTGTCCATCCCTTCGATTAAAAAAAGTTCGTAACTGCTCCGAGCTCCCGACCGTGGCCGGGACAAATCGAGGTGCACCCTCCTCCCTCCTCTAACCGTAGGTGCTCCTCTGGCCAGAGATCGAGGTGCGTCCCCCGCCCGCTCCTCCTCCAGCTGCAGGTGCAACTCGTCCCACCGGGGAGAGCGACAGATTGAAGGCCAGGGGAGCAGGCGTGCCCCCGCTCGCTCCTCCTCTAGCTACAGGTGCGACTCGTCCCGCCGGGGAGGGTGGCGGATTGAAGGCCGGAGGAGCAGTGGTGCCGCAAACGGCTGTTCCCCGTCGCTGCAACCAAACTTGTCGAGCGGTGCAAGCGCGATGGGAACGCGGCACACGACGAACATACGTTTGGCCCGCGCCGAATCGACAAGGTCGCGAAGATGTGGATGGGAGATGCGTACAGCCGGCGAAGATGAGGAGGTAAAACTACACATAATTCTTACGATTATTTTATTCTTTGCATGTCATTATGCTGCAATGATAACAATTTATTACCCGGTGCAACGCACGGGCACTTTTGCTAGTAAGAACTGAAAGAGGGAGAAATTGAAGTGGATTGTATAAACACCTGTTTGACCAAAAGTAGGGAGTTGTTACCTTCGTTAACTATAAATAAGGCAAAATCTTCATGGTCCTAGGGAAAAGTAAGAATTAACAATCAAATATGTGATTGAACTGTTCACTTCCTATCAATTTTCACGGCTAAAAAAAACTTCCTGGCAGTTTATTACGAACTGTTGAGTTCCTCGTGAAGTCATGCTTACACAAAAAAATAGCTAAACTAATATCCTTTTTTCAAGAATGGTGTAGAAAAACATATTTATTTTCTGCTATACAGCCATTTAATATAAAGTACTTGTGCAGCTAGGAATATTTTTCTTTGGTTTGCATATAAGATGAACCTACCCACGCCATTGTACTGAATATTTTTTTGTCAAACTTAAATAAATGAATTATGTGGCTAGGAGTAAATCACACGCTTTAATATGTGTGCGCATCATGTGTGTCCATCACCTTAGTTCGTAGATGCCACCCTATCCATGCGATGAAGGTTGAAAGTAGTTGTAACTATTAACAATTAAATCACTTAATCACTCTACTCCCTAGCTCCATAGTGATTTATTAGGCTAACACGTAGTTTAAGAAAATAATTTAATTATAAATTTGATCGACATAGTATGAATTACATGTGACAAAAACTATATCATTAAATTCATATTCAAAAGATCTTTTCAATGACATATTTTTTGTGATATATAATTTATTTTTTAAACCAAATTTAGAGTTAAACTTTTTTTCTTGAAATACGCGTCGGTCTAATAAACCGGTACGGAGGGAGTACACAAAAATATCACATACGTCTTACAAATTCCGTGGCTTACGTTTTTGTTCAAATCAGCTTGCAGCATGAAAAATCGGGTACGATGAGTGGAGCTTTGCTAGTTGCATATACTAAATTATGATGAGCTGCACGTAGTAGGTAGGAGCTGTTTTATTACCTTAAACCAACATCAGAAAAAGCGGTGTAGGCAAATATGAATCACCGCATGGTCACACATTGCAATTTTGGCATGTACCATTTTCGAGGCCAGCTTATGGCAACACAGTCAATCGATGTCAAGATCTATCTGAATTCACTTCGCAAAGATCAAGATCTATCTGAATTCACTTTGTAAGACACCCATAGGGACATACCAGCAGTAACCGGAGGCAGATCAGAGGCTTCTCCACCATGCATGAGCACTTCCAATCAATCAGAGGATTCAGCCATGAAGGCTGCTTGATTTAACTCCACGCAGATGACAAATTAAAATTGGAGATCTTTTCTTTTCTTTGAAACTTGGTGGCCTTATGAAGTGCCGATGGATGAAGTCATCTACCATCCGTGAGTTGTTTAGCATAGGCGCTACGCCGCTAACGATGCCGTCGTTGGCAGCGGTCAAAAGGATGATGCAATCCAGAGTTACGCCTTGACGGCTTGATCACACCGGAAGAGATCAAGGTTGATGTGGTCTCGAAGCTGGTTGCAGGATTGGCTATGGTGAAGATGCAGCTTGGTATGCCGGGCGCCATCAACCATATAGAGAGGTGTGGTGGCGAGAGTGCTCCGGCGACGATGGTGGCGGAGGAGCAGCCTCCTAGGATGAGAAGGGCATGCAGTCAACGTGATCGGCTAAACGAAGGAGGCGCTGGAGATACATTCGTCTACTCGATGGCTCATCATATGGACATTAAGAATTCGTCTATGGATGAGTTGTTCAGAGATTGTACATGACTCAGACTCCTGTGATTTAAAAGAAAACATTAAGAGATTTCTTGTTAGGACTTAGGAGCAGCCAGCTGCTCGTGATCTCATGTCTGGCCGATGCAGTACCTTAGCCGTTTAATTAAGACATTGTGTACACGATCAACCATTTAAATTTACTTTAGTGCGGAGATATTTCCAGAGCCCTATCGTAGGATCTAAAGTTGAAATCTAGAGACGTCATATATTGGGCCATCTCATCGAGCCGCTCCTAGGATTAACATGGAACCTTGTACGGTGCAACATAAAACAACTTAACGTGCCAACGTGACTCTCTTTGGTACAGAATAAATCACATGTTTCTCGATTAATCCTAACCATAAATTTTAGATCTAATTGTCCTAATTATTATGATGATGTGGGTTAACGTGGAGGCATTAACGGTGCCTCCAATTAGTAAATATAAGATTTATGATGGTTATTCTTTGTAATCTAGCTTTTGCATTTGGTTTATGGAAATGCTAAAATAAGAAAGCTAGAAGAGTTTATGTTTCTCATCTCACTTTTATTTTAGTGCTGGAATCAGCCTTTGGGATTATTTTGTCCTCCAAAAGATATATGAGGCAATCAAGTTTTTTTCCTGGCAGAGGTAACGACATCTGTGTGTTCGATCTTTTGGCATGTAGTGTGGCACCTAGGACCTGGATATCAATGGCGACGAGGAGCAGGTGTTGGCCGTCGCTTGTCTGGTAGTGAGACACATGTGTCTTGTACAAATGTAAATGCCTCCTTCCTCGCTCTGCATTCATGTTGGTTTTTCTTCCTGAATCATTTTCCTATCAATGTTATTTTGGCACCACCAAAATGCTCACCTAGCATTTTCTATGAAGTTCTAAATGTGTTTTACCTTGGGGGTACAGGGATGTTGAACTCGCTAGCTAGAAGCATTTGGGTAGGTTGGTGCCTAAGGATCCCTGTTGAACACAAAAGTATCCAAAGATAATTAGAGTGAGAACCTATCAATTTTGTTGCTTCATTATCATTATACATGCCCACTTGAAATATTGTGATATATCAAGGTGTCCTTTTCAGTTTAACTTTATATGTCCACTTAATTTATATTTTTGGTATTTATCAGACCATAAGTCTGTAGTGCAACCAACATCTTGGTGATAAAAGGCCCAAATTATAATTAAGACATACTTTTGTTGTCTGTGGCACTAGGCATTGAGGAAAAACAGCCTACAGTTTCTAATGGTGTACCAGTTAACATTGTTTAAGTTTTTTGGGAACAAAAACATGGCCACCATCATGACAAACCTGGGTGTAAGGCAAATTAGTAATACTAAAGCTGGTTTTTAAAAGACAAGTTTGTCTCTTTTTTGGAATACTGTGCAGTTTTATGAACACACCCAGGAACAAGAAAATGAGTGATCTGTTAATTTATTTTACTGCAGTAGCCTAAATATCTTTTTACAATATTCAGCAAGCATGTCCATGCTAAATTGGAAATTTGCTCCATAATACCTCGAACTCTCATTTCGGATAAAAATTAAATCCGAGATGTGCGTAAATACTCACTATAGCCTTCTTCGGATGTTTACTGTTTGCTTTGGTGTACACTCAGAAATTTAGGCTTCATCTCATACGGTTAATAGGCACATTACTGGTTATTCTGTTTTAGGGAAGTCTATGTTGAAATGTTTCAACGTAAAGTACAATACATCAATCATAGTTTTTAATGTTCTCTGCATTAATTTATGTTTCTTGCAATATTGTTGGATTTTTCCCTTATGAACATAATACAAGTGCCTTGAAGTCTTTGACAGCTATTCATGGAAGGTTGCGAAAGTGGTGAGATTGCTTGGTCAAGAGTACTATCTCATCAGGCTCCTTGGATCCTCCCAAGAATTGAGGGTACACACATCCAATCTTAGGACAAGGCCCGCAGCTTTGGCATGACAACATTTGGGTTGCTATTCCAAAGGTACAACTCATACCTTCAAATTATCAACGAAGCTGTCTGGTGGCTTATTGAGTTCGTGTGGTTGTGTTATATGGCTGCAAGTGGCCTATTGGATTTGGTGGTGTGACAAATGCGAGCTCCACCAGCTTTGGTTGATTTTTTTCATTGCATCCAGTACTATTATACCTGCTCCTTTTCTTGCTTATGATCATGTATATAACATTCGTTTCTGGGAAATTGAGTAGTGAAGAAGGCTTGCTTTTCTATCTAAAAGAGCAACCAAAATGACCATTTACCTTTTCTATAAGGGGTTATGCAGCAGATGCTTTCACTATACTGATTTCACTTCTCATATAGGTTCCTTTTTCTGGTTCTTTTTCAGAGTATATCAGTCTAGAATAATGATGCTTAGAAAGTTCAGGTTTCGGTGTTTTCTAAATGATGTTCTATTTCTGCTAGATAGAATACCATGTAACATGATGTAATATGATATATATCGTCATATCCACCGAATGCTTTCCTAAATGTTTTTTCTATCATAACAAACTGCAGGCCTAATAGCTGGAACCTGGTTGGTTATATATAGTTTCTACACATCACATGGGTCCTATCAATGTCCCTGCAATTTAGGCTGTAGGTTTAGCAGAGATCTGTGTGCTAGGAGTCGATTTTTCATTTGGTTCCGTTTCAGATAATTTAGGTTGTTTATATTATCTATGAAAAGAAAATGCACTTAGAGCTTTGTGTGGAGCTGCTGGTATCATCTCCAAGTCTGACTTTTCTTATTGGCTTTTCTGAATACACATTGCTTTCTAAGAAATGTATTACTGTTTTGTTTGTGGTCAGTTCATAATATGGCCTGCTACCATTATTCTATAAGAAACATATCTTTTTTGGAGCATGCTATGTTTACACAGTATGTAGCTCATTCACCAAATTTATAGTTACACACATTCTTACGTGTCTAAAGGTCTTTTTAAACCCAAATCTCTAGCAAATATCCTCATCTCCGTGTTGTCTTCAAGACACAGCCCCATGTTACTTTGCAGCTACCCATGACCATAGTTTGTCATTTTTGCCTCTCCTCAGGATCTCGTGAGGACTGATCTCTGCCCTGCGGAGGCTGTAGTATTTGTTCTGAGTGGTTACAGGTGACATTTATATACATTCTTAATACTTGATTTCAGGATTCTTAATCATCATTCAGACTTATTCGGGCGAAATCCGCTCATTTTGTGTGCAAGGTGATGATTTATCTGTAGCAGGATGAAGAATATTTTCTGTTCAATTCTGCCTTGTTTAGTTAGTTTATGTTGCGGTTTCTTTTGGTGTGTAACTGGTTTTCGTGGTTCAGTTAATAGTCTCGGTCAGTTTCGTTTTTCAAACGATTGCTACTCTGATTTATTTACTATCCATGGTAGGCCACAGCTGGTGGTGAAGGTAAAATTGTAGTTTCGTAAGTGGATTTTCCAGTTATATGTCACAGCAGTATTCTTCGCTAGAATAAGTCGTAGGTCTCATATAATCCAAGCAGTCAATTGGTTTGTTGCGATGATTGTAGTGGCTCATATTATTTTGAAATTGAATCTTTCTGGTACAATGTTCAGTCTTTTCTAAATGTTGTTTTACTATGCTACGACATAAATAAAGCATGGTTGTGTATTTTTGATAATTAGTGTTGGAGTTAAGAACACATTTTTTAAATGCTACACCTATTGTTCCTAAACTATACCATGTATCTTTTGTGTGGAGATTTTGCACTCTGCTTACAATTTGTGCAATTTGTTCCTAAACTATACCAGTATATTAATGATTCACATAGGATGATTTTTCAAGCTTTCATAACTCAAATAGTATTTGTACTGTATCTCTTTCCACCTAAATTAAGAGCATACCATTTGCATAACTCAAATATTCTAATTCACATAGAAGGATCTTGCTCACCTTCTCGGTATAAACTTGTCTCTCTATCTTCCTCACCATTGTTGTATGGAGGGGAGGAGCATCCTGCTACTGTTTCAATTGGGTAAAAAAACATGATATTATGTTGCTGGCCCTATTTATGTTCTTGGATTAAACAAAAGAGGAAGCGTTTTTGTATTCAGATTTGGATTGGCTTTGGTGCTGTTAGGTGGAACTTATGGACTACCAGAAATAAGTTCATTTTGTAGAAGATATGTCTTAAGAATCCTACTGATGCTATCTATCCAATATTATTTTTTCTGAAGCAATGGGCGGTTTTATGGAGCAAGAAGTATCGGTTGATATTCCAGGGGTGGTGGAGCGTTCAAAGAAGATTGTCTCTAGATTGAAAAGGTGTGTCTTTTAACTGTTTGAATGTCCTATGTATTCTGAACTTGGGGGTTTTGGTCTGGGAGTGGTGTTTGACAGTGTGTTAGAGACCTTTTATTTCTTCCTGATGCTCTTCATTTGTAAAAGCTGGTGTTCTCAGCTTTTGTAAGACTGTCCCCTTTCTTATAAAGCAGGGTTAAATGCCTTTGATCGAAAAATAGCTGACTAGGGGATATGAGTGAGTGACTAAGACCACTTGGCGTGCAAGTGAAAACTTGATAAGTTTACCAGCCAAAGCTGCCATGAACATATAGAACTGGACATGTTCATTCTGTTATTTTGACAAGCAATATTGTTTAGCAGTGCTGCACAGTTTTTTTTTCGAAAGCTCCACCATAAACCATATGCAACTCAATCTGTCCATTCCAAAGTTACTCTCTCAATCTATTTGAAAGTGTGCAATTTTTTATATTCGTACTTCTCTGATCACACATGCTTCGAAAGTCTACAATTTTTTTATATATTCATCACTTCTTTGATCATACATGATTCCTAATCTCAATATATGGCATTCGAACCATTTCTGCCTTTTCACATCCTGACTGATTCCTTCCATTTAGACCCTGCAAACAACGAGCCTTGATCTACTATTTGTCAACGCTTTCTCATCGTTGGCAACTTGTGGTTTATGCTGGATCTGAGAAAATAGATACCAAGGGACTGGCAAGATTATATACATGAACTGGGTGTAGCCATGGCAAATTGTGAGGTACATATTACGTAACGCACTTCTTTTCAGTTTTCCTTTCTTAAGAATAATTACCATTATTTATACCACATTTATAGTGAGGAGGTTTATCTTCATGGAAGCCCGGGATACATATAGATCAGCGCATTATTGATACATAATTCGGTTCACTGAACTGAGGTCCAGCAAGTCGCACCTCCTCCAGAAAATGGTCCTTCTTTAGGCTGAATGCATAACCCTTCAGTATTCTTCTTACATTACATGCATTGGAAGTAACACTCCTCTGAAGTCTGAAGTAAACAATTTAAATCCTTAGAATTAATAGAGTAATCTAAATCGTGCATGCAGATTGCCTAATACCATTTATTGTTCATCAAACAAGAAGTTGTAGGATTATGGTATGAGAGGTGACTGCCGATCAAGCCAACGACCATGGAGACACATATATTTAGCAAATCCAAAGTACGCTTCACAAAGCAAAAAATGTAAATTTTATATTTACCTTTTACGTGTAATCATACAATTGATATACACAAAATTGTTTTTTGAAGAGGCCAATGGCTAATTCTAACACCTTAGGGAGATAATAATGCGGAGAAATTTGATGCTTCCACCCTCCACATCGTATCTCTGAAAGAATCTATAACAATACTGTTTGTACTTATTACCCTTCCAATGTATGAACTTCAGATTCTAATTATACAATATTTGCATATGAACTCTCTCATTAATTATAATAACACATGAATTATTTCACGCATGCCAACATTTAAAAGTACTCCATTATCCCATTGGTATATCAATATCCACATTCCAGAAATGACAGCCATCTGACGGAGGTATATCATGCTTTCTGGCACAATTAAAAGATCGGCGTATCTGATCTACATTCGTCCAGACCTTGCAACTTAAGAAGGTTAGAGATTTAGCTTCGGAGAACAGTATGAGAAATATGTTGCTTCCTAATTAGGAAGGTTGTGCCAGAAGAATACATTCATCTACTAGCTATAATTTCTTCAGACTTTTGTATATGTAACAATTATGTATGTATGGCAGTGCGATTTGCTCTAGCTTAAGACTACCACTGATGTGTATTTCCCGGTTCTCTCCAATATAACCTTTATGTATGTAGGAGCAATGTTCTTTGCTCTTACTAAGACTACCATTGGTATGTATTTCTGTGTGTCAAAGATGCATGTTTTCCATCGATATAGGTGGATTTGAGCATCTGCTTAAATAGTTGGTGAATCCACCGCTGTCGATTTGCTGATGACATATCATCGATCTTTTATTACTCCTAATAGTTAGAGTAGATGTCATATCATGTCATACAGTTTCATGTGCTTTATCCTAATTTCATCATAACAATATCATTTTGTAAAACCTAAGCAATGTTTAATCATATTGGTAGTTAACTTTTATATCGTTGTTACACAAATGAACATCGGCACAAATTGCACGGGATCGTGCGCCAAGGCGCACTTTTAAATCTTTTATATTGGCCAAAGCAAAAAAATGGCTGCTCAATTTATGTGCCTTGTTTCTTGCTGCACATGATTACAAAATTTGCTAGCATGCTATCAATGTCTGTACTGTGTTATACTGCTTGAAATCTCTGTTCGTCCTATCTGATGCTCTCCATTTTATTTTTCATACAACTAGACAAGACTACGAATGGTGAAGGATTTTGTGTTGCGATGAACTTCTGTGATTCCCCAACATCAATCACACCACTTGCAAGAGTCTCTTTCAGCAACTGCGAACCAAAGTCTCTTGTCATTGATGGTGCGTTTCTTGTGTGCCTCCAGTGTCCACTTATGTCCACTTAGTCAGTAACAGAACAACATGGAAGATGCCTCCATTTTTCTCTCCTTATTTTTTGGCTCTTTTTACAGGAGATGTAAAAGAGTTGTAGGACTTTCGGAGTTTGATAAAGATTACATTCTTAATTCAGTTTGCCAAGTGTTCTTTTTTTTTTTACCTTTGTACTGCTATGTTTTGTGACCTAGAGATATGGTCAGTCTAGAGTTTCTCCGCTGTATTCAAGAGTAGTTTGGACGAGATAAGAAGTGTAAACTTGAGGAACATGGATACATACATCACACTGGGATAAGCTGTTCTTATTAGTCTTTGCCTATTGTGATGTTGAGCTTTTACTTCATTCAGAGGCTACTTCTGTCAGAATGTGAGACTTAGATGGTGTCAATCAGATTGAGTTTCATGTTATGTTATATCCAAGTGAAATATTGTTGCTGATTTACAATACTCTGCTCTTATTGCAATATTGCTATTATATTTGTTTTACCTGTAACATTTCTTTGTGGTGTCACCAAAGACTCCAATTATCATTCAATTTCAGCTATTTACCTCAAGATATAACAAGCACTCACTTGGATAATCACAATTATTGGAGTCACTCAAATGTTTTGGACCCTGAATGTCTTTTTGTACCACAGAAAATAAAAAAATTAAGGTTAGTTTTGTAAATCTTTCTAACACATACTTAGAAAGTATTGCATTTTGTACTCGTGAGAAACAGATTGTGACTTCTGTTATGTAAACCTACACATGTATGCATATGGTTCCATTGTACCACAGAATGGTTAGTTCCGTGCTTAACTTCACGAGCTAATGACTTTGCACCGGTTAATTCAAATTTACAAATGCTATTTGTTTTCCCAACTTATTTTTATCATTGTTATACAAAATGTAAATAAACACGGATTTCACGGGATCGTGCGCCAAGGCGCACATCTAAATCTAGTAATCTATACCGAGCCCCAGCGCTACGACGCCGTTGCAGTCGTCTGCACTGCCTGCCAACTCCAGACAGGTAACGCTGTTGCATCCTTTTGCCTCCCTAATCCACGTCTAGCATATACGTAGTAATGATTTGGTGCTGTTTTTCAAGCGGTACTCTCTCTCTTAATTGCTGGCAGGCACACGACCGGCACTAGCTGAACATGGTGCTGATGTCGTATTGCAGGTGTATAAATTCCCAACCATTTTAGTCGCTCAAATTTAGCAATCAACGATACGTAGTAGCAGTGCCATGTTAGTCAATCTACTTTTCAGAGGTGAGTTTACTTAATTCTCTTATGTAATTATTGTCGACAAAAGTACTTGCAGGTCCTAATGTTAAGCTTGATCTACATACGTGCATATCATACATTCAGATTCTAATGACCACGATGGCCATCGCGGTAGGATTGAGCTGGACGGACAAGCAGCTGGATGCATGCTCCGCGGCGACATGCATAACCACGACGACCATCTCAGTAAGATTGACAGGCAAGCAGCCGAATGCATGCTTCACGCATTTACCCATTCATCTTATTCATTTTTTACAGTCCTAAGATTGAAGGTGCTTTTTTGCATGGAAGAATGGTTTCCCAAACATTGGCGCTTGAATCTCTTCTTTAGTTAATTTCCTACTTCCTATTCGGTACCAAGCAAACAGATGTACGTATGAGGTATTTTATCTTGATCTTAAACAAGTCAAATTTTCACTGTCATGTATTTTCTGAATCATTTTTTTTGCTGAACCTATTGCATTACTAGATTAATTAGCATTGCATTCTATCATACACAAGCCACAAGACATGAATGTACCGGATGTATATTCTAACACATCTAGGAAATCTGAAAAGAGCTATACTCTACCGGTTTTACGAAATGATCAGCAGTTCACCATGTCGCGGCACATAAGAAATGAGGACATTGATATTTTATTGTTTAGAGAACCGTGACGCCAGAGGTAATGAATCAGCATGAACGCAAAGAAGTTGCGGATGTATATTCTAACACATCTAGGAAATCTGAAAAGAGCTATACTCTACCGGTTTTACAAAATGAACAGCAGTTCACCATGTCGCGGCACATAAGAAATGAGGACATGGATATTTTATTGTTTAGAGAACCGTGACGCCGGAGGTAATGAATCAGCATGAACGCGAAGAAGTTGGGGCTCAGGGCTAGCTGGCTGCTGGGTACCGGCCACAATGTTTAGGCTGAGTCAGTGCTACTACGTGTCAAAATAAAACTGAAAATGCAACAGAGAAATATTTATTTTTAAGTCTAAAAAAATTAATCAGTATATCTTCAACAAATGATAACTTCATATATGCCGAACCATCATATCATATAGTGAGTATAGTGTTGATTAGAAAACAGTGGTCTTTTTCACACAAATAATTAGTCACACTTACACAATTACATTATGAAGGAATAATTTCTTTCGTCTAATATAAACATATGTGATATAATATGCAAATATAAAATCTATCCGTGCAAATACGCGAGCAGTTTTCAATCGCATGAAGAAATCTCAGAGCCACACACCGGTTGTCTCCAAGATCACCTATCCATCTATTGGAACTTCTTGCCGATTAATATCCTGTTCCGATCTGATCCGCCAAGTTTGTTATGGATTGGGACAGGAGCATTACTCGCCCGGTTTTCCAAATCGTCACTGCTGCATGTAAGGATAGAGAAAGGCAGATCACCAAGCAGTGAACCATCGCGTCGTCGACTGGTTCGACAAGATCGACTCTTGGCAGACAAGACGATGAGCAAGGCTGCATGGGCCGCAACGAGCGGAGCAACGAATTTAGCATGTTTCGATCATGCTAATTGCTAACAGTAGCATACGCAGATTCATTGGTATGGGCACCGTTTTCCAAGAAGAGTACGTTCAGTTTTCCAATATTGTTTTATGTCAGATTAGAATGTTGGTGCTACTCGCATGGAGTCAGGAGACCAATTAACAGTTTTCACTTTTGTCTTTAACGTTCTAGATTTAGTTGCTAAAATATTTTTTCTTGATTGGTGTTGTATGAGATTATTATTTAACAATTTATTTATCCACAGATCAAATCATTATGAGATGTCTATCTCTGATAGGTAATCAGGCTTAGGTCAATACTCTACACCGTTATTGCAGGAATTTGTGGAGTGATCACGAACCTTAAAGAAATGGATATCAGTAAGATTGCCTTTGCTTTGCTTTGAACATAAAACATAAGCAGGGCCAGCAATGGAAATACTATTAATTTCCTGGAAATAAGTATGAACCAACAGTTGTTTAGAAGTATAACTGCAGTTTAGGATTTAGGTAAAATACGAGCTTATGAAATACTTTTTCTTGCTGCAGTAACGTATTTTCCCCCTGTTTTATTGAATGGCAATGACCAGCACTAGCTAGAATTTATTTTCTCGATTGGTTTTGCAGGCGAGAACACAGAACAAGCTGGGGAGGTGCTCAGCTACACACGTTACAACAAGTATTTTTCAGAAAATCAAGGAAGCTCTCGCATGTACTCTCTGGTATTAATCTTTGCAGGTCTTAAAATAATTGAGGGAGTATACTCATGTGGCAGCCTATAGGGTTACATCAAATTGGCAGATATAGAAGCATAACATACTTGCTATAGAAGTTGCAAAACACGGGTCTATTGTGCTTTCGCGATCTTCAATAGATTGATAGTTAGTCGGCGACGATGTAATGGTTAATTAGTGAAAAGTGTGCGGATAGCCACACTAACATTCGGTAGGATCATCACCCATGAAGGGCCTTGGTTGTTCATATTTTAGAGGTTGTAGTTGCATTATATTTTCCTTTTTCTTCATTCGTATCATTAGTTTTCTCTAAAAAAATCTCAGCTTTTTACCTAGGTTCAATCATGTATCTTACTCCTAGAAGTGTTTCTATGTGTTAGGAATAGCCATATGTATGTTTAATGGAAAAATAAATTTTAGTAGTGCCTTTTTATTAAAACTTTTATAGTTGTTATTTCCCTACGCAAATATTATATATAGAAACACTATTATTCAAACTCATGTATATCGGTGTTTAACCATCCAACAAGCACGTTGCTGCATTATAAAATTATTAGTTCATGAGATTTGTAGAAAATGATGATAACAAAATAAAAGGAGTATACATATTTTAATTTATTTAATTGTCGAATAAGCATTAATGAATGATCTTATGTGAATAAAATGTTATATCATAAATACACTGTATTAAACCCTTAGATATAAATCCATAAAAAGTGGAAAAAGTGAAGAAAATGAATGAATACAAAAATAATTCAATATTACTAACATGTCAACTTATCACAAATCTAGCCGCGCGAATGCGCGGGCCACTGCGCTAGTTTATCTTATGGGAGAGACACCACTAGCGAACTATGGACCCCGGTCCTATTCTTTACATCTGAAATACAATCTACTGCAATTGTCATTTACTGTTTTTCGCAAACAATCATCATCTTTCACACAATACGGTTAATCCTTTGTTTTCAGCAAGCCGGTGAGATTGACAACCTCACTGTTACGTTGGGGCAAAGTACTTTGATTGTGTTGTGCATGTTCCACGTTGGTGCCAGAATCCCTGGTGTTGCGCCGCACTACACTTCGCCGCCATCAACCTTCAACGTGCTTCTTGGCTCCTCCTGGTTCGATAAACCTTGGTTTCTTTCTGAGGGAAAACTTGCTACTGTACGCATCACACCTTCCTCTTGGGGTTCCCAACGGACGTGTGTTAATTGCACGCATCACTTCGCCCAATGACTCCTAGCCAAATCATCGCGGACAATGCGAAGGCTTTAGCGAGGGCTCAACATCACACCCACCATAGTGAGTTGAGAGGAGAGGGAGCGACCCACCAAAAGGAGAGTGAGCGCCACAAGCCATACATGAGTGAGCGAAAGAGCGTCCTCCTAGCCACCAAAAGCGAGTGGAGAGAAGTGCAAGAAAACCCGTCCACCACCTTGCACTATGTGCTTATTTGCAAGGGACCATCATCGGAGACTAACGACTTAACCAACATTCCTTCGTCTTTGTTGTCTCTTTTGAAGGAGTTTCAAGACGTCTTCCCCGACGAGCTACCTCATGGACTTCCACCGCTTCGGGGCATAGAGCACCGCATCGACCTCATTCCCGGCGCCCCCCTTCCAAACCGTGCCGCCTACCGCACCAACCCCAAAGACACAAAGGAGATTCAACGCCAAATACAAGATCTCCTCGCTAAAGGGTACGTTCGAGAAAGCCTTAGCCCTTGTGCCGTTCCGGTGATTCTTGTTCCTAAACCGGATGAGACGCAACGAATGTGTATGGATTGCCGCCCCATCAATGCCATTACCGTTCGTTACCGCCATCCCATTCCGCATTTAGATGACATGCTTGATGAGTTGAGTGGTGCCACTATTTTCTCTAAAGTCGATTTGCGTAGTGGCTACCATCAAATCCGCATGGCAATTGGTGATGAATGGAATACGACATTCAAGACCAAACTTGGTCTCTATGAATGGCTTGTCATGCCATTTGGTCTTTCAAATGCTCCATCTACTTTCATGCGTCTTATGAATCACATCTTGCGTCCTCTCATTGGCAAGAGTGTGGTTGTCTATTTCGATGATATTCTCATTTATAGCCAAAATCTCGAGGACCATGTGCAACATGTGAGAGAATTCTTATGCATCTTGCGTCATGAGAAGCTTTATGCCAATCTTCCCAAATGCACTTTTGCCCAAAACAAATTGGTTTTCCTTGGTTTTGTGATTTCCGCCAATAGCATTGAAGTGGAATCTTCGAAGGTTGACGCCATACATAATTGGCCCACGCCTACCACCTTTTGTCAAGTTCGAAGTTTCCATGGACTCGCCGGTTTCTACCGCCGCTTTGTGAAAGATTTTAGCACCATTGCTTGACCTTTGAATGAGCTTAACAAAAAAAATGTTCCCTTTGTGTGAGGCAAGGCCCAACAAAATGCTTTTGATGAGTTGAAGAAACGCCTTACCGAAGCTCCCCTTCTCGTCCTTCCAAATTTTGCAAAAACTTTTGAGATTGAGTGTGATGCGAGTGGACTTGGTATTGGTGGAGTTCTTATGCAAGATGGAAAACCCGTGGCACATAGTGAGAAGTTGGATGGCGCACGCCTCAACTATCCTATATATGACAAGGAACTTTATGCTTTGGTTCGTGTTCTTGAAGTTTGGCAACACTATCTTTGGCCGAAAGAGTTTATCATCCATTCCGACCATGAGTCTTTGAAGTATTTGAAAAGCCAACACAATTTGAACAAACGACACACAAAATGGGTTGAGTTCATTGAGTCCTTCCCGTATGTAATCAAATACAAGAAGGGCAAGGACAATGTAGTAGCGGATGCTCTTTCCCGCAAACTCACCCTTTTACTCACTCGTTTGGATTTTCATGTCTTGGGACTTGAGGAGATCAAAGAACTCTATCCTTCCGATTCTTTCTTTGCACCAATACTTGAGAAGTGTTCCGTTCATTGAGGATTTGATGATTTCTACTTGCATGATGGCTACTTGTTTAAAGCCAACAAAATTTGCATACCCGAGTCTTCTCTTCGAAAGTTGGTTTTGCAAGAATCACATGGAGGTGGTCTCATGGGCCACTTTGGACGTGACAAAACACTTGCGATGCTATCCACTCATTACTATTGGCCGAAGATGAAGCGAGACGTGGAGCGCCTATGCAACCGTTGCACTACATGCCTTCAAGCTAAGTCCACCACCAACCCTTATGGTCTTTACATGCCTTTACCAGTTCAATATTCCCCTTGGTCGGATATAAGCATGGACTTTGTACTAGGCTTACCACGAACAAAACATGGGCATGATTCGATCTTTGTGGTAGTGGATAGGTTCTCTAAAATGGCTCATTTCATACCATGCCATAAGACCGATGATGCTTTGCACATTGCTTCATTGTTTTTCAGGGAAGTGGTTCGCCTACACGGAATACCGGCAAGCATTGTGTCGGATCGAGACGTCAAGTTTATGAGTTATCTATGGAAGTCGCTCATGGCAAAGTTTGGAGTGAAGCTCTTGTTCTCACTCCTCACTACCCTCGATCTCGGTACCCCATTGGATGGATTGCTACCTCATGCCGACACACTTTGTGTTATTAGGTACAAGGTGCATCAAGACCCCAGAGAGGAGGACACACCATGGTCAAGAGGAGGAGAGGAGCAACTGGACGTGAAGATGGGCATGGAGCTAGACCCGACGTCATCCGAAGCGCGCAAAGGGAAGAAGGAGGCCGGCCGATCCAGAACCTGGTTGACCGGCCCCCAGACCGGGCCACCCGGTCCAAACCGGGTTCCAGGCTGGTGCCAACCGGGCGCCATCCCGGGGCTCCGGGACCCCTCGTCGGTCGCCATCCGGTCCAAGGCCCGGTCTGACCGGGTCCCTGACCGGGCCACCCCGGTCCAAACCGGAGTCTCCGCTGATGGCAACCGGGCGCGTTACTGCGCCTCCGGGAACCCCTCTGGTCGCCCTCCGGTCTAGGACCCGGTCTGGACCGGACGCCCCGGTCCCAGGGCCGGTCTGACCGGGCTCCTGACCGGATTCGTCGAATCGCCTTGTCAAAACTGCTTAAGTCGTGTACTTCGTACCTTTTCGCCATGTGTCGCCTTGTAGGCCTATATAAGGACCCAGGACGCCCCCTTTACCTCTTTAGACATAATCTGAGCTTAAAACTACTTTTGAGCTTTGTCTCCCTAGGGTTAGATCCCCTTTGTAATCAAGGCTACTCTTGTTGAGGAGTTGGATACTTGTGAGTGAGATTCTAGTATGTTCCACTCTCTCTCCCTCACCGGTCTTCGTCTCCAACCCCGATCTCTCATCCGGAATCTCTTCCGGTTGATTCTATTGGCGTGGTCCATCGAGCCACGAGAGTAAGAATTCGATTGTATCGGGTTGGCGTGCGTGTGTTTGTTCTTCGTGTTCTTCGTGTTCTTCCTCCTCTCCCTCTTTCCCCCTTTGGATTTGGGTCAATCGCGAGATCGGGCCACACACAAGGTCTTAGACCTCATCACTTGAGGTATTTGCGGATCTTGTGCACCTTCTCTTCAGCTTCTCAGAGAACATCTGGTCCAAAGACTTGGCTCTCTCCGACTTCCGACCTATTCAGAGGGGTACGACACTTACTTCCGTACAGGGCTTCAAAGGGGGCCATTTGTAAGCTGGCTTGGTAACTGTTGTTGTACGAGAATTCTGCGTAAGGCAGGCAGTCTTCCCACTTGGATCCATATTCCAGCACACAGGCTCTCAACATGTCTTCCAATATCTGGTTGACTCTTTCAGTCTGTCCATCAGTCTGCGGGTGATATGCGGTGCTGAAATTCAGCCGGGTTCCTAGTCCTTCATGTACTTTCTGCCAGAATCTTGAGGTGAACTGAGATCCTCTATCTGACACAATTGACTTCAGGGTTCCGTGCAGGGCGACTATTCTGGAGATGTATAACTCAGCTAGCTTTGGGCCTTGGTATGTGGTCTTGATGGGGATAAAATGGGCTACCTTAGTTAATCTATCGACCACTACCCAAATAGAATAATTTCCTTTGCTTGATTTGGGCAGTCCAGTGATAAAGTCCATTCCTACAGAATCCCACTTCCATTCCGGAATCTGTAACGGTTGCAGCAATCCTGCGGGTCGCTGATGTTCTGCTTTGACTCTCTGACAGATATCACACTTGGCGATGTAGCTTCCAATTTCTCTCTTCATTCCATGCCACCAAAACTGTTCCTTCAAATCTTGGTACATCTTGGTTCCTCCGGGATGAATGGAGTATAGGGTGTCATGGGCTTCCTTCAGGATGACTTGCTTCAATTCCGAATCTGATGGCACACATAGACGTCCGTTGTACCAAAGCACTCCTTCTTCATCTTCGGTGAATCCCGGTGCCTTTCCTGCAGCTATTTGGCTCTTAATTCCGTCAATACTAGCATTTCCTTTCTGGGCTTCTTTGATCTGGCTAATCAAGGTAGGCTGAAGCTCTATGCTTGCTAGGTATCCTTCACTAACTAGCTCCAGTCTAAACTGCTCAAACTCTTGATACAGGCTAGGTTGCTCTTCTGCTATCATGGAGTTCAACTGACATGGCTGTCTACTTAAAGCATCCGCTACCACATTGGCCTTGCCGGGGTGGTAGTGAATTCCTAGGTCATAATCCTTAATCAGTTCTATCCATCTTCTTTGTCTCATGTTCAGTTCCTTCTGAGTGAAAATGTACTTCAGGCTCTTGTGATCCGAGTAGATCTCACATCGATTACCCATGAGGTAATGGCGCCAAACTTTCTGGGCTAAAACTACGGCTGCAAGCTCGAGGTCATGGGTAGGATAGTACTGCTCATGTTGCTTCAGTTGCCTAGGCGGATATGATATCACCTTGCCTTCTTGCATCAACACACATCCAAGACCAATGTTGGATGCGTCACAATAGACTTCGAATGGCTTGGTGATGTCCGGCATGATCAGGATTGGGGCTGTGGTTAGTCTTGACTTAAGTTTCTGAAAGCTCTCTTCACATTTGTCCGTCCATTCAAACTTCTTGTCCTTCTTCAACAGTTGAGTCATCGGTCTGGCTATGCTTGAAAACCCTTCAACAAATCTGCGGTAATATCCGGCTAATCCAAGAAATGCGCGGACCTCGGTCTGAGTGGCTGGGACTTTCCATTCTGCAACGGTCTTGATCTTGGCGGGATCTACGGCAATTCCTCCTGCAGACAAGATATGTCCCAGGAATCCTACTTCCTTCAACCAAAACTCACACTTGCTGAACTTGGCATACAACTTGTGCTGTCTAAGGGTTTCTAGGATGATCTCCAAATGTTGCTCATGTTCTTCTTCGGATTTGGAGTAGATAAGGATGTCATCGATGAAGACAACGACAAACTTATCCAAAAAGTTCATGAAGATCTTATTCCTGAGGTTCATGAAATAAGCGGGGGCGTTGGTTAATCCAAATGACATGACGTTGTACTCATACAACCCATATCTGGTGGTGAAGGCAGTTTTGGGAATATCCGTTGCACGGATCTTCAGCTGATGATAACCAGTCCTAAGATCAATCTTAGAAAACACTTTGGCACCGGTCAACTGGTCAAACATGTATTTTATTTTTGGCAAGGGGTACTTGTTCTTGATGGTGACATCGTTAAGCTTACGATAATCCGTACATAAACGAGTGGCACCGTCCTTCTTATCCACAAACAAAACTGGCGATCTCCAGGGTGATGCACTTGGTCGGATCAAACCTTTGGCTAGCATATCATCCAGTTGCTTCTTCAGTTCCACTAACTCTGTCGGGTTCATGCTATAGGCTCTCTGGGCTATAGGCCATGTTCCTGGGATTAACTCGATGATAAACTCGATATCCCGATCTGGGGGCATACCGGGTAGATCATCAGGAAACACATCAGGGTATCTACAGACGACCCTGATTTGATCCAAAGTTGGCTTGGCTACACTCTGGTTGCAGGTAAACTTTCTGGGCAGCCTTTCAGATATGTGTTCTACTAACACTCCAGTGCTACTAGTCCTGGTGATGGCCTTCTTGGAACAGTCAATCAATCCATGATGTTTGGCCATCCAATCCATACCCAGTACTACTTCCAAACCTTTTGTTCCCAGAACAATCAAATTTGCATAAAAAACTACTTCATGTATTCTGATAGGCACATCTTTGCAAAATTTTCTAGCTTTTGTTGTTGAACCAGGTATTTGGACTATCATGACATGCTTCAAACTGATTGGTTGAATTTTACTAGTGCATGCAAACTCTTCAGTAACAAACGAATGTGATGCTCCAGAATCAAACAACACTCTTGCAGGTACGGAGTTAACAGAAAACATACCCAGTACAACATCTGGTGCTTCCTGGGCTTCTTCAGCATTCATGTGGAAGAGACGACCGTTGCGGTTGTTGGGGTTGTTGGGGGTGAACTTTCTGCCGGTGGAGACACGGCGTTGCTGCTGAGCAGGTGAAGCGGTGTTGGGGGCAGTCTTGGCTAACCTCTTGGGACACTCGTTGGAGTAGTGACCCACAACTCAACATTCATAACAAGTTATAGTTGACTTGTCTTTGGGGGCGACGGGGATAGCGTTGCTCCCAGTCCTTGAAGCAATGTTGGGGTTGTTGGTATTGGGGGCTCTCATCGGGGCGCGGTTGAAGTTGGTGTTGCTGGCATGGTGGTTGTTGTTGTTGTTGTGGCCTCCTGGCCTTGGGTGTCCTCCACTCCGGTTCTGAAAACCCGGACGTGACATCTGCATCTGGGGCTTGTTGTTGTTTCTTGGGGAGAAACCTCCGCTTGAGATGGGGCGATACCTTGGGGTATTGCTGGGCCCACTCTGGTGCATCATGCGGCGTTTGCGGTTCTCGTTGGCTTGATGAAGTTTTCCCTCCATCTGGATGGCGGAGTCCACCAGGGCTTCAAGGTCGGCAAAGAGAATGTTGACCAGCACAGTTTGCATCTCGTCGTGCAGTCCGTTCAGAAATCTCTCCTTCCTCTTCTCTGTGGTGTCGGTCTCATCGGGGGCATACCTTGACAGTGTAAGAAACCTGTCGCGGTATTCTACCACCGACATCCTTCCCTGTTTGAGTTCCTGAACTCATCCCTCATCTTCTTGATTAGACCCGGGGGCACGTGATACTTGCTGAACTTGAGCTTGAAATCTGCCCAAGTCATGATCTGTCCAGCATTCATGGCACGGGTGCTGGTCCACCAGGCACGGGCAGGTCCTGCTAGGTAATGGGTGGCGAACAAGACTTTTTTTGCGGCTTCGACTCCCGCGACTTCCAGGTTGTTCTCCATTGTCTGGAGCCAGTCATCTGCATCGAGTGGCTCTTCAGTCTTGCTGAAAACAGGGGGATTGGTGTTTTGAAATTTCTTGAGTTTTGACCCAGGGTGATCATGGTTTCCCTGGCCTTGGTTATTGTTGGCTAGCTGTTGCAGTGCAGCTAGGTTGGCTTGTCTTTCAGCTCTTTCATTCTCTCGATCTGCCATCAGGGTCTGCAGCAGTTGCTTCATGGCATCTTGGCTGCTGTTGCGAGTTGGAGGGGCCATCTGAACATGGAGATAGATCATGAGATAAGAGGGAATTTTCTATGGCTTATTTTGGGTAAGTTCAAAAATTTAAAACTTGAATTCTTTTGATGTTAAACACAAACACACATTCATTCATTCATTCAAGCATCACATATTACAAGCTAACACATCCATGGTTTTAAGAACCATTTTCTCGTGCTACGATACAAAGGACGGGATACAAACTCACACCTACACAAGTGCTCAAGTGCAACTACTCCTCATCATCCACATCGATCGGGATGAAGTCATCTTCTCCGGCCTCCAGGAACTCATAGTCCTCAACATCAGTGTTCTCATCTTCCTCGAAATCATCATCATCACTCAAGAAGGCTTCTCCTCCCTGAATGTCTTTACCTTCTTCTTCCATCTCCCTCAGCTGGTCCTCTTGGGCCTTGACAGTGGCCTCCAAGGATACTATTTTTGCGCGGAGGCGCGCAATGGTAGCGTCCTTCTTGGCGCGCTGCTGGCGGAGTGTCTTGCGGTCCTTTGCAAGCATCTTGATAGCATCGGCATGCTGTGCCAGCTGGAGGTGAGTCTGGTTGGCGTAGACACGCGCGTTGTCCAGCTCCTTCTGGGTCTCGTGCAGCATAAAGTCCAAGTGCTCCACGTGGTGCTTCAGCACCGGGTGTGATGACAGTGCCATGGGTCCTCCAATGGTGTCATGCCTTGCAAAGTGAACAGAGCGGGTACCCTGGAGCTCAGTCACATGCTGTCCGCACAGACGGGCAAGTGCTTCCTGCAGAGCACGAGCGAGTCCGTCCAGCCAGTTGCTTTCCCTGATGGAAAAGAGGATCCTCTCAGAGGTAGGAGGCTCCATCTTGCCCCTCAGATCAGCGGTGATAACCCACTGAAGTTCCCCTCCGGGCTGGTCGTTGACTTGAGTTCCGTGGAACTCCGGGTGCGGGCGCTCGAGATACTCAGACAAGGCGTCCAAGTCTCTCTCGAAAACCAATCTCCCACCATTGCCCAGCTGGTAAAACTTGGTGTTGGCGTGCTCCATCTGAAAGGGAATTGGATAAGTAAGTTAAAGGAGTGAACAAGTGTGTCAAAATTTTAGATAGATTCATAAGGAAGATAATGACTTATTATTTTGAAAAGATCTCAAAGAGAAGAGAGTGAATAATTTTGTTAGACATATCCACTTCATTTGTCTTTGAAACTAAGTTTTTCAGATCGTCCATTCTAACTAGGGTCTCCTAAGGTCAAACAATGGCTCTGATACCAACTTGTCAACACCCGGATTTTTAAGTCCAGATGCCTATTATGCCATACATCGCAATCCCAGGAAGATTGTTGTTGCGAGACATAACAGTTGATATCATCAGTCATCATTCATTACAAACCATAGTCATCTTACAACAGTAGATCACATGATCCAATATTACACAAATAGTTGATCTACTGATCAACGAACATTACAAGTAGCGGAAGCGAAGTAGTAGTGGACTATCTAATCCACAGGCCAACGCTTGACGTTACAAGAACTCCTAGTTGTTGTAGACGTCCTGCTGGCCGTCATCTTCATACTGCTGCTCCTCTTCATAGTCTGGCCATTTGAATAGCCAGGGACACAGCCGTGAGTACTTTTAAAGTACTCGCAAACTAATACTAATGTAAGTACTTATCAATTTTAGTCAAGGGGTGCTAAGCTCTAGGTTTATTTGCATAAAGCCAATTTTAGTTCACAAGCATTTAATAAAAGACTCTTCAGTTGCTAACTAACTCAAGTGGGAACATTAGTGTCATTCCCACAACTCAGTTGTGATTCAAGTCAAGTCACCATTTCAATTCATCATTCCTTTGTAAGAAACATCTGACAACGGAACAATATCGCCTTTCCAATCATCCGTAACCGTGCACACGGCTATTCGAATAGGTCTACACTCTGCAGAGGTTGTACTCTTGTGCCACAATATTTGATTACATCCGTCAGGGATAACCTTGAATAATCGTAACTCAGTACGCGGATCATCAACCATAACCTTTCACTTACATACCCTAGTATAGGCACCTCTCCCCATGAGCTTGGCCTTCCAGTGAAGACAAACCGTCAGCCTGGGAGCTGCACAGGGCTTGGGCCGGACATTCACCTCATTTCACATCATTTCTCATCAGTTCACTTTCAACGGAGGCAGCCTCGGCATAACCCCTATGACTCTTGTTTAGAGGGAACCCATACTAAGATGCATAAATTTCTAGTTAAGCCCTACCCATCATCAGGTATTGTGGGGGTACCAAAAAATTGGGAAGGTATCGCATCCGAACCCAACCATCAGTTTTTATCACGTTCATCATGTCATTCAAGTCATATTCAGCTTTAAAACCTTTCAAAGTCATTTCATTTCACATGTT
Source organism: Lolium rigidum (assembly GCF_022539505.1). Taxonomy (NCBI): domain Eukaryota; kingdom Viridiplantae; phylum Streptophyta; class Magnoliopsida; order Poales; family Poaceae; genus Lolium; species Lolium rigidum. The sequence goes on from NC_061511.1 coordinate 107,715,626, forward strand.
CCCATCTAGAGTAGTCAATTTTATTTGTTAGCACTAGCAACTAGTCATGAGGGGTGCTAACTAGCTTGTATTGCCTTAGTCTAAGTTTGATACTCTTGTAGTACTCTATATTTAGACCAAAGTTAACTATAAAAGTAAGCTTTGATAATCAAGGTAAAAGCTTGTAAGAATAAGACTTGGGATTGGATCATGAAGCATAAAGCAATAGGTGAGTGTGCCTTGCTCTGGTAGAGCTTTGCACTTTGCAAGAATATTAGCTTGCCTTGGTTGGTGTACTGATCAAAGTGGTCTTCTTCTCCCTGGAAGTAGACCTCCTCCTCCTCCTGGTACTCCTCGGTACTAGCGTCTAAAAACGGATACGGAATACACAATCACCAAACAATGCTTAAGAGCTAGACTAAGCACACAAATGGTTCACACAAGCTATCCTAGCATCACCACATTATTAACATGTTGGTTGACAAATATTGATTAGGGTTTCTATTTAGTTCTTTGAGAAATAATTTCCTCTCATTGAATCTTGTTAAGATTTAATCTCCTCAAATAATAATATATGAACCTATGTTGACCAAGGTCAACACTTCATACTCATCACTTGGGAAAATGATTTAAATGAGGTAATATACCCCATGCAATTTAACACTACCATAATCATAATTTAATATCACCAAGTAATTCCATATGAGATTATGTAGACCATAGTCACTACCTCATGTTGAGTTACTTGAGACAAGATTTAAATGAGGGAATACCTCTCATATGATTTAATAAATAATTTTGAACAATTTAAATGGACTAGAAATAGCCATAGAGTCATTATTTAATCTAGACCATGATCATACAAACAACTATGTGATGTTTTTACATATTCAGATAAACAATATGAAATGTAAATTTTGAGAGTTGGAATCAACTCAAAATCATTTATGGTTGATTTTTAAATAATGTTTGAAGTTTGAAAAGGCCCTGCCTTGTTATTTTTACCACATTAATTATACAAAGAATCTAGGGTTGAGACCAGTGTAGTGTTTAGACAATTTTCTAAGCTTTCCAAATATATAAAATTTATTAAATTTGGCCAAGTAGATTTGATTCTATTCAAATTTGAATATGGAACCAGTAAGCAATTTGAATTAAATTGGAATATTCATTTTTGAATTTTTGGGCCAGCGCGGGAAACTAGCTGGGCCACAGAGAGAAAAATAAAACGGGCCGGCCCACTTCGCGTCTAGCGCTAGCAGGCCGCCTGACAGCGGGCTCCACCGGTCAGCCTCACTTAAACATCGAAGCGGTATGGGCTATTCTGGGGCGTTGGATTAGATTGGGATCGGACGGCGCACGGCCGTCGTCATCTCCGGCGAGAGAGGGGTACTGGCGCGGCGAGGGTTGGGGGTTGGCGAGCTCACCGGAGCTCCGTCAATGGTCGGCGGTGTGCGCGGGGACGTTGTCGACGACGACGAAGCTCCTAGTACCGGTGGTGTGTCTTGGGGTGGCTCAAATCGACGGCGAGCTTCCGCGGCGGCTCACGGCTCCGGTGATGAAATTGACGGGCTCTGGTGGACAATGTCGAGGTGGAGAAGGTGGAGGAGAAAGAATGAGAAGAGGGGAGCGAGGTGGTGTGGAAGAAATGGGCGCGAGCGTGCTCCTTTTATAGCGGCTGGAGGTGCCGCGGCTCTGTGGGGAGGGGCGACCATGGCAACGCGGCTACAGAGCGCTAGCAAGCTAGGCGAGGGCGTGGCGCTATTCAGCATGTCCTGGCGGTTCTCCTGGTGGCAATGGCGCAGCTGGGCGGTGCCTAACGCGGTCGGGCGCATGCAATGATCGGCGTGGCCGTGGCGGCTTTCGTTTCCTTCTCCGGCGACAGCGCGCCACGGTCGGGGACAGGTTGTCTGGCGTGTCCGTGGTACTGTGGCGACGCTCAGGGCAGACGCGGGGTTCAAGGCGAGAGCTAGGGCAGTGGCGCAGCACGACGCCCTGGCGCGCTCTATCGTGCACGCGTCGACGTGGCCGTGCACGCTCTGGAGACACTGGCCGTCGTGGGCACGGTCTGGTCTGAGTCGTGTCGTGCTCTCCTCGACCAAGGGCGTGTACCAGCGGGTTCAGGGGAGCAAGGGGAAGCAGAGGGACATGGTTGGCAAGGCTAGAATGGAGAGAGGCTAGGGTTGGCATGGTGCAATGCATGGCATGGCCGGCATGGACATGTTCATGCCACATTGGCCATGTCTAGGGTTGCAAAGTAGGGGCAATGTGTTTGAGGGGACAAGGGGACAATGTAGGATCAAGATAAAATCAAATTTGGGCCAGAACACTATTTAAAATAGTGATTTGTGTCTTGTGTGATTCCTGCCCACCAAGTGTTCGACATAATGGCCGCAAGAAGCAAACTTTCAAATTTTGAAATGAAATTTGGTGGATTTGATTCATATATTAAATGGCACACAATGGTGGTGGTGGTGTTCAAAATTGAGTTGATTTGCAAGAATTAAAAATGGGGATGATCTTGTTTTTGTTTCAATGTTGCCACTTGTGTTGATGATATTTTGAAATCTAGCAAGAATATGCAGGGGTGGTTTTAACCAAAGTTGTTCACCTTGATGAGGTCTTGGATGAGGTGCAAAGAGTTGAGATGGTTTGGTTTAAGAATCTCTTAATACAGAGGCTCAAAGTAGGTGTCATGTTAAAAAGGGCAGATTTGACCATTATCTCATGTGAGCATAATTTGATTTCAAATTTGATTTGATTTTGAGTTTCTTTGATTCAAAAAGTGTTATTAAGTGTTTAGTAACATTCTACAACCAATGGCACAAGCTAACTTGGCCTAGATCAAAGTTTTGCAAAATGTCCATAAGCACATGTGTGTGTTGAATTTGGATTTTTTCTATTTCTTTCTGTTTCTCATTTCTTGATCCTTGGATCATATCTTAGTGTTTTAGCATCATTTCTAAGCACACACACATTCATCATGGCAATATCACAAGAATTAAACATAGGTACTATGCATAGCACATGTGTTAATAAAAGTTTTTTGTTGGTTCTAAATTTTGAATATTGGAAACTCCTTTTCTTTATTTATTGAAATCTTGGGATGTTACACAAGTATGGTACCCCTAGTGGTTATACCCTATCATTGTCTTGGTGATTGTTTGGTTGCATGGCAACATGGCCGTGCTATCCTACTTGGTTATCTTGTATGCTTAGCTTGAGCATGCTTCATCTCGGGACAACAATTTACACCACACCCCTTTTGTAGTATAGAGGTACTAATGCCATGATCTTGGTGTATTCTCAAGTTGAGATGAGTATGCCTATGTACCCTAGTGGTAATTATGTTGGTTAAGTCCCACCTTTTTATTTGAGTTTGATAGTTAGCACCACAAATCTGAGAGTATATCCCCTCTTATGTTGTCATATACATGCTTACCTTAAGCAAGTATGATCCTTCTTGATACCACTCACACATACCCCTCAATGGCATGATGATCATCATCTCGGCCATAGTAGATTATTAGTTCTTCTCATGAAACTTTAGGTTGGGAACCCCTCAAGGTTTACCTTGTTGTAAATGTTTTAAGAAAACCTTGGGTGAGACAATCTTACCCAAGTGTAAGGTTTATGAAAGCAAATGATCTTGACAAAGATGTTGGAAAAGTGTTTTATGGTTGGTTGTTGGCAAAATAAAAGAAGTGTGGGTGAAAAGTTTTTAAAGAGCACTGCGTATAAGTGTTCGCCGTCCCAACTTTACTTGCGCAACCACATTACCCCAACGTGGGCACGGGGCTTAACTCGTAGTCCGTTCTTCTTATCTATGGGACACCGCACAACTATACAAGGGTAAGATTACCCCCGAGTCTGGATTGTCGTAGTGGGAGGCAATAGTATAACGGGATGCCTTCGGGGCTACCCGTCCGGAAGACACTATGGGTATACTGACGTGGCGGTGGAGTCACGCTCAAAGTGAGGTGAGCTGCCACGGTGCCGGGGAGGTACGTACTCCATAGGGTAGGATCCCATGATAAGTTGAATAGGCGAAAGGATTTGACTGACTATCCGAGACTCTCATACTTTGGTATGACGAACCGGGGATGATCCCGCCGGATTTGTTGGTTCTTGTGGGGAAAGTGTGCGAACTCTGCAGAGTATCAATCTATTTGAATAGCTGCATCCGCGGTCATGGACAAGTTGAAATGGCCATACTTAACCTGGGCTAGTTTTTGTTTGAAAAGGCTTTAAAAGCGAGTGTGTTGGATGTACCAGAAGGGTACGAGGAAGCTTGTGTCGACCATATGGAGATGTTCGAGGAAAAAGGAAACAAAATTGGGTTACCCCTTCCTAGAGTTGCATGTAGAGGGAGTCTTCTTCAATAAAGATATAGAGATGTCGTAGTCTATCTTTTGAAGTATCTTCTTCAATAAAGATATAGAGATGTCATAGGACCACCATAGTGTCCCCATCAACTGGGATGTCGGGATGCTATATCCACAAGAGAAACTGAACTCTCTTATGCATGCTATATCCACAAGAGAAATTGAACTCTCTTATGCATGCTATATCCACAAGAGAAACTGAACTCTCTTATGCATGCTATATCCACAAGAGAAACTATCATTCTTCTCTTGTCTCTTTTAATTAGCTTTGTTATCACCTTCTTGATGGTTTGCGAGTACAACTCCAAATGTACTCACGACTTTGTCCCTGGCTATTAACTTGGCCAGACTATGAGGAGGACTATGAAGACGACGGAGGCTACCAAGACCACTATGCGACCTAGGATGTTCTCCAAGTCAGTTGCCTATAGGTCTAAGAGGCATGACTTGGGCCCGACGCTGTTGACATGTATCCGCTGCTATGTTTGTGTGAACTTGCCCGAAGTGGCAATTATGTAAGACTGGGTCATGTGACCCTATTATTGTAAGACTTATTATTCGGTACTTTGTAATGGATGTTGTAATCTGGATATTCAGTTCGGTTATGTACTCACGGCACACTGATCATGGGGTCGTGAGTGGAATGCATAACAGGGTATTTCGGACGGTTAGTCCGGGGTCCCCACATGTTGGCTCCAAAGTTTCAAGACTAGAAAACATGCAAGTTATGAAAAATGGGTTATGACAGACCTTCCTCCCTTAAAAGAATCTCGTCCCGAGATTCGGAGACTAAGAGCTGGAGAGTTATGGGAACTCGCTCCTAAGGTAGTCCTCTCGTTCCCAGGTAGGTTCCTCTTCGGAGTGGTTATGTAACACCCCAACTTTTGCAACCTTGTTAAGTGTCCAGAGTGCAAAAATCAGGGGGAACAAAAACTTTTTCTAAAGACTAATTAAGATGAATTTCCTTGACCTTCTTGCATATGAATTGCCTTTATGTGCTTGATAACATGAATTGCTTTGGTTTACTTAGTAGATGATTTGCCTTGATTCTGCTGGTTTAGATTTTCTTGAACACCTCAACACATCAAGATCACTTCTTCTCAACCAAGTCTCGACTGGTCCAAATTTGTGATATAGTCCAACCTTTACACCTCTGACTAAAATACCTCCACCTGTGGCAATGTCAATGCACCTACCTTGGGATCTTCCTTGTGAGGTGTTCTAGCTCACCTTGTCCCTGATTCAAAGATTGGGATCATCTACCCCTTATTACACCCCTCTCTTATACCCTAGACAAAAACCCTAAGACCTCGCAAATTTGACCAAGTCCTAAAACTGTTATCAGGTTCCATTTTGGAGCCCTTGTATTAAGCTTCCCCTTTCCATCTAAGACAATGCACTTGGTCCTAGACCTACCATATCTTGAGCACTTCCCAACCATACCATTTGCCATTGACCAGATCAATCATCTACTCTCCTATCCCAGATGGTTTTGAGGCCAAGTCAATAACCTGTTTTGGCAGTGTTAAAATCTTCTAACTTTGGCAGTTGTTTCCTAAGACCCCACAACTGTTATTGGTAAACTCAAGGCATGGATCTCATCTATGCAACTCCCTCTCCAACTTCCACGTCTTGCATGTCTTATACAAGTCTTGCCACCCCTCTCTTCAACTTGATCTTATACCATACCCACTGTTTCATCTTAAGATCACTTTTCCACTTTTACCTCTTTTTCCTTCTTTAATCCAAGTTTAATCTCTATAAAACCAAGTGTGGAAATGATAGCTACATGTTGTAGTAATAATCTACCCTTGAGAAATTACTTTCCCAAAATTATTATTCTCTCAAATCAAGTTATTTTATTTCAAAAATTTCGAAACCTTACTTTACTTCTTCTCTACTTTGAACACAAAACTACTTCTAGTTTTATCAAAGATTTTCAAGTTATTTTCTCAATTGAAATAGGAAATGTGTGTGGTATTTCATATCACCTTAGTTTCCACCCAAAAATAATTTCTATATAATTATCTTCTGGGTTCTATTTTCTTTTTGGGCAAAATGCATGTTATGGTACTTGTACTATTTCTTGCTTATTTAAAATTTAAAGAAAACCTACCTTGCCTAGTAAAGCAAGTAGGGCATTTTGAAAATTCTTGTACTACCTAGATACTCTCAATATTTTCAAAGTACTTTTTCAAATAAATCTCATTCAAAATCTCCATAGCCATAGGTAGTGATCCAAATTATTTATCACATGAGCCCTTTTAAAATAACAACCCTTGTGCACCATGTATGTACCTCTTTGATCGGTTCAACACCACCTCATTTACATAGTCATGATCCTCTTGTGGGTCATTTGTTCATGTTTAGATTTAATGTCCATTTCCATCTCTATTTCTTTATTAATCTTGTAAACAATTCTCAAATCAAAACTTGTGACTTATCCTCATCCTCTCCATCATCTAGCTCTTATACTTTGACCTTTTGACTAAACCTTGGCTTATATGGGCATGCATGAGGGCCGGCCATGAAATGGCATGGTTGCATGTGACCCAATTCTCCCTCCATCTCTCTCCCTTATCTTGCTCCACCTTGGGCATGCTTATGTCTCTCTCTCTCACACTCCTTGACAACTCTCTCCACGTATGGGCATACACTTTAGTGCAACCATTGTGGCTAGTGCTGCTCGTTGGAAAGAAGAAAGGAGGTGGCCGGGCATGTGTGTGTGTGTGCATGCGCTGCCCTAGTGACATCTCTCCCTCTCCAGCACTCTCACATGTCTCTGGTCGACCACACAAGCCATGCTACAGTGTTCATCTTGGCATTATCCCTTTGGAACCATGAGTTTGGCCGGTGCAAGATCTTGAGGAGGATTTGATCCACAACCTTGATGCAGCCTCGCTCCACGCCAAGCTTGTGGACAGCACGGCACCTGCACACCTACACCCGTGCTGCCCTCCCCCTAGCAAAGCCCTAGTCCCTCCTCTCTCTCACTTTCTCTCGGTGGACACCAAGAAATGGACAACATCAATGCAACCTCTCCTGCTCGAGTAGCTGCGCCAAGAGGCTCCTCTGGGACCCCTCTTTTCACCCCCACGGTCCCGAGGCCAGTACCGCCCCAAAATTTCCCTCACGAGCATGCCAACCAGATGGTCACCGCGCCTTTGGCATGCCGATGCATTCCCGACAGTCCTCTACTATCATGTCGCCTCCAATGGAATAGGCCTGCAAGGCACGCCACCGTAGGTCTCTCTAGAGCCTTGTCTCTCCCGTTGGATGATGCGTCCATCCCTTAAAGTTTGTCGAACACCTGCATGTGGCACCAAAACCCACCTCGCCCTGACGGTTCCCGGACGCTCCATTTGTTCCCTTTGCTCACAAGGCACAATGCGCACCACACCTTGCATGGTTCCATCGCCATCCTGCCAGATCGCGTCCGCGCACGCGTCGCTCCTTACCCGTGCCCCGCAGCGGTGACCGCACCACTATCCAACCATCAAAAGGAAACCCAAGCCTCTTTTTCGGTCCACACCACTTCATTTGATCCTCTCTCTCTCAGAGATACTCCAGGGCGTAGCCGTGTCTCCCACCCCTCTCCTTGCCGAGATCAAGTCCAAGCCGAGCTCGCCGGCCACATGTCATCGTCACCGTTGCTTGCCGCAACTCTTGGCCCTCCTCTCTACCCTCTCTCTCTCTGCATTTTCATCCTCTTAACTCACGCATGCTCCTTCTCTACCTCCTCGTTTTGACCAGGAGTATCCGTGGAGGCCGACGACGTCAAGTTTCTTCCGCAGCACCGTCGACCTGGCCACCCTCCGAGTCGTCGCCTGGGCGCTCGTCCGCGCGTCCAGGACACCTAAGGGGCTGCCGGCCGCCTCCGCATCATCACCGTACCCGCCCTCCACTTTTCCATGTCGCCCCACGGCTGCCGCTATGGCGAGCCCGACAATTTTTTCCTTGTCGGCGCCACGCTCGCCTCCGTCTGCGTGGGCACCTGGGCACTGTACCGCGTCTGAGATGCTGCTCCAGGCCGCCTCGGACCCCGCGTCTTCCATGCATCGCCACCATCTCCCGCGAGCACACCACGGTGAGCTCCCCGACCGTCGCTACTCTCCTCCATCGCATAGACGCGGCCGCGCCGCTGGTTGGAGGTCATCGCAGACGCGCTCGCCCTGCGCCGCAGATACCGCATCGGACGGCTGCATGCAGCTGGCCATGCATGCCGACAGGGCCCGCCCGGGGATTTTTGAACCGCCACCGTCTCCCGCGCGTCCGTGGCGAGATCTGGGCAGCCCGCGTCAATTCTAGCTGAGTCGTGGATCCGGCCCGTTCCTCCCCTTGCCTCTTTTCTCTGTTAATTCCCTGCAGAAAGACTTGTACAACTTTTAATTCACCAAATATTGTGTGATGACCCAAATTTTACGAATCAAAATCCTGCGTGCTCCTGACAAGATTCCTAACCACATAAAATTGCTTGCATGTGCTATGCTGTTATAGTTTTGTGCAGTTAAATAAAACCCTGGAAAGTTGCTGTTTCAGTATTTAATTCCTTGAGTAACTTGTGTAGCTTATTTTTGATTGAAACAAATTTTGTAGTTCAACACAAGCCAAAACCCTTATTTTGGCATAGGTCCCTCATGCAGGAGCTTCCTGGATTTCATTTGTTTAACAAAACAAATTTTGTCCAGTTAGCTACTCACGGATTTTTGTCTTGTAAAATAAAACTTAGTTTGAAGCAAATCAAAGTGATACTGGTAGATATACTTATAGGATACTTTTTAGCCAAAGGAAATATTTTTGTGACCTATATTTTATTTCTGAGAATTTTACTAGTGAAAAAGGGTACCTTTTCAGTACCTGATATTTGTAAATTATTTTACAACTCAGAAAAATGCCAACTCAGTTTTGTTAGGTCACATTTGGTATTAGCTATCCATTGGTATGCTTGTATCTGGTTGATTGTGCTCTGATACTAGTAGGCTTAGTGTTTGAATTGCTCTGGTTACTATCTTGTTTAAATTTTCTAAATTATTTAATCATTTATTTGCATGTGATTCTTGTGCAAGTGTGATCTAGACGTTGTTAGCTTTCAGTAGGTATGTTGCATGCATTTTTGTGACTCACGGAAAGATTTAGACCATTTAAATGGTTCCTAAGTCATTTCTGGTTTTATAAAAATCACAACTTTTGTTTTAAAAACCCTAAATTAGTGAATCCACTTTCAGTAGCTTGTAATTGTGAACCTTTACATACTGTGATTTTACCAAAATTTTGATTTGAACTATTCTGGAATGGTGTGTTGATGTGGTGTGTTGCTTGTTTCTTTTTATTTTGCGACGCTAGATTCGGACGCCGCCGGAAACAAAGGAGGGTGTGAATTTGGAGGATTTGAGGAAGAAGGCCAGGGACGCTTAGCTGATCAAGGCAAGCCACCTCTTGATGCATCTCTGGTCCTATATATCTTGATCTTGCATTATTACTTGTTTTATAAAGTGCATGTCTTTTATTTATTATGTCGGTGGTTAGTGCCACTCGGAGTTTTATTAATCCACCCTTAGGGTGCAGCCCTCGTTGGTACCTACTGATCACACCTCTATTAGTGATATGGTGCTTATCACCTTGTCATCCTTGTTGCCATATTTCAAAGAAGAATTGGACTATAGGTGGGAGCCCTAAAAAAATGGTTATGAAAATGTTTTCTGGAAAAGAAGTTTCTCGAAAACCTTGGAATGGGGTAGCCCTGCCCAAGTGTGGTTTTGATAAATTGTTTTTGAGCAGAAAGAACTTGCTGGGAGCAAGAGAAGTGAGGAAAATTGTTTTCTAAAAACCTTTTGTTGACTGAGTACATCACCGGACCTAGCCAGTAAAACCACATTACCCTTTAGTGGGACGTGGCGTAGCGTAGTAGCTTGTCTCACCTTAGTTTGAGTCCTGCAAGTGTAAGGGGTAGTCCGAGCATGGACACCTATCGACCGTGGCCTTCCCGACGAACTCGGAACACCTTTCCATTGCGTACCGATGGCACGAGTACAACCTATGAGCTCCCATTGAATAAAGCCCCGCAGTTGGTGGCGGCATTCCGGAGGATCGAGCTGGTCGGGGAATTTGCTAGTCCTAGGTAAATGACCCTTCGGACTCTGGTGTTGGGAGGTACAACTCTAGGCGGCATGTCTTAGGCTAAGGCGAGCAGGCAAAAGACTACATCGGGTACTTGTGGCATATGTTATTATGCAGGGATGATGCCCACTCGATGAGTATTCCGATCTTGTGGGGAAAGTGTACAACCTCTGCAGAGTAAATCTATTCAAATAGTCGTGTCCGCGACAATGGACGTGGGAAAGGAAGTGCTGAGTATCAAAGGGAGTTTTGATTTATAAAAGTGTTTTCTCAAATATTGTTTTGGGAAAGTGACGCTAGTGGGACTGGTGGAAAAGTACCTGGGAGGTACGATGGAAAATCTGGAATATGTGTGTTGGCCATTTGAGATGGCCGGGAATAAGCATGGTTATCCTTACCTATTAGTCTGCAAACAAAATGGTTTACAAAAAGGTTTTCAACAAGATATAGAGATTTCATAATCTCGAGAGGAACCACCTCCCGCTCCTTGTCGCCCTAGTTTAGCGCATGTTCCTTGCTACTGCCATATTGCATATCCTTTATTTCTCTCTAAGGTAGTTTGCGAGTACATTCAAACATACTCATTGGCATTGTTTTCCTGGCTATTTACTTGGCCAGACTTGGTGGGAGTCCGACAGATGAAGAAGGAGTCAACGACATCTATATATGCGAGCTAGGAACGTCTTCCCAGTCAGTTGCATGTAGGGTTATGGCATGATGACTTGGGCCATGCGAACACTTTCATTTGAAGTATTTCCGCTGTGTGATTGTTGATCTCCTGCCATTGCGGCTCTTATGTAAGTATTGGTCATGTGACTTGTTGTAATATTTTTTTATTCGGTACTGTAATGGATGATGTATTTGATACCAGTTCGGTTATGCTTTCACGACACACTGATCATGGGATCGTCAATGTGTATGCATAACGGGTGATTTGGACAGCTAGTCCGGGGCCCCACAGGTTACTCCACTGAACCTTGAAGAATTTGATTTTCCTTCTGCGGGCAACTCTCACCGTCTCTTCAGGAATGCGAAAAGGTTTCTCACGGTAGGTCATGTCTTGGTTTAAGTTGATTGATCGATGATCAATGTTCTTGAACACTTCGGGCTTGTCAGGCACTTAGAGGCATCTTCGGAGTTGAGACACATGGAATACGTCGTGAAAATCTGAAAACTCTGGGGTAGCTCAAGTTGATAAGAGACTTCACCACGACTGTCTAGGATTTTGAAGGTGTCAATATATCTGGGTGCTAGCTTTCCCTTGACATGGAATCGTTGCATTCCCTTGGGTGGTGTAACACGGAGAGAGGCAAAGTCTCCTGTGTTGAAGGTCACTTCCCGGCGCTTAGGATTAGCGTAGCTTTCTAGCGGGATTGGGCAGCTTTCAAGCGGTCTCGGATAAGTTGGACTTGTTCTTCAGCTTCTCAAAGTACATCTGGTCCAAACACTTGCCTTCTCCAGTCTCGGACCAGTTGAGAGGGGTGCGGCATTTACGTCCATAGAGGGCTTCAAAAGGGGCCATCTGAAGACTAGCTTGATAGTTGTTGTTGTAAGAGAACTCAGCAAAGGGTAGACAGTCCTCCCACTTGGTTCCATATGCTAGAACACAAGCGCGGAGCATATCCTCCAGAATCTGGTTCACTCGCTCTGTCTATCCACCCGTCTGTGGACAATAGGCAGTGCTGAAGGAGAGCTTGGTTCCCAAGGCTTGATGTAGCTTCTTCCAGAACTGATAGGTGAACTGAGGACCTCGGTCTAATACGATGGTCTTGGGAACACCATGAAGACTAACTATCCGAGATATGTAGAGATCTGCTAGTTCACGACTATTATAGGTGGTCTTGACCGGGATAAAGTGGGCGACCTTGGTAAGACGGTCCACAATCACCCAGATGGAGTCGTGTCCACGCTTTGACCTCGGAAGTCCCGTGATAAAATCAATTCCTACTTCTTCCCATTTCCACAAGGGAACTTTCAACGGTTGGAGAAGTCCAGCGGGGCGTTGGTGTTCTGCTTTAACTCGTTGGCAGATATCACATCTGGCAACGAAGGATGCAATATCCCGCTTCATTTTCCCAGCGCTCATGGAGGAACTCGACGAGCGCGCTTTCCTATGCGGTACCCATGTTTGTTGCGATAGCTGTCGTCTTCTTGGGATCTGTCGGGTGGATCTGCACTTCTTTGGAGTTCTTGGAGGTGTCGAAAGTTTGCTCCTTAAGTGGCCTTCCTCCGTCAGGTAACACATCATAATCAGTCAGTAACCTGGACGTGTTGTACTCCGCTTGCATCCCGAAAGTTTCTGACAATTTGTGAAAGTCCTTGTCGCATTTATCTGCCAAGGCGAAGCTTCCCTTCACTGTGATTGGACCATTGGGACCAGGGACTCTCCATAACAAGTATGTGTAGTGCGGCACTGCCATGAACCTAGCATACGCGGGTCACCCTAATATAGCGTGATATTGCGATGGGAAGTCTATAACTTCAAGCTCCAGCTTCTCTCTTCTATAATTCTCTCGAGTTCCGAATTGAACGTCGAGTGAGATCTTCCCCAGCGGATAGTTCGGCTTCTCAGGTGTGATGCCATGGAAACGTGTGTCTGTTGGTGCTAAGTTTTCCAGAGATATGTTCATCTTCCTCAATGTATCTTCGTACATGAGGTTCAAGCTGCTTCCTCCGTCTATGAATACTCGCGAAACTTCAAATCCCACGATAACAGCTGGTAAGATCATGGCTGATTTCCCTGGACGTGGAACTTGAGGTGGGTGGTCCGCTTGAGTGAACCCGATGTCCTGTGCCGACCAATTCAGATACTCGATCGTTGGTGGAGGCATCTTCTCTGCCATATATACCTGTCGCAAAATCACCTTTTGTGCCCTATTCTAGGGTCGACCTTTCTGAATCATCGACACTGCTCTCGTGATGTCAATGTAAGGACCATTGTTAGTTGGAGGTGCCGCCAATTGCAACTAATGTTGATTTTCGCAAGTTATTGCGGGTGGGGTTGGCAGGTGTACTTCGCTCCTTGGCCCCTGTACGCGCCCCCTGTTTGCTGCGTGTGCATTGGCGTGCCCTGCATATCTATGCAAGACTTGGAAAGTTCGACAGTCTTTCTAAAGATGGTCTGACTGTCTTTTTCTGTCGTTGTCAAGATAAAAGTGCATCTGGCACGGTCCATTCAAAAGATCTTCGAGTGATATATTGTATGGCCTCTGGAACCTTGGTCGGTTATTTTGCCTGCTGGAACTTGGCGCATCTCTATGATCGCCGCGCTGTTCATTGCTTCTCTGATAATCATCCCGATTATTCCCTCCACTATTTCCTCGGAAGCCAGCCGCCACTTGGCTGGGACCGTAATAATCTGAATATGGACGAGAATATCGTCTCCTATTTTGATTGATGCTCCTGTTGCGATCTTCTTCGGGTGACCTATGCCGTTTATTGTGCACGACATCTTCTCTATCTGCCCAGCAGTTTGCTATGTCCATAAGCTCTGCTATTGTTCTCGGGTTGGATCGACCCAAATCCTCGATTAGGTCTTTCCTTTGGATCCCCGCAACAAATGCATCAATTGCTCTTTCGTCAGATACTTTTTCCGCCAAATTTTTTATGATGTTCCAACGCTGGATGTATGTCGTCATTGGTTCACCATAGTTTTGCTTACAAGCTCTTAGTTGCTCTATGGATGCGGGTTTTTGCACGTGGAACGGAAGTTCTTCACGAACAAGTCTTCGAAGGTCTCCCAACTGTCGATGGATCCTACTAGCAACTTCTTTATCCAGGATCTTGCGGCTCCACTAAGATGGACCTGGGCGCTCTGCATGGTTGTTGCTCTGGTTCCACCCAACAGTTTTACTGTTTCCAGGTAGTCGATTAACCAATCTTCGGGGTCTTGGAAACCATCGAACTTTTTGTAACCGTTTGGCAACTTGAAGCCAGAAGGGACCCGCGTTCTGCGAACTTGTCGAGTAAAGCAGGGGACTCCATACATGTCCTCTTCATCGACTTCTGGCGAGTGTTGCCTGGATCTATTTTCGCGTGCTCTGTCCACTCGATCTTGTGCCTCTGTATTTCTCGCCACGTCTGCTCGTGGAGGATCTCGCGCCACCATGGTGGGTCGAGGACTATTTCGCCTTGGGGTACTGATACGTTGCAAACGTATCTATAATTTTTGATGCTCCATGCTTGTTTTACACCAATTCCTCTATGTTTTATGTGCACTTTGCATCATTTTATGACATTTATTGGACTAACCTATTAACAAGTGCCAGAGTGCCAGTTTCTGTTTATTATGTCTGTTTACTGCAGAAAAGGTCCAAAATTGAAAGTGCTCGGAAAATTCTGGAAAAATCACAGAAATTCTAATATACCAGAAGACTTCGGGAGCCAGAAGGGGAGACGAAGATGTGCCACGGGACAGCCATACCAGGCCCAGGCGCGGGCCTAGGCCTGGCCGCGCCTGGGGGTGGTATGGGCACCCCAAGCACCCCCTCGCGTCGCCTCTTCGCCTATAATTCCCCTCTGACCTAAAAACTCCGAAATATATCACCCTCCGTCCACGAAAAGTTCCGTAGCCGCCGTCATCGCCGAAACCAAGTTTCGGGGGATAGAAGTCTCTGTTCCGGCACCCTGCCGGGACGGGGAATTGCCCCCGGAGCCATCGCCATCGACTCCACCGCCTCCACTCCGACTCCATGATGGTTTGTGAGTAGTTCCCGTAGTTCGGATCCTGTGCCATCTGCATGTCCTCATCAGCTGATGGCGGCACCGTTGGGGTGGTCTTGCCATGGCTTGGCGCCGGCACGGCTGGGGGTGCTGTCTGTGGGGTGGTGTCCCTCGCCCCCAAACGAATCTGGCTCTTTGGCAAAACCATGGACCAATTGAAGCAATGCTTGGAGGGTAAGGACCTCATCTTCGTCGGCACCATGGGGTTGAAAGGGAGGTAGCACGTCGTCGTAGCCGCTAAGCACCCGAACCAGTTGAATCCTATACACGTCGGGTTGCATGGGTCTACCGTGTAACTGGCGGTTGCTCGGTTGAACGATTTTGGCCTTGGCAACATCGATCAACTCGCCGTTCGCAAACTGCAGGAGAGTGCATGGGACGTCGACGGCGGAGCTCTGCGGAAAACATGTAGGGTGTTAGGGATGGCTAGCTAGTCAAAGGCAAGGATATGGAAGTCATTGGCCGAGGGTTGGTTACCGTGATGGCGTCTAGCTCGGCTAAGGTCGAGGCACCACCGGCGACGGGCGTGCAACTGATGGAGTGGCCGCTTGTTGGCGCGGTGCCGGGCAGCGTATTATCCGCAGCGACGGGTGCATTGAGCTGAAGTAATGGCGCTGCGGGAGACACCAAGGTTGGCGCCGCGGGAGCCACCATGGTTGGCGCCGCGGGAGCCACCAAGGTTGGCGCCGCCGGAGCCACCAATGTTGGCGCCGCCGGAGACACCATTGTTGCCGCCTGTGGACTCACCGATGGCTCCACGCTGTGGGAGTTGCTGCCCGTGAAACTGGGAACCGGGGGAGGCCCCTTTTTTCCTCCCTCATACCACGCGTCCAGACCGGCAACCAAGGTAGGGATGAGGGAGCTAAGCGTCGTGCCCACTTGGTCCTCCACTTGCTGTCGTTGCGTCCTTTGTTGGGTCTCCACGATTTGTTGCACTTGTTGCCGCACTTGCTCCTCGACCAATGTCGGGATCTGCGCAACTTGTGCCTTGAGCTGTGCGACCTCCTTCTCATCGATGGTGGCCTTTCTCTCCTTTTTCCCCGACTTATAGTATTCGACCATTTCATAGAGCATCCTTCGCCGGCCACACGACCAGCCGACGTCGGCTTACTCAATGGATCCCTCTTCTTGTGGGCATTCAATGCCCTATTTAAAGGGTTGTCCCAAGGGGCACACTGCGAGGAGCTCGTGGACCCCGCGCCGCTACTAGCTTCCTTTTCACTTTCCGCAGCAACCTCCTTAGCCTACGGGAGGAACATGCATGAACCATTTAGAAATTTGGATTCATCAATAAGAATGCAACCATAAAGGAGCTAATTAAGCAGGTGCATTCCTTACCAGAAGAGCCTCAAACTGCTTCACATCCGGAGTGGTGGTGAGCTCCTTTGTTTTCGGGTCAATACGGTACCGGGCCAGGAGAAAGTTCCTGGTTTTCTTGTTTTTGTATTGCGGGAAGAGGGGCTCGAGGCCGTTCTTCACACGCTCCTCATCCGCGGCATCCCATTTCGGTTGCGCCGCCCTAAAACCGCCAGGACCAAGTTTGTGGGTGCCTAAGTTCAGTTTTCGCATGTCCTTCCCCCACTGACTAGAATCCGACGTTGACTCGCTCTCGCACTTGATCTTGAAATCAGCGTAGTCTTGCTCGGTGATCGAGGGATTTGACTCCTTGATCTTCTCGTAACTCTCACCACTATTAATCATTTTCTTCACTTGGTTCCTCCAACTAGCGAGGGCGGTGCTCATCTTCGTGAGGGCGGCATTGTGCACTTTGTTCCGCATGAGACGCTTTTCTGAGCAGTCCACCGGGAACTCGTATCGTTCGTGCGGCTTCTTGAAGAGGAGGGTGCGCAAATTCGCTCGGTCGGGATGCCTGAGGTTCTCGGTGTTGATCGAGACCGTGCTCCGGAGGATGTACCCGAGTTGGGCGAGTACCCTTTGACTAAATCGGGGGCGCCGTTGGATGCCCACGGCGTTCACTTCGGTGAATGCCTGCTTCACGGTGCTGAGCACATTCGGGCGACGCTCCCTCCGTAGCTTCTTCGGTTTGCCGGTGTCATCCTCGCCGGCACCATCCGTGGTGTCATCCTCGCCGGCACCATCAGTGGTGTAATCCTCGGCGGCATCGTCCGCTCGGTACTCTGGATCGGTGCCATCATCCTCGCCGTCGTCGCGGCGAGGTTGTGACTCCATCACCTCCATTTCATCGGTTAGCATCCAGAATGTCTTGCTACCGCTGCCGCCGGCCTCTTCGTTGTTGGCCATGTTCGAACTAAGTAGGAAAAAATGCATAAAGTTAGCGCAAGATTTCACGGAAAAATTGGGCATGACCTATGCTAATTTATGGACATATGAGTGCCCCATTTTCACCGAAACGGAAATG
>NC_061511.1:107733308-107765073 GCF_022539505.1 Lolium rigidum
CAAGTAGAAGGCGTGACGCAATTACCAATGACAGCAATAACAAATGAGAAGGTCCGCCTCGAAGAAGACGATGATGCTCCGGGAAGAAGACGACGACGCTCGAGCAGGTCCGGCTCCAAGTCGATGAAGGGCGCCGACGAGGTTGCAGCCACTGGAGCACCTACACAAAGAAGCTATGAAGGTTACTTGGAAGTCGTAAATAAATAGAAGTAAACATATACAAATATTAGAAATAAATAGTACTTGGCCCACCTGACAATGAATCAGTAACCTAGGCATGGAAAAACACATCCTAGATATAAATTCACAAAGATTCAGTAACCTAGGCATATGTTTCAATAGTGAGTTGTACTCTGGATATGTTTCAAATGGATTTTTATAAATTCTTCTTAGTCACAGAATTGCTTCTACAATATTATTTTGCTTCAGTTAGCACTGCAGTACCTTTCATCAAATGAATTGATAGTAAATTACTTTTGGGTTCAGTTAGCAGGGCAGTAATTCGTATTATCAAAAGCACACCTAACATGTTACACCATAGCAAAATAGATGTGCATTACACTAACTAACTGCATTTGCAACAAAGAACTCCAATGAACTACAGAGAACCACCTTTTGTGAAATCAAAATTCCTCATTTGGTTTGCATAAGGTGCACAGACTAGTTACTTAGCAATTTTCTTTTGCTTCACTAGACTATCAATTAAGCATCTTGACAACCCCTATGTTATCCATGTTAGCATGAACTGCCAGTAAACAGAATCACAAAATGATTAGGCCAAGCTATGTTGCATCAATGAATGCCAGTGCTCAAGTCATTTAAAGAGAACATTTCCATCATGATTAACTTATTTTAACCTTGATTTGATGAACAGTAGAGTACTTGAGCAATTACAGAGTATGGAAACCACATTTCTATAGCATCATCATGACAGAAATTAACAGCAGTAGGAGTGCTGATGCTCATAGTGCCATGCTTCTTCTTCATTACTAATTCTTTTGCAGTTAAATCAGCAGTAGTATGTTGTATCTAATTTTAGTTTCTCTGCCATTTAGTAACTACTAATTCTTTTGTAGTCAGTAGCTTAAAATCACAGCAGCCTAACAGCAGCAGCACCTAACAGCAGCAGCACCTAACAGCAGCATCAACCTATCTAGCAGCAGCAGCACCAAGCAGCAGCAGCAGTGCCGGCTCAAGGGGGAGCACCGAGCAGCAGCATCATCGCCGGCTCAAGGGGGAGCACCGAGCAGCAGCAGCATTGCCGGCTCGAGGGGGAGCACCAAGCAGCAGGAGTAGCACCTAGCAGGTCAACCTAGCAGAGGAGGAGGAGGGGAGGAGCACGGCGGCTACCTGGGAAGGATGCACAACGGTGAAGGCGTGTGGCGTCAGCGGTCGAAGGCTCCTCCGCGGTGAGGTCGAGGACGAGGTCGCAGGCGGCGTCAGAGGTCGAGGGCGTGCGGCTCCTCGGCGGTGAGATCGAGGACGAGGTCGCAAGCGGCGTGCGCTTCTCCTACTCCTGCTCCACGGTGTGCAGCCTGGGGAGCGACGAGGCAGAGGATGGGGCGCCGGCGGTGGGAGAGGTCGTCGCCGGCGGGGATTCGAGGGGGAGAGGGTCCGGTGGAGAGAGGCGTCGGTGAATGAGGGCGAGATCGAGATCGAGAGGGAGCGCCGGCGGGGATTGGGGAATGGTGAATGGGGATGGGGAGAAGAAGATGGTCGGGATTTGGCTAAGTCCCCGACTCCCCTTAGCAATAGCGCACCTCTAGGGGTGCGCCACTACGAGGCTTAGAAATAGCGCACCTCTCGGGATGCGCCACTGCCTCTTTAGGTTTAGGTCAAAAGGCTCGCGGCACCTACAGTTGACAAGATCCGAATTGTACCGCAGTGGCTTGCTCCCCCTCTCTGTTCGGTTTACTCTGGCCGGCCAGGTTCGAACCCTGGCGGCCCCAAATTTTTTCACCTTTTTACTAAATTGATTTAACACTATAATAAGTAGCATAATACACCAAAATAAAGGCATAAATAATTATAATTATGTAGAATATTTAAAATACTATAGAATCTAGAAAATATCCAAAAATATAAATTATATGTCTATTTTGATCGGTACAATGTGTAGATTAACAATATGACATCCATTATTCATACAAGAAAATGATACATAATTATCTTTTCACAATCTTCTTGCCCTTCTTTCTCGCGGTTGAATAATTTAGCCCCGGAACTCCTTGACTTCTTCTCTTGAATGGACGGCCTTTAGGTAGGGTGGTCCTGCTTCTTCTTGTTGTGTATGGTTCTTCATCATCGTCGTCGTCATCTTCCATCTTCGGATTGCCGTACTGGTCAAAGTCTAGCTCGTTGGCGGCTCCATCCATCCCGATGATGCTCCTTTTGCCTCTTCTCACGACAACACGGCTGGGCTTTTGCGGGTCGGTAATGAAGAAGCATTGGTACACTTGGGAAGCTAGTACCCATGGCTCATATTTCGCGGTGACCTTTGCGCCCGCTGTCTTGGATTTGGCTTCGGGTATAACCATGGTGGTGAAATGCCGGTCTTCTTTTATGACGTTCTTGGCCCACCTGACACGGAACATCGGCACATTCTCTCCGGCGTAGCTCAGCTCCCGGATCTCCTCGATCTTTCCGTAGTATCTCCGCTTGACGTCACCGGTGTAGGACTCCATCGTTACCCCGGAGTTCCGATAATCGCTCTTCATGTCCTTTTCCTCGGTGTAGAATGTGTAGCCGTTGATATCGTACGCCCGAAATGTCATCAGGTTGTGTTCGGCGCCCTGTGACAAGGCGAATATGAGTTTTTCTTCCGCAGAAGAATCCTTGTCTATAGGGTACGTCAGCATCTTGTCCTTGAACCACCGCGTGAAGGTTGAGTTGTGCTCTTTGATTATATCTCCGTCCGTCCTCTCGTTGGCCCTGATCACTGTACGTCTTTGCGATGAAGGTTTTGTGCTCTACCACCCAAGGATCGACCATGTCTATGTGTTGTAGCGCGACTAGGTTTGCTCTTTCAAAGTCGGCGATTCGACCCTTGAAGTCGACATGCATTTCGCGGCTACCGTCGCGGTGACCCCATCCAGCGAGCTTCCCGAGATGCCTGTTTACGGGCAGGCCAACGGGGTTCTCGATTTCTAGATAACTCGTGCAGAAGGAGATGCACTCTTCGGTCAGAAAGCCCTTGGCTATGCTTCCGTCTGGACGTGCTCGTTGCGAACGTACCCTTTGATGACACCATTCATCCTTTCGAACGGCATCATGCCGTGCAGGAACGTCGGCCCCAGCTTGGATGATATCCTCCACGATATGTACCAGCAGATGCACCATAACGTCGAAGAATGCGGGCGGGAAGTACATCTCAAGCTCGCACGAGTATCACCACGATCTCTTCCTGTAGCCTTCTAAGTTGCCTCACGCCAACAGACTTCCGAGAGATGACGTCGAAAAAGTTGCATAGGCCAAAAAGCGTTTCACGGACGTGCGCGGCCATGATCCCACGGATTGCAACCGGAAGTATCTGCGTCATCAGCACGTGATAGTCGTGAGACTTCATCCCGCTGAACCTCTGCTTCGCTTTGTCTAGGTACCTGCTTATCTTCCCCGCGTAACCGTAGGGAAGTTTTACTCCTAGGAGACAGTCGAAAAACTGCTCGATCTCCTTCTGACTTAGAGTGAAGCACGCGGGGGGGGGGCAGTAATATTCAATCTTTTTGGCATTTTTGCCCTTGCGACGACTTTGCGTGTCCTCCGCCTCATCATCGTCATCGTCATCATCATCATCATCATCATCATTAGGGCGTCCCGCGTGAAGCTCCTCCCTGATCCCAATTGATTGCAAGTCGTACCTTGCTTTCGGCCCATCTTTGGTCTTCTCTGGCATGTTGAGGAGTGTTGGGGGGATAACCCCCGGTATGCCAAAGGCATGCCAAACCGGATGGTTTGAGCCATCAAGATACCGGTTAAATGTTCGTACCGGAACATAGAGATAAGAAGTTAGCTAAGTGAGGCTAAACCGGCATCCCCAAGAGGGGTAAGCCGGAACCGGGTAAAGAAGATACCGGGCTACCGGAAAGAAGAGCATGTCGGCAGAACTGGTCAAAGATTCTCTCCAGAGCTAGAAGACGAAGATGAGCTAAGCAAAGTAGCTTTAAACGAAGGGCTGGCGATAAAGAGAAGGATGACGCTCAAAGAAGCCGGAGGACGCCAGCATCCCTGATTAAAGAGGACTCCGGTGTCATCTATGATTAAAGTAGCTTTATAAAGTAGTTTGTCTAGTCAAAGATACCATTAGGGTTTCTTGCCTTGTAAGCCACCCTCTCCCCTATGTAAGGAGAGGGGGCAGCCCTTCTCACGGGCACGCGCGAAGAGAGCTAGGGTTAGAAGAACACTTGTACTGAGAAAGTTGTAACCTGTTGAGATCAATGAAGAAAGCGATCTAGAGCGAGTTCTTCCTTGTGTCTTTCTTCTTCAACCTCTAGCCTTGGCTAAGTTCTTGAGGAAACCATCCGGAAGTTCATCCCATCTAGTCACAAACCCTCCCCCGAATCCTCTAGCGTCCATTCGGCCCCAACATAAGCCATCCTATGACATCTGTCCGTTCACCACGACGACAGTTGGCGCCCACCGTGGGGCATGAAGTGGCGCTTGCAGGAGTTCATATTCGGGCGGGCATCCTCGAGGTCGCCGGCGAACGTACGGTGTCCGCGCTCGTGCAGCGCATCTACGACATGGACTTCATCAACGACAACGCGGGCTGCTTCGCCAACGGCGGCATCTTCCCCAAGAACGGCCGCACCATCGAGTTCGGCAGCCACCGCGTCTACTTCGGCACCGTCCCCGTGCGCCAGTGCCTCTCGCCGGTGCTGGTGGCGCCGGAACCGCCAAGGTGGCTCTGTGCTGGCCGCGCCGCCGGCAGCATCGAAGTAATGATGACCGGTGTGGTTGGTGCAGGCAAGGAGGCTGCAGATGAAGGTGCTGGTCGTGCGGATTCGACCCGTGCGGCCAAGCCACCGCTGGAGCGTGACGCTGGCGCTGCGGGAACGTCGTCAGCACCACCGGCAACACCACTCCAGGCAACGATGAACATGCTGGCAACGCCCATCGCGCAGAACATCGACCCGGCAGCGGCTCAGGCGGAGCTGGAGGCACAGCGCCAGAAGCTGCTCGCGAACGGCGCCGACATCGTCCGGGCGCAGCGCGAGCTGAACCTAACCCTACGTGAGTACAACGCTGCCCATGGCTTTGCTTCTGTTAGCGCTCATGCTGCTAGGATACCGGAGAACCGGCTTAAGGCTCGCAATCTAGATCAGGATTTGCGTAAGGAAGTTCTTACCGGCAAGAGTACCTCTGCATCTGTTAGCATCGTGGAAAAACCTAAGTACAGTAGCCCGGATAAAACTATAAAAGCCGCTAAAGCTGCAGTAGAGCTATGCGAATCGCTTTCCGGAGATGCTTTGGCAAAACAGCAAGAGCGTGTTAGAGAGCTGCTGGAAACTATTGAGCAGCACAATGCTGAACAGCTGGCTAAGCTGAACAAGGCTGCGTCCTCAAAATCCGCGCGTTCAACAAAGAATGCTGGAAGCAAGTCCCATGGGCAGGCATCGTCCCCCCATCCGGACAGAAGAAAAGAAAAAGAGATGAACGCACAGCAGATGACTGTGTACGATCCGGTTCTTGCCGGAAAGCAACAAGCCGGGCAACACGAGGCCGGTAGAAAAAGCCAAGGGGCAGATCGAGGCTACGCCAGAGGACATGAAACCGGGCAAAATTATCGAGCTGCAAGGGCAACGTATGAGGAAATGCCACCACCAAGGTACTGGCAGGCAAGAGCCGCGGAAACGGAAAGGTACGGGGAGGGAGATTCTGAGGTAGAACGAACAAGAGTCTACCGGAACCCTTTGGGGGAACGCCTGGGCGAAAGATGCTTTCCAGACCACGATGCGAGGCACTGGTTGGACAGGGTACACCTCTCCGAAATGATCGAATCTGAGGGTCCTCCTGGCCCAAGATGCTTTGGCCCACGGATCATGGGAGAAGAGCCACCGGTACGCAATTTCCAGCTGCCCCGGGATACAAAAACGTATGACGGCACGACCAAGCCGGAAGATTGGCTAGCGGACTATGTCACAGCGGTTTACGTAGCCGGCGGTGGAGTAAACCGGCGTTGGGCGGTGAGAATCATACCGTCCTACCTGGTATTCCCTGCACGAATTTGGCTTAACAATTTGCCGGCAGGAAGCATAAACGGATGGCTGGACTTTGAGGAAGCCTTCGTGAACAACTTCAGTAGCACTTACAAGAGGCCAAACCGGCCCCAACAGCTCGCTTTGTGCCGGCAACGTGCCGGTGAAACAGACAGGGATTATCTCACCCGGTGGAACTCAATGAGAAACACGTGTGAAGGAGTGATTGAAGCACAAGCAATTGCTTGGTTCAGTCAAGGATGCCGGAGAGGATCACCGCTGTGGCAAAAGCTGCAAAGAAGCATGCCAGCAACCTTGGCGGAGATGATACGTGTGGCGGATAGCTATGCACTGGGAGACCCATTGCAACCGGCAGTGCAAGCTGAGCCGGAGCAGTCAAACCCGCCTCAGCAGCGACAGGAACAATACCGGGACAACCGGAACAACAAAAGAAGGGAAGATTTCCCGGATCGAAGGTACGCTCCGCAGCACGTTGCTGCTGTGCAAGAAAATTATGATGCCGGCGGCAGCCAGAGGCAGAAAACCGGATCGCAGCCATGGGTGGGTCCTAAAAAGCAGTGGGTAGAAAAGAAGCCCTGGGGCCAGAAAAAGAATTGGCAGGAACCCGTAAAGTACACCATGGAAGCCGCCATGGATCAACCTTGCCGGTGGCACACGCCGAACCCGAATCACCCGTCAAATCATCTGACGAAGGATTGTTCTTGGACCAAGTACTTGATGCAAAAGGGAGCAGTAAAGAATGCACATGCACAAGGGTGCTCCACAATGTTGCCACCATCACAAGATTTGCTGCGTCAGCAACAGCTACCACCACCACCACCACTTACCGGAGCAAATGCTTTACCGGTGCAGCCTCAGACAAACAGGCAACAATACCAGCAAGTTAACCGGGTGGAGCAAAACGATGATCAACCACCTCCACCGGCACCTTTAGGCCGGAATGTTTACGAGGGCCCGCATTTGTGCTGTGTTGTCTTTGTCACTGAGCCGACAGACAGGCAAAGCCTGCATCGCCGTTCCATGGAAGTGAACGCGGTGATGCCGGCAGTACCAAAGTACATGTTGTGGTCAGATCAGGAAATCACCTGGTCATTCAAGGATCACCCCAAAATCATGCCGAATCCGGGTGGATACGCTCTTGTTGTGGACCCAATTATGAAAGGGCCGCAAACTCGAGTGAAATTCAGCAAGGTGCTGATAGACAACGGCAGCAGCATAAACATCATGTACAAGCATACCATGCATACGCTAGGCATAACAGAAAACATGCTTCAGCCAACGCGTACAACGTTCCACGGAATCGTTCCGGGCTTGTCTTGCGCCCGGTAGGAAAGGTTCGGGTGGATGTAGCGTTTGGAGGACGTGACAATTGCCGGGTTGAAAATGTTGAGTTTGAGGTGGTGGAC
The DNA here is from genome assembly GCF_022539505.1 of Lolium rigidum. Taxonomy (NCBI): domain Eukaryota; kingdom Viridiplantae; phylum Streptophyta; class Magnoliopsida; order Poales; family Poaceae; genus Lolium; species Lolium rigidum. Next base: position 107,740,930 of record NC_061511.1, read on the forward strand.
CTAGACAGTCCATACCATGCGTTGCTGGGAAGACCGGCATTGGCAGCTTTCATGGCTACGACTCATACGGCTTATCTCAAGATGAAGATGCCGGCACCTCGTGGACCCTTAACCGTGGTGGGGAACTATAAGGTCTCGCTGGAAACGGCATCTGCCGGATCAAACCTAGCGGAATCGCTGGTGATCGCAGAGGAAAAAAGAAGGATGCAAACCGCAGTTGCGCTGGCTCAATCCTCACAGTTGAGCTTAGCGGCAATGAGTGGAAGCTTAGGCTCACCGGCATTCAAGCCGACAAACGAAACAAAGGACATTGTGCTGGATCCGGCTTACCCAGAGCGCACCGTTCGCATCGGTGCCGGACTCGATCAGGCATAGGAAAGCGCGCTCGTCAGCTTCCTCCGTGAGAATCGGAATATCTTTGCCTTGTCAACTGATGACTTGGTGGCTGTTCCGAGGGAGCTGGCTGATCACTCTCTAAACGTCCGGAAGGATGCCAAGCCGGTGCAACAACCCTTGCGCCGGTTCGCGGAAGATAGAAGGAAAATCATAGGAGAAGAGGTGACAAAACTGTTGGTTGCCGGTTTCATTGTGGAGGTCACGCACACAGAGTGGCTGGCCAATCCGGTAATGGTCGAAAAGAAAAAAGATGAGAACCTAGAGGCAAAAGCTCCAAAGGTGTGGCGCATGTGCATCGACTACACCAACCTCAACAAGGCTTGCCCAAGAGATCCTTTCCCTTTGCCACGGATCGATCAAGTGATTGATTGAACTGCTGGGTGTGAGTTGTTGTCCTTTCTGGATGCGTATTCCGGTTTCCATCAAATTCCCTTGAAAAAAGAAGATCAAATAAAAACTGCGTTCATTACCCCGCACGGGGCTTATTGCTATGTCACTATGCCTTTTGGTTTGCGCAACGCTGGTGCAACGTACCAGCGCTGTATGCAAAAATGCTTGTTTGATCAAATCGGAAAGAATGTGCAAGTCTATGTAGATGACATTGTGATAAAAACCAAGATAAAGAACACCTTAATCGATGACATCCGGCAAACATTCGATAACCTAAGACGGTTCAGGATGAAGCTTAACCCGGCAAAATGCACCTTCGGTGTCCCTGCTGGCAAGCTGCTTGGTTTCCTTGTGTCAAGCCGGGGCATTGAGGTCAATCCGGTAAAGATACGGGCAATAGAAAGAATGACTGTCCCACGAGAACTAAAAGATGTGCAAAAGTTTACCGGAAGCTTGAAATCGCTAAGCCGGTTCATAAGCAGGCTAGGAGAAAAAGCTTTGCCGCTATACGCTCTAGTGAAAAAATCCGATACGTTCGTCTGGACCCCTCAGGCAGACGCGGCGTTTAAAGAGATAAAAACCATGCTCGCAACGGCTCCAATCTTGGCCTCACCTTTAGAAAGGGAACCCATGTTGCTTTACATAGCGGCAACGAACCGGGTGGTTAGTGTTGTGGTTGTGGTAGAACGAGAAGAGGAAGGAAAAACCGTGCAGAGGCCGGTATACTACCTGAGCGAAGTGCTCTCCTCCTCGAAGCAAAACTACCCACACTTCCAAAAGATGACTTATGGCGTATTCATGGCCGCAACGAAGCTCAAGCACTATTTTGAGGAGCACCCCATGAAGGTGGTGAGTGAGGCACCCATCTCTGACATCATGGGCAACAAGGACGCCAGCGGCCGGATTGCAAAATGGGCAATCCAGTTATCACCATACGTGCCGGTGTATGAAAGAAGGGACGCCATTAAATCGCAAGCTCTAGCTGATTTTTTGGTGGACTGGGCAGAAATGCAGTACAAACCGCCAGAACATAAGATAGAATACTGGAAGATGCACTTTGACGGATCCAAGCTCAAAGAGGGTCTGGGTGCCGGTGTGGTACTCACCTCACCAAAGGGAGATCATCTCCGGTATGTTTTGCAAGTGCATTTCAGGGCATCAAACAATGTCGCTGAATACGAGGCTTTGATCCATGGGCTTAAGGTCGCAAAAGAAATCGGTGCACACCGGATCATTTGCTATGGAGACTCAGATCTTGTGGTACAACAGTGTTCCGGAGATTGGGACGCAAAAGATGCCAACATGGCCTCGTACCGGTTTCACGTGCAAAAGATTGCCGGTTTCTTCGAAGGGTGTGAGTTTCACCATGTACCGCGTGCGGAAAATGAAGTTGCGGATGCTTTGTCCAAGCTGGGCTCATCCAGGCAAGAAATTCCTCCCGGAATAGCCTTGGCACACTTAAGAGTACCATCAATCAAGCCGAGTCCGGAGTCGGAATCAATTTTTGTACCGGAGTCACACATTGTACCAATGGATACCGACGAAGGAAACCCGGGGACTGTTCCGGTAAACTCGGGGACTGTTCCGGCAAGATCGGGGGTCGCTACGCCGGAACCGGAAACAATGCTGGTGGACAGCATGGACGTAGACGTACCGGTGTTCCTGGTCCGGGAGACACCATCATGGGTTAAACCTATTAAGGAATTCCTGGTCAACGGCACCTTGCCGGTTGACGAAAATGAGTCAAGAAGGATCCAAAGAAGGTCCAAAGCTTACACCATCATCAATGGCGAGATGTACAAGAGAAGTGTTACCGGTGTCCTCCAGAGATGTGTGGAACCGGAAGAAGGAAGAGAAATGCTCGAGGAGATTCACCGAGGGGAGTGTGGGCATCACGCTTCGTCAAGGGCGCTGGTGGCAAAAGTGTTCCGGCATGGGTTCTATTGGCCCTCGGCCTTGGAGAACGCAGAGGATCTGGTAAGAAAATGCAATGGGTGCCAGAGGTACGCCAAGCAAAATCATACCCCAGCCTCCGGCTTAAAAACCATACCGTTAACATGGCCATTTGCTGTTTGGTGCCTAGACATGGTTGGACCGTTCAAAACCGCAAGGGGAAACATGACCCACATCTTGGTAATGGTGGATAAATTCACCAAGTGGCTGGAAGTGAAGCCTATCGCAAAGTGTGATGGCCACACAGCAGTGAAATTTTTAAAAGACGTAATCCTGCGGTATGGAGACCCACACAGTATCATAACTGACAATGGCTCAAATTTTGCCCAAGGAGAATTCAAGCGGTTCTGTGAAGATAAAAACATCCGGCTGGATTTGTGCTCAGTAGCACATCCACAAGGCAATGGCCAAGTTGAAAGAACAAACGCTTTGGTACTTTCCGGTATCAAACCAAGACTCATTGATGCGGTGGAAAAATCGCCGGGGTGTTGGCTCGATGAGCTACCATCGCATCTGTGGAGTATAAGAACAACTCCAAACCGGTCTACCGGATACACTCCATTCTTTATGGTTTATGGAGCGAAGCGGTCATACCAACCGACATTCTCCATGATTCGCCAAGGGTGCAACTCTATACCGAAGAAGAGGTAAAGGAGGCCCGAGAAAATGATGTGGACTTGCTAGAAGAAGCAAGAGAGCTAGCCTTGGCAAGAACGGCCATTTACCAGCAAAACCTCAGACGCTATCACAGCCGGAAGGTTAACCCGAGAGTGTTCCGGGAAGGAGACCTAGTGTTACGCCTGGTGCAGCGCACTGAAGGCCGGCACAAACTTTCCCCGCCATGGGAAGGACCTTTCATTGTGAGCAAGGCTCTCCGCAATGATGCCTACTACCTAATTGATGCACAGGAGTGGAAGAAAGAAAAGGCGGACAGGTCCGGAGAGGAGACCAAGCGTCCATGGAATGTAGCTTTGTTGCGTCCTTTCTACGCTTGAAGTTGTGGTGTAAGAAGTTCCTTTTTGTACCTTATTTGCTATGAATAAAAGATGTCGGAACCTCGAATGAATCTCGGGGACTACCCCACTAAGGATGCATGTAATCTGTCTATTTTTTTCAGTTTACCGGTTGCTTATTGAACGTTTTTTCTTTCCGGTTTAGTAGTGTGCTAAACCCTACCGGAGTCTTCGACTCTGCTGCTGTCCGCAACCCGGCTTCATGGCAAGCAAGATAAACCGGTAGGGGGTAAGCACATGAACTGCGAAGAGGGAGAGCAGGAAAGAACAATCTGGAAAAGTTTAACTAACCCCGGTTATACCGGTTTTTTGCAAAAATTTCGAATTATTTCTAAATTCAAGAAAGTGCTTGCTTGGTGAAAGAACTTTGTGCTCATACGCCAAAAACGCCCAGAGAAGGTAGGCAGAGCCAAAGCAAAAGAGCCAAGTGTGCGCCGAATTGGATGGAGAAACAATTTCGGAATCATTGCAATGCAAGACAAAAATCGAAACAATAAGCAAAGTGCTAAGTAGCAAACCAACATAACTTAATAAGTTTCCGGTGTGCAAGACACCGACATAAATTGTAGAACCACAAACCACAAGCATAAGTTTTATCTTACATCATAAACCCCGGCATACCGGGGTCAAATTTAACAAGTCTGTTATCAAGCGAGCAGGGGCAAACAAGTTATTCAGGCAACGGGAGCATCAGGTGGAGCAACACCGGTCTCGGGGGCTTCAGGGGGGGGGGGGCAGCGCTGGCCTCGGGAGTTTCCGGCGGCGCATCCTTGGCATCTTCATCATCATCTCCCTCTTCTTCTTCCTCATCGCTGAGGTAGTCCTTAACATCGGGAGGGGAGGGATGAAGGTGCGGACTTCGGCATACTCAGCAAGCCGGTAGGCCCGATCCTGCCGCTTGGCGGTGAGAACCGGATCCACATCGGTAGGAGCATCTTCGCGTACGCCCTGGAGTGCGTCCAGATTCAGATCCGGATACCAGGAGCACGCGGAGCGAAGCGCGGTGTCAGCCCCAGCACGAGCCGCGGAGCACTGCCACTCGCGAATCCGGCGCCCTGCTTCCTTCAGCCGGTTGGCGGTGAGGGTGACGTTGGCCGGCAATGCTTCCCCAGGCCACAGCACCTTGAAGATTTGGATGGCAGCATCCGGTAAATCGACAAGGGTGCGGTCCACTGAGCGCATGTGTTGGACTCGAGCAGAGAGGGCGACCAGATAGTCATACCCGTCCCAGTGCGCGTCCATATTGGGAAATTCCCGCGCCACCCGGTCCTCCATCACCTTCTTCACGGCGTGTGCCTGGGAGTCCGGGAAGTGTTCTACAGAAAGAAGGAAAGAGCATAAGCGCAAGACACCGGAAAAAGTCTGCCGGAAGGAAAAGGAACGCGGATGCATTTTCAAGAAGGGAAAGCTTATAAGCACAAGAAGGGACAAGACAAGGACTTACGGAGAGCCAGCGCATCGATCTGCATAACCAACCGATCATATTCTTTGTGATCAGTGGTCATGACTTCAATATGGTGCTCCGCTGCCTTCCGCGCTTTCTTTTCCTCCTCCAGCTCCGTCATCAGCACCGTGTTGGAGTTCGTGGAGTCCTCCACGACCTCCGCCAGCCTGGCCTCGGCTGCAGCCTGAGCATCCTTCAGAGCTTGGTCCTGCTGGAGCGCGGCTTGCATAGCTTGTTCCTTCAGCTCCCTCGAGGCGGTCCTCTGGACCTCCAGTGCCTCGCGATGCTCTTTGATGAGCTGCTCTTTTTCGCCTAGGCACCGGAAAGAAAAGTGTTAGCGAGTAGCAACGGGTGAAATGCAAAAAGAACGAGTCAACCAGAAGAGAAAAGTGACACCTTGAAGAATGCCAATCTGGGCCTTGAGGGTCTCGATGGTAGCTTCCGGAACAGCTGTTGAACAAAAGATGCGTAAGTGTTAAAGAAGAAACTTTCCGGTAAGAAGATGCCGGAACAGGAGAAAGGAAACAAACATTGGCAGTGGCTGTGGGCCTCGGCAAGGTCCCGGTGCTCCCAGAGGAGCTCCTCGAAGAGCTGCTTCCGGGCATCCGCGGTGCTCTGTTCAAAGAAGACAATTGTGAGAAAGAAAGAAATCAAGATCTTAACCCGAAACTCGGGGACTGGCTATGCCGGTTTCGCGCGTTTCTAAGTAAAGTTTCGCGCTAAGAGCAAAGATCTTAACCCGAAACTCGGGGACTGGCTATGCCGGTTTCGCGCGTTTCTAAGTAAAGTTTCGCGCTAAGAGCAAAGATCTTAACCCGAAACTCGGGGATTGGCTATGCCGGTTTCGCGCGTTTCTAAGTAAAGTTTTGCGCTAAGAGCAAAGATCTTAACCTGAAACTCGGGGACTGGCTATGCCGGTTTCGCGCGTTTCTAGTGAAGTTTCGCGCTAAGAGCTATGCTCTCAACACGAAACTCGGGGACTGGGAGGATAGACAAGATCCGGAAAGAAATAAACCGGCATCAACAAAAAGTACAAGAAGATTGGAGAAACTTACCACGATGTTGCTGGTGGCATCATACCACGCACTGTCGAACTCCTTCACGGCCCGCTTGAGCCGCATGAAGTGTTCTTCAGTGGATCGCGGCCCAGCGGGATCCGGCGCCGGAAGGCGATCCTTCCCCAAGCCCTTCGTGGATGCGGAGATGTCCGCATCGTTCCATTTCTGGGCGTAGGGGAGAAGGTGCCCCAGCTCCTTGCCCTCGCGCCTTAGCTCAACGATCCGGCCCAGGAGGCCGGAAGGTTTCTCTGGGACCGCAGCGGCGGCAGGCCCGACATGCAGCACTAGAGACTGCGAGCCGGTTGACGCGCTGCCGTCCACGGCCTTTCCGCGGGACGCCCCTAGCTTGAGGAACTGGGTGATCTTGGGCGTCGTCGGCGGCGGCTTTGGCTTGGCCGCGGGAAGTTCTTGGCTTGGCGGCGGAGTTGGAGTAGTCCCGGCTGGCTCGAGGATAGGAGCTTCCGGGCGTGACGCAGAGGAGGCCGGCGCGGAAGTATCCGGCCCAGCCTTGGTAGGGGAAGAGCTAGGCTGCTTCTTCTTTTTCTTCTTCGGGCGGGGGGGGGGGGAACCAGAGGTTCCGCCCGCCCGGCAGTTTCGTCGTCAGCGCCGGTGTTGCTGGCGCCGATGTCCTGGCTCTCAGGAGGGGAGATAAGAACCTCCTCCGCGCGGTGATCTGGCGGTGTAGGGGCCGCGCGCCCCGAACTTTTAATGCCTCCCGGAGGAGAGGCAGAGGTGTTGCCGGCACCAGAGGGTGCCGGGCTTGAACGAGGAGGAGAAGTCGAGGTCCTTGCCGAGCCGGCAGAGCCCTCCGGCTTGGAGCCAAGCTGAAGCGCGGGGCTGAGAAAAAGAAAAAGAAAGGGTTGGAAAAAAGCAACCGGAAAAAAGTTTAGTAAGAATGAAATAAGCAAAAAGAGAAACAAGGAACTTACCCGGAAGAAACCGGCATCCGCTTATGCTTGTAGCGCTTAGTGCCAACCTCCTTTCCCCCAAGGACTTCAGTCCGAGGGCGTTTGGCGAGGAGGAGCTTGGCTAGGGCCGGCGTCAGCAGCCGGAGCCTTCTTCTTCTGGCCTTGGGCCATGAGTTTATCTACAAACTCGTCGCCCGCCTCGGCCCCCAGAGGAGCAACATGCTCGAGAACCTGTGGTTTGGGGCTAGCTGAGGGAGTGTCTACAAAAAGAGATAGATAATAGAAGAGTATGAGAGATCAAAAAGAAGGGCTACCTCGACTGAGCTCAGGTCGTCGGACGAACCAGTTGGCTCCGGCGGAGACTTGCCGAGGCGCGAAGCTGGAGTCCGGCCCATCTTCAAGTCTAGCCAATGAATGTAAGGACCCGTGTCGAACTTGTCAAGGGCACGCTTCCGGCAAGGGCCTCGCCGGTCTGAGTCGATCCGGGGGAAGCGGTCCCTGGCCTGAAAACAAGCAAGATAAACGGTTAGCCATAATATAAAAGCTACCGGTAAACCAACCCGAGTTGCGCAAATCTCTTACTTCTTGGGTTGGAGGATTGGTGGAACTAAGAGGCCGGAGGCCCCACTCCCAGTCATTCGGCATGTCCGTTTGGCATATTTGGTTAGCCTTCAGGACCACATCCGCCTTGCTCAAGGGCAGGCCGGTGATCTTGGTGGGATCACCAGGGCCGTACATCTCACTTATCTTGTGAGCGCGGCGCTTAAGGGGAAGCACCCGGTGGCTGATGAAGGTGCGGATAATATCATCGGAGCAAATGTTGGTATCCTTCATCAGCTTCAACATGAAGCGTACCACCCGGTTCGTCTCTATGTGATCCGTACCAGGGTTGTAGTTCCAGTTGACCTTGGCGGGCGGCGCCGGGTTGAAGGGCGGCAAGTTGATGAGATCGGTGGCTCTCTCGTTCTTCACATAGAAGAACGTTGTCTGCCACAAGCGGCAAGACTCGAGGCCGTTGAACTTAAAAAAGGGGCTCCCTTGGCGGGAGCCGATGATACAAGACCCGCATTGCACGGGGGGTTTGGGCTTGGGAATGTCCTTGCCCTGGACCGAGTTGATCCGAATAGAGAAAAAGCGTGCAAACGTCTCACGAACGGGACGGATGCCGATGTAGCCTTCCATGAAGGCCACAAAACAAGAAAGATAAAAAACGGCGTTGTCGGGAAGGTGGTGAGGCTGGAGTCGATAAAAATCGAGAAACTGGCGGAAGAAGTCGGAGGCGGGGAGGCCGAAGCCGCGCTCGAAGTGAGCAAGGAAGACGACGAACTCACCGGGGTTGAGTACCGGCTCGATCTCGTCGCCAGGAATCCGACAGGAAACCCCTTCCGGTATTCTCCTAGACCGGTAGAGCCAGTCAATCTCATGTTGGGACACGTCGGAACCTCTCCAGGCTCCGCGTGTGATACCGGAAAGATCCTTTCCGGGGGCTCGGCTGGAGGTGCCGGTCTCTTGATCCTTGTTGGATTCTAACTCCATCCGAGCGAGGTCTTCGGTTAGCCCGTCGGAGGTACTACTGCCTTGACTACTAGAGGAGGGGGCAAGGAGAGGCTCTTCGCTAGACATGTAGATCTGGGCGACACCGGTATCTACCAAAAAACAGTTTTCCCCAGAAAGACCCTCGCGCGAAGATCTACGAATAAGAGAAAAAGCAAAATAAAGAAGGGATAAATACTCTACCGGCCCAAGATCTAGAAAACTAAGAGAGAAGAAGTAAAGAAGTATCGGGCCTAACCTGAGGCGGCGGAGTTGCAGAAGGAAAAGTTCGCCGGAGGGATGACGAGCCTAAGGCCGGCGAAGAGGTCCGTCGAGGGAGAGGTGGAGAAGAGCTCGAAGAAACACCAATGCCGCGACTGGGACAGAAGCGCCGCAGGAGTTCTTCACGCGGTGAAGTTCGGCGACGTCCGGCGGGGCAACAGCGGAAGTTCGTCGGGCGGCGGAGCTCGAGCGACGAAACGGAGCAGCGGGGGCGCAGAGGGCAAGAGCACTATGCGCAAGGAAGTGGAGAATGCGAGAAGTGGAAGAAGGAGGAGCGGTTTCCTCTTATAAGGGAAGAGAGAGAAGTGGGCCGAAAACCGCTGGACTGCAGTGGTTCGGTCCATGGGCCGGGACGGTTCGCTCCACGGGCCGCCACGCGGCGCGGTGATACACGCGCAATAGCGAAAAGTCACAGGGAGGTACACACGGATCCAGAGAGGTGGTTGGGATTCGCTGTGAAGCAGTTAATGCGCATGCGGAAGCCGAAGGGAAGTGACCCCTGACACTGGCGCGTCAGTCACAGTGCACATGTCACTGACAGGCGCGGGGCCCGAGATATTCTCGACTTCGCCGAGGAGGTACTTAATGACTAACATGCCGGAGAATAAGATGCCGGGAGATGCCTTGCAAGCCGAGAAAACGTAAGTCTGGGCAAAGATGCCGGATCTAAGCTGAGAGCCGGAAAAGTTAAACCGGTATCTAAGAACGTGAGAACCTGGCATGGTCTGTTGGATAGGATCCGCCAAACTATACCAGCTTCGGGGACTAATGTTGGGGGGATAACCCCCGATATGCCAAAGGCATGCCTAACCGGATGGTTTGAGCCATCAAGATACCGGTTAAATGTTCGTACCGGAACATAGAGATAAGAAGTTAGCTAAGTGAGGCTAAACCGGCATCCCCAAGAGGGGTAAGCCGGAACCGGGTAAAGAAGATACCGGGCTACCGGAAAGAAGAGCATGTCGGCAGGACTGGTCAAAGATTCTCTCCAGAGCTAGAAGACGAAGATGAGCTAAGCAAAGTAGCTTTAAACGAAGGGCTGACGATAAAGAGAAGGATGACGCTCAAAGAAGCCGGAGGACGCCAGCATCCACGATTAAAGAGGACTCCGGTGTCATCTATGATTAAAGTAGCTTTATAAAGTAGTTTGTCTAGTCAAAGATACCATTAGGGTTTCTTGCCTTGTAAGCCACCCTCTCCCCTATATAAGGAGAGGGGGCAGCCCTTCTCACGGGCACGCGCGAAGAGAGCTAGGGTTAGAAGAACACTTGTACTGAGAAACTTGTAACCTGTTGAGATCAATGAAGAAAGCGATCTAGAGCGAGTTCTTCCTTGTGTCTTTCTTCTTCAACCTCTAGCCTTGGCTAAGTTCTTGAGGAAACCATCCGGAAGTTCATCCCATCTAGTCACAAACCCTCCCCCGAATCCTCTAGCGTCTATTCGGCCCCAACATAAGCCATCCTATGGCATCTGTCCATTCACCACGACGACAAGGAGGGTACCAAGCAGACTCTCGCACACGTTCTTCGTGATGTGCATGACATCAAGGCTGTGAGGCACACGGAGGATCTTCCAGTACGGCAAGTCCCAGAAAACAGACCTCGTCTTCCATACCTTAAGCAGCGGCTCCGGCGCCTTTCGCTTCTTTCCCGGCGGTGGGCACTCTTTCCAATTTTTCAATAGCTCGTCTATTTGCTCGCCGCTTCTCGTACGTGGCCGTCTTCGGGGTTCGTCTTGACCATCGAACAGATCCTTGCATTTCCTCCATGCGTCGTCCTCGCGAAGCCACCTTCGATGTCCCATGAACACCGTTTTCGAGGACCCGGGATCTCTATCTAGCTGGCGGTACGTTGTGTCGTCCATGCACCTGACGCATGCATTGAATCCGTGGACCACCTGCCCCGCGACATATCCGTAACCGAGAAAGTCGTGCACCGTCGTGAGCAGGTGCGGCTCTCATAGGGAAATATTCTTCCGCGACGGCGTCCCACGTATTGGCGGGCGTGTCCCATAGCGTGGCTAGCTCCTCTTTCGAAGCCCCATATACGGATTGATGTCGTTCCCTGGTTGTTTCGGCCCTTCAATTAGCATACTCATTTGAAGGTACTTCCTCTTCATGCACAACCGGGGGGAGGTTGTACATCCACACAAACACGGGCCAGGTGCTATGCGTGCTGCTCGGCTGCCAAACGGATTGACTCCATCGGTGCTCGCGCCCAGCCTTATGTTCCTAGGATCGTCCCCAAATTCTGGGTACTCGAGGTTCAACGCATTCCACTGGCTAGCATCCGAAGGGTGTCTCAACATCCTGTCCTTTTTCTTTTTGTCCGGATCATCTGCGTCATCTTCTACCTTCCTCATCTCCGCGTGCCAGCGCATTAGCTTTGCTTGCTTAGGATCCGCGAAATACCGCTGCAGACGAGGAGTGATCGGAAAGTACCACACCACCTTCCGAGGAGCTTTCTTCCCCTTCTTGTACCGACTGACGCCGCACACCGGACATATGGTACACTCCGCGTGCTCGTTCCGATAAATGATGCAATCGTTCAAGCACACATGATATTTCACATGCGGTAAATCCGGAGGACACACGATTTTCTTGGCCTCCTCGATACTAGTCGGACACGTGTTACCTTTGGGAAGACGTTCCTGCCAGAATGACATGTTGTCGTTGAAGGATGTGTCGGTCATTTTGTGCTTTACCTTCATCTCCAGAGCCATGAGCGTTACTTTCAGGAAGGTATCCTCCGGCCTTCATCCTTCATACAATGGAGTAACCGCGTCTACCTCCAGTTGATCCATCTTGGCTTTCTCTCGGGCGGAAGCTCTTGCGTTACTCGTCTGCTTGAGAAGCAGCTCTTGAAGATAAGGGTCCTGCACCCAGTCCATCGACGATGGTTCATCGTCTTCATCTTCATGATCGTCATGATGATCTCCATCTTGATCTTCCTCATCATCAGGTCCAGGATCTCCTACATTGTGATCATGATCATCTCTGGGATCTTCTACATCCTGATCATGCCCGAGATCTTGTACATCCTGATCACCTCCTTCCTTATTTCTTGTTGAAATCCCATGGACAAATTCATAATCATCTTCGTCGCCTTCCCACCGATAGCCATCCATGAAACCACGCATGAGAAGGTGGTCCCGCACCATATCGGCTTTAGGGTCCATAAGGCTCGTCGGCTTGCATCTTCGACACGGACATCTTATCTCCTTTTGGTTATTTCTAATCATCTCGGTCTGTCGCGGCTTTCAAAAACCTAGCCACAACGCCTTCGCTCATCATGCGGACCATGGTCGCTCGCGGGTATAGAGAAAATGGATATCTTAGCATACCAAAAGAAATTTTTGGCATGACCTTCCCTAAAAATAGGACATATGTATATGCGTAGTATGCCCACTATTCGCCGAAACGGAAATGAATCAACGTTTCGGCAAAATATTGGCAACTCCATCGCATTTCAAATCCCTGCAAACAAACACATGCAACACATGTGTGGATCGGAGGCTTTGCATATACAACACATGTGGAGGCTTCGCATACAACACACATGTGGAGGCTTCGCATACAACACACATGCACGTGAGACGCTTTTCGCGCATGCGCACACAACACATGAGCTTCGCATAACATATGTGCACACACACGTGTGTGTGCAAGACGATCGGAACCGGTCACACACAAAGCATAAAACCAACAAATTAAGTTACCGATACGGCGAGACCTAGAGTGTTGGATGAGGTAAAAAGTTGAGATTGAGTAGGGTATTGAGCTAAGAGAGCTTCACCATTACTTACCTATGAAGAAAATTAAGTTTACCAACTTAATTTTGGTGAATGAAGATGTGAAAATGAGGTGGGAAGGAGGGGCAACACGACCAGATCCAGATTTGGTGGGAGGTTGTGGTGGAAGAGTGTTTGGGGAAAGTGGGTGGCACATGTGAGTGGAGGGTGAAAAGCAGGAAATGGTCCCAGGTTAGCAGTGGCGCACCACCTAGCCGTGCGCCACTGCTAGGGTGACATAGCAATGGCGCACTGCTAAGTGGTGCGCCACTGCTCACCTGGTACCTGCAAACCCACGCCCCTGCCCAACTTAGCAGTGGCGCACCATGTCGGCGGTGCGCCATAGCTAGTAGTGGCGCACCACGGCAGTGCGCCATTGCTAAATCCCTCATCTCTAAAGGGCCCTGGCCACCTCCTAGCAGTGGCGCACCACTACGCCATGCGCCATAAGTAAGCAAAGTAGCAGTGGCGCACCATGGAGACGTGCGCCACTATTAGTTTTGGGTAGGAGCTGGCCTCCTGCTAGGAATTAGTAATGGCGCACCACAAACAAGGTGCGCCACTACTACATTTGTAACAATGGCCCACCATTTTGTGGTGCGCCACTGCTAAATAGTAGTGGCGCACGACCATCATGGTGCGCCACTGAAGTCAACCTGGTGCGCCACTGAAGTCAACCTTACGGCTAGGTCTTTTCCTAGTAGTGTGATATTTGTGCAATCGCACCAGGTTCACTTGCCCCTCCCCCAAGTGTAGTGACCGAAGATTCTAATTAATCATCGGCATTCTGAAATATCAAAGCAAATGGAATGACAAGGGCCTCATACATTGCTGGTCAAAACAAATATTAACATTTAGGGAAGGCATCAGTGAGAACAAGTAGGATACACAAGAGATTGATATTTGTGCCATCGCACCAGGTTCATTGGCGCCTCCCCCAAGTGTAGTGACCAAACATTCTAATCATCGGCACTCTCTCGAAAAAACCAAAATAAACGAATAACACCAACTAGATAGCATGCCTCATACTTGGTTGGTCGAAATAAATGATGAGGACATCCCATCTATTGATACACCCGCTGTACCTACAGCTACACAAATACAAGGACCAATCACTCGAGCTCGTGCCAAACAACTTAACTATCAGGTACTTTCGTTTCTTGGAACTATTCCTCACATACATGAGAATATGATGCTGCCTAAATCAGATGTGTTTGTTACTCTTAGGAATGATGGACCTAGCATGGATGAGAGGGACAAGCATTGGAGCATGATCACACATGGAGGAGATGGCAGCAAACATGTGAGGATTGAAGATGACGCTGCGAGTGGAGATTTCAGAACTTTGAAGCCACCATAATTAGAGATGAAGACATGGACGAAATATAGAGTTTTCCACTTCATAATTTCGTCCATATGAGTACATGGTGCTGCGACACCATTAGTTTTGGGCCAGGCCCATGTAATTTTCGCAGAAATTATGTCAGCCACTTTTTAGAGTCCGTATTGAAGGGGGAAAGGTCTTCTAGGGTTTGGTTCGGCCACCATATGCATGGCTGGCCGAAACCCCACCTTTTCCTCCTTTAAATACCCCCATAGCCGTCACGTTTAGACTCGGATTTTGATTAGATTAAAAGTTAGCCAGTGCTGCAACTCGCGTGTACTTCTTTTGAGGCCAACGCCCAGAACAAGGCCGACTATTCGGAATCCCACCTTTTTCAATAAAGGTTTCATCTATATCCGCAATACTTCTGATTGCATTATTAGTTCTTACTTGTTCTCGATTTCAGGTAGGAATTAAGACCCTCGCTGGTCAGGCTAATCGTGCATCCGCAAGATCAGTAACTCCCGGAGATTGTCCTAGCGATTGCATTGGCGCACGAGCTTTGCACATGTAGTCGGATCGTCAAGCACGAACTCCACCAACAAATCGAAGCTATCATACTCTCATCGAAAGATCGGACACCTTTGCCCTATCAAGTGGTATCAGATTTCAGGTTGCTCGGTGAGAATTTACTGTTTTCCTAGTGTAGATTGCATCTGCCATCATACTGATACGTTGCAAACATATCTATAATTTTTTATGCTCCATGCTTGTTTTACACCAATTCCTCTATGTTTTATGTGCACTTTGCATCATTTTATGACATTTATTGGACTAACCTATTAACAAGTGCCACAGTGCCAGTTCCTGTTTATTAAGTCTGTTTATTGCAGAAAATGTCCAAAACTGAAAGTGCTCGGAAAATTCTGGAAAAATCACATAAATTCTAATATACCAGAAGACTCCGGGAGCCAGAAGGGGAGACAGAGATGTGCCACGGGGCAGCCATATAAGGCCCAGGCGCAGGCTTAGGCCTGGCCGCGCTTGGGGTGGTATGGGCACCCCGTGCACCCCCTCGCGTCGCCCTTAGCCTATAAGACCCCTCTGACCTAAAAACTCTGAAATATATCACCCTCCGTCCACGAAAAGTTTCGTAGCCACCGTCATCGCCGAAACCAAGTTTCGGGGGACAGAAGTCTCTGTTCCGGCACCCTGCCGAGACGGGGAAGTGCCCCCGGAGCCATCGCCATTGACTCCACCGCCTCCACTCCGACTCCATGATGGTTTGTGAGTAGTTCCCGCAGGGACTATGGGTTCTTGGCTGTAGCTAGATGGTACTCTCTCTCCCATGTGCTTCATTACAATGATCTCATGAGCTGCTGATGTCTACGCACGCTTCTATTCCTGTAGACAGTGTTGGGCCTCCAAGAGCAGAGGTTTGTAGAACAGCAGCAAGTTTCCCTTAAGTGGATCACCCAAGGTTTATCGAACTCAGGGAGGTAGAGGTCAAAGATATTCCTCTCAAGCAACCCTGCAATTAAGATACAAGAAGTCTCTTGTGTCCCCAACACACCTAATACACTTGTCAGATGTATAGGCGCACTAGTTCGGCGAAGAGATAGTGAAACGCAGGTGGTATAGATGAATATGAGTGGTAATAACAATCTGAAATAAATATGGCAGCAAGTAAACATGCGAGTAGAACAGTAAGTAAGCGGTGTTTGCAGTATTGGAAACAAGGCCTAGGGATCCTACTTTCACTAGTGAACACTCTCAACATTGATCACATAATAAATAAATAACTTCTCCTCACTTGTGCTACATATACTCTTGTTTGATAACAAACACCATTCATTGTGCAGGGCTACAAGAGCTCCCTCAAGCCGGAGTTAACAAGCGCCACAACATTCGGCATTCATATTTAAGTAACCTTTAGAGCATAATAGATCTTTGCAATTTAGACCAAGTACTAACATAGCATACACACTGTCACCATTACACTATGAAAGGAGGAATAGATCACATCAATACTATCGTAGTAATAGTTAACTCCATAATCTACAAGAGATTACAATCATAACCTACACCAAGAACTACACGATGCACACACTGTCACCTTTACATCATGAAGGAGGAATAGACTAGTTTAATAACATCACTAGAGTAGCACATAGATTAATAGTGATACAAAGCTCATCATATGGATCTCAATCATGCAAGGCAATTCATGAGATCATTGTATTGAGGTACATGAGAGAGATATTAACCACATAGCTACCGGTAGAGCCCTCAGCCTCGGGGGAGAACTACTCCCTCCTCATCATAGGAGACAGCAGCGACGATGAAGATGGCGGTGGTGTCGATGGAGATGGCTTCCAGGGGCACTTCCCCGTCCCGGCAGCGTGCCGGAACAGAGACTTCTGTCCCACGAATCTTGGCTTCGCGATGGCGGCGTCTCTGGAACTTTTCTCGTATCGTGGCTTATTCTTTTAGGGTTTTCGCGACGGAGGCTTTATATAGGCGGAAGGGCAGCCTCGGGGGAGTCCTGGTGGAGCCACACCATAGGGGGGCGCGCCCCCCTGGCCGCGCCGCCTTGTGGGGTGGGGCCCCCTGGCTCCCCTCTGGCCCCTCTTCGGTGCTCTGGAAGCTTCCGGGAAAAATAAGATACTGGGCGTTGATTTCGTCCAATTCCGAGAATATTTCCTTTGTAGGATTTCTGAAACCAAAAACAGCAGAAAACAGGAACTGGCACTTCGGCATCTTGTTAATAGGTTAGTTCCGGAAAATGCATAAAAACGATATAAAGTATGAATAAAACATGTAGGTATTGTCATAAAACTAGCATGGAACATAAGAAATTATAGATACGTTTGAGACGTATCAAGCATCCCCAAGCTTAGTTCCTACTCGCCCTCGAGTAGGTAAACGATAACAAGGATAATTTCTGAAGTGACATGCTACTTACATAATCTTGATCAATACTATTGTAAAGCATATGAGATGAATGAAGTGATTCGAAGCAATGGTAAAGTCAATGACTAAACAACTGAATCATATAGCAAAGACTTTTCATGAATAGTACTTTCAAGACAAGCATCAATAAGTCTTGCATAATAGTTAACTCATAAAGCAATAAATTCTTAGTAGAAGGCATTGAAGCAACACAAAGGATGATTAAGTTCCAGCAATTGCTTTCAACTTGTAACATGTATATCTCATGGATAATTGTCAACATAAAGCAATATAACAAGTGCAATAGGTAAACATGTAAGAATCAATGAACACAGTTGACACAAGTGTTTGCTTCTAAGATAGAAAGAAGTACGTAAACTGACTCAACATAAAGTAAAAGAAAGGCCCTTCGCAGAGGGAAGCATGGATTACTATTTTTGTGCTAGAGCTTTTATTTTGAAAACATAGAAACAATTTTGTCAACGGTAGTAATAATTCATATGTGTTATGCATAATACATCTTATAAGTTGCAAGTCTCATGCATAGAATACCAATAGTGCCCGCACCTTGTCCTAATTAGCTTGGATTAACATGGATTATCATTGCATAACATATGTTTCAACCAAGTGTCACAAAGGGGTACCTCTATGCCGCCTGTACAGAGGTCTAAGGAGAAAGTTCGCATTGGATTTCTCGCTTTTGATTATTCTCAACTTAGACATCCATACCGGGACAACATAGAAAACAGATAATGGACTCCTCTTTTAATGCTTAAGCATTTAACAACATATAATATTCTCATAAGAGATTGAGGATTAGTGTCCAAACTGAAACTTCCACCATGATTCATGGCTTTAGTTAGCGGCCCAATGTTCTTCTCTAACAATATGCATACTCAAACCATTTGATCATGAAAATCGCCCTTACTTCAGACAAGACAAACATGCATAGCAACTCACATGATATTCAACAAAGGTGCAATAGTTGATGGCGTCCCCAGAAACATGGTTATCGCTCAACAAGCAACTTATAAGAAATAAGATACATAGCAACATATTAAATACCAAAATAGTTTTTAAGGCTATTTTCCCATGAGCTATGTATTGCAAAGACAACGAATGCAATTTTAAAGGTAGCACTCAAGTAATTTACTTTGGAATGGCAGAGAAATACCATGTAGTATGTAGGTATGGTGGACACAAATGACATAGGTTTTGGCTCAAGGTTTTGGATGCACGAGAAGTATTCCCTCTCAGTACAAGGCTTTGGCTAGCAAGGTTGTGTCACAACCCACTTTTCAAACCCTGCATATTTCCTAGTTTTGAAAATATGGGCCAACAAAAACTTTTATTTATCTTGCTAACTAGTGTTTGCATAGCATATAGTGTTGCTTAAAATATGTTGGAAGTATGTGTGCATGGTTCACTTCTCACACCAAACCCTTAGTATCAAGTTTTTGTACCAAAATTTAAAAGAGGAAAACTCTTCATGACACCTTATGTGAAACACCCCACACCCAACTTTCTTTTTTTAGAACAATTTCCCTCTTCATCTAAAATTTGGGTGCATGTTTGCACATGCAACAACTTGACACCCCTTTTCTTTTCATTCACCTATTCCCTCTCTTTTTCTCTCCTTTGGGGAAAAACCCTAGGAAGGGGGAACACTTCCCCCTCTCTTTTTCTTGCACTTTTCTTTTTTTTCCTCACAAGGCCGGGGGCATGTGACTCCTCCTACTCCTTTTTCTTCACCACCCTCTGGTTCTCTCTCTTTGGAAAACCCTAGAAAAGCCACCACCCCTCTTACCCCTCCCTCTCTTCTTCCCTTATGCGTGGCCGAGAGTTGGGAGGCCATGTCCCTCTCTTGTATGGCCGGCACTTGGTGCCCGCACACCACCACCCAAGCCCACCCCCACCTGGCCCGAAAACCCCCACCCAACCTGAGCCTCTTTCCTCCCTTCTCCCTCTCCAACTCAGCCCAAGGCCAAGGGCATAGCCCACCCCAGAAAACCTAGCCCGATGCCACGCCCTGGCACCCTGCTCGCACGCGCACAGTCGCCCGACGCCTCGTTCTCTCTTCCCCGCCTCGTAACCACGCGCGTCGCCTCGTTTCCCCTCCCCGCTGACGCCAGCAGCCCGACGTCATCACGGCCCCACCATGATGACGCCAGCCCTCGTCCTCCCATTGGTCAGAACCACCGCCCAACCCCGCCGGACGCCCTCCCTCTGCCTATAAAAGGGGTGCCCGCACCACTTCCCTTCCTCACATCCACTCCACTAGCCTCCTCACACCACCACAGAACCCCTGAGGGCGCCCAGGGCGCTGCTCAGGGCTGCACCTCGCCAGAACTCCGCCACCGCGCCCGTAGCCGTCGCCGGAGAAGAAGAGGTGCTGCCGGACACCGGCCGGCCGCTTTCCCCTCCTCTACCACCTAACTCCGCCCTGTCCCTCTCTCCAACCACCTAACCCTGCCTCGCCGTGCCAGGACGTCCGGGAAGCGTCGCCGCGACCAGACCTGCTGCCGGACGCCGTGTGCAAGGAGGAACCGCCGGAGCCCGGGAGCAAGGAGGAGAAGCCGCCGAGCCGCCCCTGGACCAGCCCGCGACGCTCCCACGCCACCCTGCTGCCGCCGTCGACGCCCCGCCGATCGTCGGTAAGTCCCCGGCCGCCGCCTGCTTCCTCCCTGCCGAGCCCAACCGCCCGTCCGTGCCCTGCGTGGCGTGGTGGAGACGATGGCTCCGGGCCATCGGATCCCCATCGTCTGGCTGCATGGGCCATGCATGCCAGCATGGCCATGCAAGGCCTGGCCCACCCCGGGCCCTCCTCCCTTTTTCATTTGTTTTCCCTTTTCTTCTTCCCAGCCCGCGTGGAAATTCCCTGGGCCGGCCCATCTCTCTCCGAAAACGGCCCAGCAGATTCCCGCCCAAACCCCCCTTTTAATTTTCGTTTTAAACAATTTCTGTATTAATAAAACCTGTGAACCAAATCTCTTATAACCAGAGTTCTACATTTCGAAATTAAGTGAAACCAACTGCGTTAGAAAGATATTTTCAAGACCTTTCACATGCCACTGACCCCATATTTTTAGGATTTTTATACGAATTTTAGTGCATTTAACTTGCTCTATGTATTCTGCATACTCCACGAAAATCCTAAAATCATAGAATTAATATTTTTGACTGATTCCAATTGTGATGATCTTGTTTTATTGTTGTCCATCTCAGAAAAATACCATGGGTCCTTGTAGGAAATAATTCTTTCCCGTTTGTAAAGTTAGTGTGTCACATGAAATGTTGTTCTTTAAAACTTGTTGTTATTTAATTTCCCACTCCAACCCCTTTTTATAAATTTGGCCAATGCATGATTTTACTTTGATACAACATACACCCCTGCATGCTTTATCATATTCTTTTAAAACTTGATTTTTGAGCTATGTGTTGATTGTATGTTGTTCTTCTATTTTCGCGACGCTAGATACGAACGTGGGAGAAGCCGAAGGAGAGGATTTTGGAGAAGGTGTTGAAGAAGACCAGGGACTAGCCGGCCAAGGCAAGCCATTTACTTTGACTCTTTATATCCATGTTCTTGGTTGAGATCTTTCTACCCTTGGTCTCTTGATTCTTGCGTCTCCTTGGGTTTGCTTAACTTGATTCTTTTACATACTTGCCACCAAGTGTGTAATGTCCCCTCTCGATATATTGCGTACTTACTCTAAGTATGTGAATCACATTTCACCACCTTTTGACACCCTAATTCTAGTAAACACTTGGGATAATATCATTAAAATTGCTCTACTTTTTGATCATCTCCATTCATGCTCAATTGGAGTATGGATGACCTTGACACCCCTTCATTGTATAATGGCATCCTTATGTTATTATGCATCTTAGTTCACACATAAACTTTAGGTTGGGAAAACCCTCAAGGTTTTCACCTTGTTGTAAAAGTTTTTGTTAAAACCTTGGGTATAATGATATGCCCAAGTGAGAATTTGAGAAAGGAAAGGATTTGGTAAAAATGATGGGAATAAGAAGGTGGTTGGGATTTTACGAAAACTTTGGCGCCTAAGTACTCACCCATGACAACAAACTAGCGCAACCACATTACTCCAACATGGGCACGGGGCTTAGCTCGACGTTCGTTCTCTTTAGCATGAGGCACCGCATAACTATACAAGGGTAAGGTTACCCCCGAGTCCGGGTTGTCAAAGCTGGGACAATAGTATAACGGGAGGCCTTCGGGGCTGACCCGTCCGGAAGACACTATGGGTCTCCTGGCTTGGCGGTGGAGCCACGCTCAAAAGGAGGTGAGCTGCCACGGTGCCGGGGAGGTACATACTCCATAGGGTAGGACCTCTTGCTAATTAGAATGCGCGAAAGGCTTCGACTGGTTATCCGATACCCACATACTTTCGTATGATGGCCCGGGGATGATCCCGGCGGATTTACCAGATCTTGTGGGGAAAGTGCGCACACTCTGCAGAGTTAAATCTATTCGAATAGCCGTGTCCGCGGTCATGGACGGTTGGATTGGCTGTTGCTTAGCCTGATGTGTTTTGTTTATGAAAATGTTTGACAAAGGAAAGAAACGGGATTTGTGTTGGAGTACTTGGAGTACTGGAAAAATGGTTGATGACCACAAGGAGGTGGTCGGAAAGGAATTGATAAAAATCGGGTCTACCCTTCCTAGGTGTTTATGTCGTGAAGAGTCTTCTTAAATTAATTCATGTAGGGATGTCTTAGATGAATCTTTAAGTGTCTCCTTCGCCCATGAAGTTGAGATGCTAACCCCACCAAAACACTTCTTCTCCCCTACATGACATATTCTTAAACGAAATTAGATATTCCCTCTTGATCTCCTAGTTTAGTTCTCGGTACCTTGTTCCCTTTAATATGTTACTTTGTAAGTGGTTTGCGAGTACAATTCAAAATGTACTCACGGCTTTGTCCCTGGCTATTTACTTGGCCAGACTATGAGGAGGATTTCGAAGATGATGGTGGTTATCAGGACGACTATGCGACTTAGGACGTTTCCCGGTCAGGTGCCTGTAGGGTTTAAGGCATGACTTGGGCCCGACGAAGTTGATTTGTATCCGCTGCTTTTGGATGTTTGAATTCAGCCCGATGTGGCCATTTGTGTAAGACTTGGTCATAAGACCGTTTGTCAGACTATTTATTATTTCGGTACTATGTAATGGATGTTGTAACTCTGTTTATCAGTTCGGTTATGTGCTCATGTTACACTGATCATGGGATCATGAGTGAATGCATAACGGGTATTTCGGACAGTTGGTCCGGGGTGCCACAGAGCTGGTATCAGAGCCATCCTGACTCTAGGGAAAGCCTTAGTTAGCATGGACGTTAATGTTATGATAAAATTATTTTTCTATATCAAAAACGAGATGACTCTAAGCTGAAAGAATGCCTAGTCTCTCCCCTAAATTTTTCTCCTTAGAAATAAACTACTTGCATTAATCTTAACTGTTTTATATTATGTACCTTAAAATTTTGCACACTTATCATATTTCTACTTGTATTAACCTTAAAATTTTGTGTAGATGGAGGAAGTTATGTACACCCGGAGCCGTCAGGTGGGAGAGTCGCAGCCCTTGTTCCTCTTTGAGACTGCCCTGCTCGACGTGTGTCACGCCGTCGGTCGCCTCCGCCCCGAGGTGAAGGGCGGACAGATGAACGATATCGAGAACGAGGACTTGTCCTGGATGATTGTCTGCACCATCCGGGGCTCCCACGTCAAGCAGCTCCCAGAGTTCGAGATCCAGCTGTTCGAGCGCACTTGGGAGGATGGTTTGGTTCGCGCACTCCAGGCAGCTCTTGCACATCTCACCTACCACCACCGTGCCGAGCTCGAGGAGATGAACCTCCCTTATGCTCACTTTGGGCGGCGTGACGAGGAGGGGCTTCCCACCATTGTGCCCTATGTTTGCCCCCTCGGTCGCCACGCTTCCCAGATGGAGTTCATGCTCGGCAAGACTCAGAACAGCCTCGACATCTGTAGGATGGAGAAAGAGATGCTGACGAATGAGTTGGGCGAGGTCAAGAAAGACCTTGAGGAGATGAGGCGGAGAGCTCGCCGCCAGCGGAAGCTCAAGCTCCGGGCAAGAGAGGCCAAGTACATGCTTAAGGTGAAGGTGAAGCACCTTAAGACCGCACTCCGCGAGGCCGAGACCAAGATAGAGGAGCTTGAGGATGATGGCGAGGACCTCCGTAAGGAGAATGCTGCACTTCTTAGCGACGATGATGACTACATGGATGAAGAAGGGTATGATTGGAACAACCCGTCTGAGGAGGAAGATGAGGATGATATGGATTTCATCAATGATGAGCCCGAAGAGCCAGCACCCTCTACCCCTCGTGAGTCGTCCGAGGAGGAAGACCCCGAGGAGCCACCGTTTGAGGAGCCGCCGACCAAGGATGACACCATCATCCTTGACGACGACTAGTTTGAGCACCGCACTATCGCTAGCTATGTTATGTTATGATGTCCCTGATGTAATCGCGTAGAACTATGTTGGTCCTATGGTGACCTTGATGTGGTGAACTTTGAGCTTTTGGTGATGTTTATGTTATGATGATGGTTGCTTTTGGTTTTCATGCTTTCTTTATCTTCCAAGTTTGTTTTCAACAAGTCTTTATGCATCATGTCACCCCCTTCCCCTTAGAAAGAACTCGCCTATCAAAGTGGTTCCCTTTTGTCTTATGTCTTCATCTCATCAGATGGTTGACACTCGCCGCGGAGCGCACCAGAACGACCCTCCACCACCACCTGAACCCAATATGGCTCAGATCCTTCGCCTCCTTATGGAAGATCGTCAAGCCGCACGCGCCGAGAGCCAAGCCAACATCGCGGCCCTGCAGAATATTGCGCAGCTTGCCGCGGGAAACAACAACAATGGAGGTGATGGTGAGGAAGCCCCAAGATCCAAGCTTAGGGACTTCCAGAATACTAATCCACCGGTATTCACCAAGTGCACCGCCCCTCTTGATGCGGACGATTGGCTCCGTACTATCGAGAACAATCTGGAAGTCGCAGCCATGGGCGAGAATGAGAAGGTGGTTCTTGCAACTCACTTTCTCGCCGGAC
>NC_061511.1:107765173-107904206 GCF_022539505.1 Lolium rigidum
CACACCACATGGCGGCGCGGCCCGGGGGGGCCCGCGCGGCCATGTGGTGTGGCCCCCTCGGCCGGCCTCCGACACCCCCCCTTCGGACTACTTATTCGCCTCGACCTAAAAACGCACGGGGAGAAGTCGAAGTCGCCAGAAACCCTCCAGAACGCCGCCACATCGCGAAACTCCGTCGCGGGAGTCAGAAGTCTCCGTTCTGGCACTCCGCCGGGACGGGGAATTGGAGGAGATCATCACCGCCATCACCGCCAACGCCTCTCCATCAACCAGCAATGTTTCCCCCATCCATGTGTGAGTAATTCCCCCGCTGTAGGCCGAAGGGGATGGTAGGGATTGGATGAGATTGGTCATGTAGTAGCATA
Organism: Lolium rigidum; assembly: GCF_022539505.1. Taxonomy (NCBI): domain Eukaryota; kingdom Viridiplantae; phylum Streptophyta; class Magnoliopsida; order Poales; family Poaceae; genus Lolium; species Lolium rigidum. Next base: position 107,765,539 of record NC_061511.1, read on the forward strand.
AGATTGTTAGGGCATAGTGCCTAGTGTCCAGTAGATGGTACTTTTATGATATTGTTGCAACTTGTTATGCTTAATGCTTGTCACTAGGGCCCGAGTGCCATGATCTCAGATCTGAACATGTTATTATTTCATCATGATATTCGTTGTTTATGATCTTACCCGCAAGTTGTATACACATGTCGTCGTCCGGAACCAATGGCCCCGAAGTGACAGAAATTGGGACAACCGGAGGGAATGGCAGTGATGTGAGGATCACATGTGTTCAGGGAGTGTTAATGCTTTGCTCCGGTACTCTATTAAAAGGAGTACCTTAATATCCAGTAGTTTCCCTTGAGGCCCGGCTGCCACCGGCTGGTAGGACAAAGATGTTGTGCAAGTTTCTCATTGCGAGCACGTACGACTATAATTGGAACACATGCCTATTGATTGATTAGTACTTGGATACCGTTTTATTATTATCTGCAAATGCCCTGCTGTGATTGTTACATGAGTTTCTCTCATCCATGCAACGCCCGTTATCCGTCCCCGTGCCTACAGTATTTTAATCCTGCTGTTTACTAAAATCACTACTGCTGTCTTTGTTACTCTGCTACTGTTATTTCGCTACTGCTACTGCTATAAAACTGTTACTACTGATAAACTCTTGCGAGCAAGTCTGTTTCCAGGTGCAGCTGAATTGACATGCCCGCGTGCGCCAACGAGACGGTAGGTGGTTGACCTTGCCGGTCTCGATGGAGAAGATGATCGCGCTTCGAGGCTAAGATCTGAGCTCGGTGGAGAAGGACCGGATGGAGTTTCCTTTTCTAGATTTAGAGTTCTTTTTGTACTTTTAGATGTCTTGTCCGTAGTTTCCTTTTACTTGGATGGTCCTCCTTGCAGTCTGTAATCCCACCGTCATCATAATATAAAATCAGTGTCGCCAGGTCCTTCGGGACTTTTCCGTGTTCAAAAATGTACTGATTTTAGACATGTCGTTTATTTTTGTGTGCGATGTTGTATCGTCTATTACCGTGATTAGTTTGAGCGTGTCCATATCCTAGAACAAAACTTCGGCATGATGTACTTGTATGTTTAATTGAATTCGACCAAGTATAATGTGGAACCGGTCATTGCGAGCATATGGAGATTGCGAACCGGTAATTGACAGGTGGTACATGCTCCTATATTAATCTTGTTTATCTAATGGTAATTGCGATTTATGCGGTACTGAATTAATTAGTTTTAGTTATAAACAGGGACTCTTTGGACGGGGGATCCTTTTCGAACTAGATCGGGGAGATTTATGAAGTGCTAGAAGGGAACAAATTAGTACATGAGTGTTTTCCGTGAAATGGTAAAAATTTGTAGTGGCAGATTGCCGCCAATGCAATTTTTTCACGTGGTTGATATGGTAGGATGGACATTTGCAAGATTTCACGAATTATTTCGGTTTGTGACCATATATTAAATTAGTTTTGGGCTCATTTCCATTTAATCTGAAATTTCAACCAAAGTACACGAAGTACAATTAAAAAGGGGAAACTATATATACATGATGTCCACTAAAGGTGTGGTACCCCCCCCCCCCCAAAATGACCAAACATATGTGTTGCATCCAAGTACGTAACACCCATATGGCAAACAAAAGCATTGAGTAGTTGTTTGTGATGTATGTAATCTACATGTATATAAAAAATACCAAACATGGCACACCAAAAAAAAATTAGAAGAACTTGCCAGATTTTGGCACCATGCATGTTGGGTTTTTTTTGACACAATCCTTCTTGGAGTTCGCATGGCTCTCTTCTGAAGTGAGAGGTGAGTTGGTTAATGCTAGAACCATGGCAAACTTCCGAATGTTAGTAATTTAGCATGGACTCATCATTTGTGATGAACTACCTAGGAACAATACCAAACATGACATACCTATGTTCTTGAGAATATTCCCTTTCACCGATTTTGGCACCATGTGTGTTTTTAAGTATGTTTACATGCCTTCTTGATTGGTTATTGAAATACCATGTCAAACTGTCGATACATGGAAAATTCCTTTGCTACAATCAAATAAACTTCGGGCTCCTTTGATTCAAAGGAATATGGAGGGTGTAGGAATATGAAAGGTGCATGATTGGAATGTTATGCCAAGTTGAATCCTATAGGAACATGATGTGTCTTTGATTGTGGCAAAGGAACTTTTCCATGAGGTATTAGCTAATGTTTTTTTCCTATAGGATTTGCACCACAAGATTTCTATAGGAATAGTTCCTATGAATCAAATGACTTGTATAAGAAATTTTCCCATAAGAACCAAATCCAACATAATTCCTATGTCAATCCTATGAAAGGAGTCCGATTCCCATAGGATTCAAGTAGACATGACATCCCAATTCTATGATTTTCCTTTTCCTATACTTTCCATTTCCTATGAACCAAAGGAGGCCTAACTACTTGGCCATACTGAAACAATTGCCAAATAAATGCCGTGCATCGTATAGCCCAGTGAGTTTGACCTAAATTTGAAATCATGGTAAAAGGTGCTTAAAATAGGCAAATAAAAGCATGGAGTCAACTTTTTTTTTATGTACTACCTAGGGAAAATACCAAACATGCCATAATGCAAACTGTGTTTTAGAGAGAAGCCCTTCAAAAGAAGTTGGCATCCACTTGTTGATTTTGCTATCGACATGACAAAATAACTGATCAGATGACCAAGTGGTGAAATTTGCAACATATTAGACCACCACATGGTGGAAACTGCTAAAAATCGTGAAAACTGCAAAGAAAAAGTTAAAGTGGTGGTTTGTGCAGCATATGGAGGATTGAGTAGTAAAAGTTGGATGTGCACTACCGTGGGCCTGTGGTAATTTTTCGATAAAGGATGCTTTATTACTTTTGATAAGCAATTACATCCAGCCTCTGCACAACCAGGGTGCACACAGCCGTTTTAATAGTCTTAGGATCACAAAAATGTCAAACTAAAGGAGAAAATAGGCGAAATACATATCGAAACGATGAATAATATAACGCCTAAAATGCGGGTGGGGCTTCAATCCGTAGACTATGCTGCCACCCATGTAGGGAAAAAGTATCCCTCACCGTAGCCTCCAACCGTGTACAGAAATACAACCCATGTGGGCCTGTGGTAATGTTCGCCTATTATGATGATGGCAAGAAAAAATGATGTTTTCTCTGCTGAAACTGTCCCGAGCTGATTTGACGAGACAAAATACAGCTACACGGCGTGCAAGGGACAGCTATACAGTACATTAGCTTCTTCTCGGGTCACACGCCTGCACCACAGGTGCAGTAAGTGCAGCAGAGACCAGAGAGAGAAGGAACGCCCGATTTCAATTCACATTGTTTTTTTCCTTGCCTCTCCGTCTTCTTCACCTCCATCTTCTCGGTGTTTTCAAGAGTGATTATCAAAATGGGAAGGGAGACGCAAACGCCGCACCGCATCATTAGTAGCAGTATACCTTTCTCTCCTCGCCCCGGCTGGCCGCCCGCCGCAAACATTCCTTCCATAGAGCTTGCCGTCTCCTCCAAAACCCCCCAGCGCACTTGCATCCGCCATCCACCTAAATCCACCGCCGAGTACCTTTTTGTCCTCACCACCGCCGCTACGCCTATTCCCCTGTCCAGCAGATCCGCTCCGCTACCTGCTACACACTTCGAGCAGACGACTGCGGCGTTGCGTGTGTCGCCGCCGTGTCAGATGGAGGCGGAGCCGCTCAACTCCCGAAGGCGGGTCGAGCCAGATTGGGCAGAGCCTCCGTCGAGCCTCGACCTCGTCAGCCGCCTCCCCGACGAGATGCTGCACATCATCATCTCCCTCCTGCCCATGATATCCGCTGTAAGGACAACCTTGCTCTCCAAACGGTGGCGCCACCTCTGGCGCTCCGTCCCACTTAACCTCCTCGCCGACGACAACGACCTCATCAGCCGCCTCCCCGACCAGATTCTCCACATCATCATCTCCCACCTGCCCACTATATCCGCTGTAAGCACAACCTTGGTCTCCAAATGGTGGCGCCACCTCTGGCACTCCGTCCCACTTAACCTCGAGATCGACGACCAACTCGCCAAGCAAAACCACAAACGCATCGCCGCGGTCTCCAGTATCCTCGCCGCTCACCCTGGCCCCGCCAGAAGCGTATCAATTGACCCCTTCAAAAGCACTTGCAAGGTCGACACCACGCTCGACAGCTGGTTCCGGTCCAGCACCCTATCTTGCGTCGAGTACCTCAGATTCGATGGTGGAACAGTGATGCGCTCCTTCCCGCTGTCCGCGCTCCGCTGCGCGCCCACGCTGCGCATTGTCAGTATTTGTACTTGCTATTTGCCCGATATTTATGCCAACTCCATGCTTCTTTTCCCCCAACTCAAGAAGCTCATGCTCTATGACGTCTACATCTGTAAGGAGGCGAACATCGGCCGCCTGTTCACCCGATGTATTGTGCTCGAGGCACTTCACCTTGAGGGGGTCCACGGGTTCACCCACCTCAACATTCACATGCCAAATCTTCGTACAATTAGTGTGGCTAGCTATTGGAAACGCAACACCACCGAACTTATTCAGTTAGACACGGTGCAAATTATGGATGCATCTTGCCTCGAGAGATTGGTCATATGTGTTCATGATGTTCCACTACTAATCCAGGTCGCCAATGCACCAAAGTTGATGGTGTTGGGCTTTGCGTCGTACCCTGGTTGCCAACTTGTTATTGGACGCATAAACTTTTTGGTAGAACAGCCTTCTTCTTGTTGAATTAACTCACATTTTTGTTAGTTTTTTTTTGACATATGTACCATTGTCCTGTAGAGGATGATGCCCATAAGCTTAGAACATTCTCTGTGCACAGTGAAGAACTTGGTTCTAAAATCTGACGGCCCTCATCTGGATCAACTACTTGCATTTCTTAGATGCTTTCCCTGCACGGAGAAGTTATATATCAAGGTAAATTCGTTGTTGTTAACTGTTTACCACTATGAGCAAAAAGTGTAGAGTTACATGGAGTTAACCTGTTATTAGCCTAGATCAGTTGAACAATATTTTGTACTAGAAGAACATCCACAATGGAGTTATATTATGTTGTTTCAAAACTAAACTTCTTGTCATACAATGTGTTGTATCTTGTGCATCTGTGAAGTTTCATATAAACACATGATAATATGTGATCTGTGTAAAAAACATTAGACATATGTAAATAGTGTGACTTACTATTTACACATCATTTGTTCTTTTTGTGTAGATTACATATTATCATATTTTTGGATGAAACTTCATAGAAGCACATGATAGAACACAATGTATGTCCAGCCTTTTAGATTACATTTTTTTTGGAAACTTGGAAGTGTCAAAAGAAAAATGGGGTGCACCCGCAACTAGTTGCTGATTGGAGTTTCCCATGTTGGTAACCTTTCCCCAACTTTACAATGACAATAACAGATGTAAAAAAGTGCATCTATCAAATTGGAACGTGTTAGGGGATTATGTTGTTCCACGGTCCTCAGTTAACACATGATTCAACTCACCTGAGATATTCATTAGTTGATAGCTATGAAGTACTTTGTTATTGTACTGACTACTTAATTTGACTTCTTTGCAGTTTTATAGAACCGGCGATAAGGTTCATGTGCTGCATAATGAGCCAGCCTGTCCCATTGAATGCCTTGATCTCCATGTCAAAGAAATTTCGATTTCTGACTACCGAGGAAGGAGAAATGATGCCTTGATATATAGAAGCTAGCAATTGGTTGACAGAATCTACTAAAAAAACCTTGTAACGGATGTTCACATTCAGTTCGTCAATGCTATATCATGTATGCTTGACGAAGGCGATAATAGAACCGCCGCAGAACACCGACTGAACAAAACGAACGATGAACAATGCTTCTGTTTAAATATGTTTGCCAGTAACACCCTATTTGTCCATTTCTAATGTTGCAGAAAACCTGAAGCTGCCGTTTGTAATCCCGCCACCGGTGGTGGATTATCAGCCTTACGAGTGGTTCCTCGCTCGATCTGCTGACGGCAAGCGCTTGATGATCATCCTTACAGTAAACCACATTGTGATTGCCCATTGTGACGTACCTCCTGACATTCCCTATGCTGCTAATGGCAGGGCTTCAGCTACGGCAGTATCCTCCTATTACCACCTAAGTCTTTGAGCGGGATCCCATATATACTGCACCTCCAGGGGACTTACTTTCCAGGCAGCTTAACAGCCTCGGCGACCACTCTCGTTCCTCGGACTCAATTACCCTATCATGGACAACCTGAAGAAACGTGAAGCAAATGCTCCTGATGGCACATTGGTTCCATTCATGAGGAAAAACTGCGCATACAGGAGGTTTCTTTGTAATCAACACCCTAAACATTTTGCGCTGCAACCGGCAGCCAGATGGAGGTGAGACTGTGGGAGTAATCAGCCTTCCCGGAGGTGGTTGGGCTAGTGTCCCACAAGCGTCAATGTGGTTTAAGCCTGGTTTAGACTTTGCCCATTCCGTGTTACCTTTGAAAAAGACTGACACACATTTTTCTTGTGCTTGAAGTGTTGAGAAGTAGTACACAGTTTTTAGTATGTACTATATTGAATTAGTTTATTTGAACACTGCCCTGCTTTTGTATTGCGTGTTGCCTTTAGAATTTAGATTATAACCCATGTATTGCTGTTTAATGTTTGACTTTATTTCAGCACTATAATTACATTGTGTGTACATCCTTTATAATATAGCCATCTCCTGTTGATCATACTTTGAGAGGACCATTCCTATTTTTTTGCTTAGATAAGCGAACGTACATCCCTGCGGGCAGCTGTTCTTGCTCAATAAAGTGAAGAGGGTTCACGGCTGTGACTAGGCTTGGTTCTGAATAAAGTGCTCAACAATAATGTCAACATAAGCTTTGATCTTTGCGGCTACGCTTGTGGGAGACACCATCATATGTTCTTCTCTTAGCTTATTACGGGCATCCCAAATGTGCCAACATGTCACCGACATGACTGTAGCTTAAAGGTCACCACCTCTATCCAGATAATCAAAGATCCACATCTTGGGAGAGGCAAAATTCTTACAGTTTAGGTGAATACCATAGAAGCCATTAACTTCAGACCACACCTCACGTGCATCAGCGTCCTCTTAGTTTCAAAGGTGGCAGGGGATCGAAAAAATGCAAATAGCCAGTAATTACTGTCAAAAATAAATCCAAGAAAGGAAACTTTTATTGTTCATAGAGGCTGACATGTGGGACCCATGAGCCAGCAGCGTCTCAAGGTTTCAAAGGCGCCTTGTGATCGAAAGAAAATGGCAAATAGCCAGAAATTATTGGTCAAAAATAAATCCAACAAAGGAAAGGTTTATTGTTCAAAGAGGCTGACATGTGGGACACATGAGCCAGCAGCGTCCTCGACGTTTTAAAGGTGGAATGAGATCGAAAGAAAAAATAACCCAAACATCAGTTGGTAAAAAAACATGAAAAAACACATTTATCGTTCTAAGAGGATGACATACGGGACCCATGAGGCAGCGAGCATCCTCAACGTTTCCAAGGCGGCATGGGATCCAAAAAAAGGCAACTAGTCAGAAATTAGGGGTCAAAAATAAATCAAAGAAAGGAAAGGTTTATTGTTCACAGAGGCTGACATGTGGGACCCATGAGCCAGCAGAGTCCTCAACGTTTCAAAGGCGGCAGGGGATAAAAAAAGGAAGTAGCCACAAATTAGGGGTAAAAAATAACTCCAAGAAAGGAAAGTATTTTTAGGACGACATGCGGGTCACATTTTGCAGCAGCGGTCTCAGCGTTTCAAAGGTGGCACGGGATCGAAAGAAAAAGGCAAGTAACCAAATATCAGGAGCCAAAAATAACTCCAAGAAAAGAAACTTTACTGTACATAGAGAATGACATGCGGGTCCCATTTTGCCGCAGCGGTCTCAACGTTTCCAAGGTGGCACGGGATCAAAAGAAAAAGAAGTAGCCAGAAATTAGGGGTAAAAAATAATATATCCAAGAAAGGAAACTTTTATTCTACATAGAGGATGACTTGCGGGACCCACAAGCCAGCAGCTTCCTCGACGTTTCAGATGCAACATGAGGTCGAAAGAAAAAGGCAAGTGACTAAATATCAGGTGCCAAAAATAATCCAAAAAAAACTTTTATTGTACATAGAGGATGACATGCGGGTCCCATTTTGCAGCAGCGGTCTCAATGTTTCAAAGTTGACATGAGATCGAAAGAAAAAAGGCAAGTGACCAAAATATCAGGAGCCAAAAATAATCCACGAAAAGAAACTTTTATTGTACATAGAGGATGACATGTCGGCCCCATTTTGCAATAGCGGTCTCATAGTTTCCAAGGCGGCACAGGACCAAAAGAAAAAGGAAGTAGCCAAAAAATCCAAGAAAAGAAAGATTTCAATTGGGCTGCATCTGGACATCTGGGCATCGAACTATCCTGCTGGAAGCCTTTTGACTCGTACAATTTAAGCCCACTCCAAAACAGGAAAGTCCTATGCTTGGCAAAAACAAAAAACAAGGAAATTCAACATATAAGTTTGTTTACGTAAAAACAAAGATTTAATTTATCCCTTTGCAATAGCTCAGAGAGAAATACACTGTTTATTGTCTGCAAAATAATCAAGATATCACATGTTTCTTGTACAGGGAGGCTGACATCGGGGCCCGATGAGCCAGCAGCGTCGTCAACGTTTTAAAGGCGGCAGGGGATCGAAAGAAAAATAAAACAAAAATCAGTTGGTAAAAAAATCCAAGAAAATAAACATTTATCGTTCTAAGAGGATGACATGCGGGACCCTTGAGGCAGCAGCTTCCTCAACGTTTCCAAGGCGGCACGGGATAAAAAAAGGCGAAATAGCCAGAAATTAGGGGTCAAATAACTCCAAGAAAGGAAAGGTTTATTGTTTATAGGCAGACATGTGGGACCCATGAGCCTGCAGGTTCCTCAGCGTTTCAAAGGTGGCATGAGATCGAAAGAAAAAGGCAAGTGACCAAATATCAGGACCCGAAAATAATCCAAGAAAAGAAACTTTTATTGTACATAGAGGATGACATGTGGGACCCATTTTGCAGCAGCGGTCTCAACGTTTCCAAAGGCGGCACGGGATCAAAAGAAAAAGGAAGTAGCATCTGGCCAAAATAATCCAAGAAAAGAAAGATTTCAATTGGGCTGCATCTGGCCATCTGGGCCTACGAACTATCCTGCTCGGCCTTTTGTCTCGTACAATTTCAGCCCACTCCAAAACATGAAAGTCTTTTTTTTTTGATAAAAAACATGAAAGTCCTATGTTTCGCAAAAACAAAAAACAAGGAGATTCAACATATAAGTTTGTTTATGTAAAAATAAAGATTTAATTTATCCGTTTGCAAAGCTCAGAGCGAAATACACTGTTTATTGTCTGCAAAATAATCGAGATATCACATGTTTCTTGTACGGGGAGGCTGACATCAGGGACCCATGAGCCAGCAGCGTCGTCAACGTTTTAAAGGCGGCAATAGATCGAAAGAAAAAATAAGCCATAAATCATTTGGTAAACAAAATCCAAGAAAAGAAACATTTACCTTTCTGAGAGGATGACATGCGGGACCCATGAGGCAGCAGCATCCTCAACTATTCCAAGGCGGCAGGGGATCAAAAGAAAAAAAGGAAATAGCCATAAATTAAGTAGGGTCAAAAATAAATCCATCAAAGGAAACTTTTATTGTTCATAGAGGATGACATGTGGGACCGACCTGCCAGCTGCGTCGTCATCGTTTCAAAGGGGGCAGGGGATCAAAAGAAAAAGGCAAATAGCCAGAAATTAGGGGTAAGAAATAAATCCAACAAAGGAAACTTTTGTTGTTCATAGAGGATGACATGCGGGACCCATGATCCAGCAGCTTCCTCAACGTTTCAAACTCGGCATGAGATCGAAAGAAAAAGGCAAGTGACCAAATATCAGGAGCCAAAAATAATCCAAGAAAAGAAACTTTATTGTACATAGAGGATGACATGCGGGTCCCATTTTACAGCAGCGGTCTCAACGTTTCAAATGCGGCTTGAGATCAAAAGAAAAAGAAAGTTTGATTGTACATAGAGGATGACATGCGGGTCCCATGAGTCAGCAGCTTACTCAACGTTTCCAAGGCGGCAGGGGATCAAAAGACAAAAAATCCAAGAATTTTTTTTGTAGTACATAGAGGATGACATGCGGGTCCCATGAGCCAGCAGGTTCCTCAACGTTTTCAAAGGCGGCATGAGATCGAAAGAAAAAGGCAAGTGACCAAAAATCAGAGGGTGGAAAATAACCCAAGAAAAGAAACTTTTATTTTACATAGAGGATGACATGCGGGTCCCATTTTGCAGCAGCGGTCCCAACGTTTCAAATGCGACTTGAGATCAAAAGAAAAAGAAAGTAGCCAGAAATTAGGGGGTCAAAAAAATCCAAGAAAAGAAAGTTGATGGACATAGAGGATGACATGCGGGTCCCATGAGCCAGCAGGTTCCTCAACGTTTCAAACGTGGCATGAGATCGAAAGAAAAAGGCAAGTGACCAAATAGCAGGATCCAAAAATAATTCAAGAAAATAAACTTTATTGTTCATAGAGGATGACATGCGGGACCCATGAGCCAGCAGCTTCCTCAACGTTTCAAACTCGGCATGAGATCGAAAGAAAAAGGCAAGTGACCAAATATCAGGAGCCAAAAATAATCCAAGAAAAGAAACTTTATTGTACATAGAGGATGACATGCGGGTCCCATTTTGCAGCAGCGGTCTCAACTTTTCCAAGGCGACACAGGACCAAAAGAAAAATGAAGTAACCAGAAATTTGGGGGTGAAAAAAATCCTAGAAAAGAAAGATTTCAATTAGGCTGCATCTGGACATCTGGGCCTTCGAACTATCCTGCTCGGCCTTTTGTCTCGTACAATTTCAGCCCACTCCAAAACCGGAAATTCGGATTTATCTAAAAAAAAAAGAGGAAAGTCCCATGCTTCGCAAAAAACAATAAACAAGGAGATTCAACATATAAGTTTTGTTATGAAAAATAAATATTTAATTTATCCAATAGCTCAGAGCGAAGTACACTGTTTATTGTCTGCAAAATAATCAAGATATCACATGTTTCTTGTACGGGGAGGCTGACATCAGGGACCCATGAGCCAGCAGCGTCGTCAACGTTTTAAAGGCGGCAGGAGATCGAAAGAAAAAATAAGCCATAAATCATTTGGTAAACAAAATCGAAGAAAAGAAACATTTACCTTTCTGAGAGGATGACATGCGGGACCCATGAGGCAGCAGCATCCTCAACTATTCCAAGGCGGCAGGGGATAAAAAGAAAAAAAGGAAATAACCAGAAATTAAGTAGGGTCAAAAATAAATCCATCAAAGGAAACTTTTATTGTTCATAGAGGATGACATGTGGGACCGACCTGCCAACTGCGTCGTCATCGTTTCAAAGGGGGCAGGGGATCAAAAGAAAAAGGCAAATAGCCAGAAATTAGGGGTAAAAAATAAATCCAACAAAGGAAACTTTTATTGTTCATAGAGGATGACATGCGGGACCCATGAGCCAGCAGGTTCCTCAACGTTTCAAACTCGGCATGAGATTGAAAGAAAAAGGCAAGTGACCAAATATCAGGAGCCAAAAATAATCCAAGAAAAGAAATTTTATTATACATAGAGGATGACATGCGGGTCCCATTTTGCAGCAGTGGTCTCAACGTTTCCAAGGCGGCACATGACCAAAAGAAAAATGAAGTACTCCAAAATGGAGTAGCCAAAAAATCAGGGAGTGAAAAAAATCCAAGAAAAGAAAGATTTCAATTGGGCTGCATCTGGACATCTGGGCCTTCGAACTATCCTGCTGGGCCTTTTGACTCGTACAATTTCAGCCCACTCCAAAACAGGAAAGTTCGGATTTTTCTATAAAAAAACAGGAAAGTCCTATGCTTCGCCGAAACACAAAACAAGGAGATTCAACATATAAGTTTGTTTATGTAAAAATAAAGATTTAATTTATCCGTTTGCAATAGCTCAGAGCGAAATACACTGTTTATTGTCTGCAAAATAATCAAGATATCACATGTTTCTTGTACGGGAGGCCGACATCGGGGACCCATGAGCCAGCAGCGTCGTCAACGTTTTAAAGGCGGCAGGGGATGGAAAGAAAAAGTAAACCAAAAATCTGTTGGTAAAAAATCCAAGAAAAGAAACATTTTTGTTCTGAGAGGATGACATGCGGGACCCATGAGATAGCAGCATCCTCAGCGTTTATTGTTCATAGAGGTTGACATGTGGGACCCGTGAGCCAGCAGCGTCCTCAACGTTTTAAAGGCTACAGGAGATCGAAAGAAAAAATAAGCAAAAAATCGTTTGGTCAACAAAATCCAAGAAAAGAAACATTTACCGTTCTGAGAGGATGACATGCGGGACCCATGAGGCAACAGCATCCTCAACGATTCCAAGGTGGCAGGGGATCAAACGAAAAATAGGAAATATCCAGAAATTAATTAGGGTTTCAAAATAAATCCATCAAAGGAAACTTTTACTGTTCATAGAGGATGACATGTGGGACCGACCTGCCAACAGCGTCCTCATCGTTTCAAAGGGGGCAGGAGATCAAAAGAAAAAGGCAAATAGCCAGAAATTAGGGGTCAAAAATAACTCCAAGAACGGAAACTTTTATTGTTCGTAGAGGATGACATGCGGGACACATGAGCCAGCAGCTTACTCAACGTTTCAAAGGCGGCATGAGATCGAAAGAAAAAGGCAAGTGACAAAATATCAGGAGCCAAAGATAATCCAAGAAAAAAACTTTATTGTACATAGAGGATGACATGCGGGTCCCAATTAGCAGCAGCGGTCTCAACGTTTCAAATGCGGCTTGAGATCAAAAGAAAAAGAAACTTGATTGTACATAGAGGATGACATGCGGGTCCCATGAGCCAGCAGCTTACTCAATGTTTCCAAGGCGGCAGGGGATCAAAAGAAAAAGGAAATAGCCAAAAATCAGAGGGTGAAAAAAAATAAAGAAAATAAACTTTTATAGCACATAGAGGATGACATGCGGGTCCCATGAGCCAGCAGGTTCCTCAACGTTTCAAACGTGGCATGAGATCGAAAGAAAAAGGCAAGTGACCAAATATCAGGATCCAAAAATAATTCAAGAAAATAAACTTGATTGTAGATAGAGGATGACATGCGGGTCCCATGAGTCAGCAGCTTACTCAACGTTTCCAAGGCGGCAGGGGATCAAAAGAAAAAGGAAATAGCCAAAAATCAGAGGGTGAAAAAAAAATCCAAGAAAATAAACTTTTATAACACATAAAGGATGACATGCGGGTCCCATGAGCCAGCAGGTTCCTCAACGTTTCAACCGTGGCATGAGATCGAAAGAAAAAGGCAAGTGACCAAATATCAGGATCCAAAAATAATTCAAGAAAAGAAACTTGATTGTACATAGAGGATGACATGCGGGTCCCATTTAGCAGCAGCGGTATCATCGTTTGAGAGGCTGCACGGGATCGAAAGAAAAAGGCAAGTGACCAAATATCAGGAGCCAAAAATAATTCAAGAAAAGAAAGTTTTATAGTACGTAGAGGATGACATGCGGGTCCCATTTAGCAGCAGCGGTATCACCGTTTGAGAGGCGGCACGGGATCGAAAGAAAAAGGCAAGTGACCAAATATGAGGTTCCAAAAAAAATTCTAGAAAAGAAAGTTTTATAGTACATAGAGGATGACATGCGGGCCCCATTTAGCAGAAGCGGTATCACCGTTTGAGAGGCGGCAGGGGATCGAAAGAAAAAGGCAAGTGACCGAATATGAGGTGCCAAAAAAAAACTCCAAGAAAAGAAAGTTGATTGCTCATAGAGGATGACATGCGGGTCCCAATTAGCAGCAGCGGTCTCAACGTTTCCAAGGTGGCAAGGGATCAAAAGAAAAAGGAAGTAGCCAGAAATCGGGGGTCAAAAAATCCAAGAATAGAAAGAATTTTGGTTCATAGAGGATGACATGCGGGACCCATGATCCTGCATCGTAAACGGCTCGATCGGAGAGCGTTGAACGAGATGCCGCGATCGAGAAAAAAACAATGCCAGAGAGGCTGCCATCTGGGCCCTACATCCCTTGGCGGTGCGGATTTGCGTTGACTCAGCCGGTGAACCCGAGAATTCGAGATGCACCACGTCCCGGGCCACCATACGTGACGTTTTGGCCATTTTCGTCGGGCTAGGTGGCCTCAAAAACGAGGAAAAAAAACGTTTTGACATGCACAACGGAGAGACCAAAAATCGTCGGCCATGGTACACCAGCAACCACGGCGCGACTTCAACTTCGTCGGCCATGGCAACTTTTCTTGTAGTGTAAGCACACACATAATCACAAGAAATAAAAGTTTTTGTTGGCTCATAATTTTCAAGACTTGAAAATATGCAAGTTATGAAAAATGGGTTGTGGCACTATTTTTATGTGTTTTTGATATAAAGAAGCAAACAAGACAAAGTAAAATAAACTAAGCAAAACAATACCAAAGTAAAGATAATGGAGACGAGAGATTCCCCTTGACGAAATCCTCTTTCTCCCCGGCAAAGGCGCCAGAAAAAGAGCTTGATGTTGTGCAAAGCACACCGTTGGGGAACCCCAAGAGGAAGGTATGATGAGCACAATAGCAAAATTTTCCTCAGTAAGAAACCAAGGTTTAATCGACCAGTGGGAGAAATAAATCACTTCTGAAGGTGTTGCTAGCTGACTTTGGCAAGGCGCACTACTGGTGTTAGCAACAACATGGAACCTGCACACAACACAACCAAAATACTTTGCCCCAACTTACACTGAGGTTGTCAATCTCACCGATTTTGCTAAAAAAAGGATTAAACATATAGTATGGAAAGAGATGTTTGTTTGCAGTGAAATAAAGAGAACAATGCTTGCCTTAAGTAAACATAACAGGTATTTGCAATTTTAAAAAAGGACCGGGGTCCACAGTTCACTAGAGGTGTCTCTCCATAAAGATAAATAACATGCTGAACAAATTACAACTTCGCAATTGATAGAATAAAGACCATACATGATAAGATGACTACCATGAGATTCATTTGGGCATTACAACACGATTCATAGACCGTAATCCAACTGCATCTATGACAAATATTCCACATCCGGTTAGCATCCGCACCCCTTTCAGTATTAAGTTGCAAGCAACAGATTATTGCATTATGCAAAGTGTGTAAAGTAAACAATAGAATTATCCTTGGATAAAGCATTGTTGTTTTCTCCCTAGTAGCAACAACACATATACAACCTTAGAAGTTGTTGTCACTCTCCTAGATTACTAGAGGCATGAACCCACTATCGAGCATAAATACTCCCTCTTGGAGTCACAAGCACATACTTGACCAGAGCATCTACTAGCAACAGAGAGCATGCACGATCACAAATAACATATGACAAGTATATAATCAATATCAACCATAGTATTCAATATTCATCGGATCCCATCAAACACAACATGCAACATTACATAAAGATGATCTTGATCATGATAGGCAGCTCACAAGATCTAAACATGAAGCATAAAGTGGAGAAGGCAACCATCTAGCTACTGCTATGGACCCGTAGTCTAGATATGAACTACTCACGCATCACTTCGGAGGCGGGCATGGCGATGTAGAGGCCTCCGGTGATGATCTCCCTCTCCGGCAGGGTGCCGGGAAGAGCTTTAGAACCCTCCCGAGCTAGGGTCGACGATGGCGGTGGCGACGGAACTTTTCGTGGATGGATGCTCGGTTATATAGGTTTTCCCAGATCAAATGAATTTATAGGCGGAAGGGCGAGGTCGGTGGGCGCCCGAGGGGCCCACACCACCCCTAGGCGCGGCTAGGGGTGGCCTGCACCTAGGCATGGCGCGGTTGCCTCCTGGCACTTCTTCGTCTCTCCTCTGGACTCTGTATTCATGACAGTAAAATAGGAACTTCAAATTTTATTTCGTCCAATTCCGAGAATATTTTCTGTACAACTTTTCCGAAATACAAAAACAGCAGAAAACAGGAACTGACACTGTGGCATGTTGTCAATAGTTAGTTCCACAAAATGCATAAAAGTGTCACGAAGTGTAAACAAAACATAGAGAAATTGGTGTAAAACAAGCATGGAGCATCAAAAATTATAAATACGTTTACAACGTATCACATGGTCGTCTCCTATTGTGCCATGCAAAGATGGCTCACAAAAATGATGACAAGGGTCAACTAGGCTAGTTAGGTTATGGAGTTGGTGATGGAGGTGATACACTCGTGACCCAAATAGAGATAGAAATGGAAATAGGGAGATAGAGAGGAGAATGAGTAATTGTGCCAAAATTGATGATGATGGCATATGATCAAAACAAGGTTTGGCGAAATTGTTGATTGTTGATAGATAGTGCAAGGAGGTGTGTTAGTTGTTGATACGTTGAAAACATCTTATATCTTATATTTACTAATTGGAGACTCCCAAGAAGGCTCCACAGTAATTCTAGAGGTTAGAAAATATTGACCATCTAATTAACGCACGATCAATCTACAACCGTTGGATGGCAATAACAGTTGCGTTCCACTCGCGTAACCCCTCCAGTCGTATTCTCTTCCCCAAAAGAAAAAGAAAAGCATCGGCTCCTCTTTTATCTCGCGGCGCCGCCTCTTTTCCAATCTCACCGGGCAATTTATCTGGCAGCGCTACCTACATCCCCAACTGCTTTCAATTGTTTATGCAACGACGCTAATACATGATGCGGAGAAAGGTGCTTCCGTCTTCCCGTCGTTCGAGGATTCCACGGGCGGCAGCAGCAGCAATCTGTCCTTAGTCTTAAAGAAAAAATAAGGTACGCAAAGAGCCACGCATTTTTAATCATATCGATGAGCTAGCTATTCCATCTCTACTATATTAAGTGGCTAGCGGTGGTGTCCCATGTACGTCGTCCCCGCCTCCTCCCACACGAGAAAACCGGGAGAAACCGGCAGGATAGCCCGCACAGTTATCGTGCTCCCACGATGCCACGATTGTGTCCCTCGTCCTCATCTCAGCGCTCTATCATACTCTGCGCGCCCCTCTAACCTCCACCGAGTGTGTTGGCCTCGCCCCCTTCCATCCCCTTTCTCGCTGAACGGCAAGGGCGTGGAGGAGGTGAATCGAAGTTCGCCGAAGCGGCTCTCCGCCACTCGATCTCGCGCGGGCCGATGCCCTTGGCCTCGGCAGCAGAAGGGCGACCCTTGGAAAGACGGGTCCTCTTGAGGGATCTCGCGTATGCTGCAGGCGCCGTGACCTCAGGACGACTAATCGGGGAGGCGGTTGCAACTAATCCCCATTTCTGCTCGGATGCAGACATCTCTTGATGTTGGAGGCCACGTCAGGCTCGACATCCCCATTGGGGCCGGTGGACTCCACGCATGGGGCTCCGACGGTCATTGCAGGACTCCACTCTTCACTCTGATTTGATTGATTTGTGTGTGTGACATACAATGTGCTACCTCGTTCATCTCAACTTGTATGGGGAAGACTAGACAAGTCGTAAGAGCCAATGATGAGATGGATTGACTGGTACGAATTTGATTTAGAGATGATCTACTTCAACTCTACTTTCTCTATGGTCAATCTGGTATAATCTAATTGACTATGACCTGCATCTTGCCCTTTCCTGGATGTTTTGTGATAAACTCTTGATTATAGCTAATTAGCTATGTGTGGCTACCAGGTTCAGCACTCGCTTGCCTCACAAATGCTCATTGGTGGAAAGTGGCTAAGACCTGACTTGATGCCTTGACCTTGTGTGAGATAAATGCAGTTTCACAGCGCATTAGACCAGGTAATCTCCCAAATGTAACTGCAGCTACGAGTTATCCGTATTTCCTGTGTTTGGTTTGTGTGAGCTCCATGTCTAAGTGGTGTTTGTTCCTTCTTGGATTGAAAGTAATACGTTTCCTTCATGTTGTAAAAGTTTAGACAAAATAAGTCAATTAATTAAGTTTGTAGATAAAGAAGAGTGAAATGCTTATGGGGAAACAATGTGGGGAAAGAAAACATAAGTGATGTGCTTACTTCGCAATGGTTTAACAAAAAAATGGAATAATATTATATGAATTACCTGTGGAGGTGTTCTTTCCAATTTGTTATGAGCTCAGTGTATGCAACTTGATTTTTCACTAACAAATAAATGGGTAAACTCCAGTGGGGAAGTATTCATGCAGAGTTTGCTTGGTTCCTGTTACTTGAGAATTGGAGAAAGAAAAACCAGGTTTTGGGAATCTTACTCCTACCAGGAGATATGCAGGTATTCTTTTAAACACTTTTTTTTCACTCATGCCACTTTTATGCTCTCAATTCCGTTGGGCTCGTTTTGTACTCATAGTTGGCTACTGGTTGACCTGTCAGAATCACTCGTTTAGGTGGGCTAAACCTTGAAGATTTAGCTATATTTACTAAATTTTTATGAATCAAGTACATAAAGAAGGTCTCATCCATGGCATTTGGAGAGAACGAATAAGAATACAAATGTATTTTACCTATACTAAACTAAGACGTTGGTGCATATGTAAAGCATCACCAAAGTAGCCTCATAGAATGTACCGCTTGTGTTCATGTTGCTCTTATATGCAAGATGCAGATTCAGTGATAATAAAATGTTGTCAGGCCATAGCCTTCATGATCTGTGGTGAAATGATGTTTGTCAGTTTTCAGCCGGGGTGTCATAGGAATAGGAGTAACTGCAGTCAGTAAATAAATATCCCTGATAATATGACAGTCATTTATCAGTGCATAGGACTTTTTCTGTTTCTTCTAGGAAGATTATGTCTCGGTTCAGTCAGGGATCAACTTTCTCTCTAGGTCAACATAACTTGGAGCTGACGTCCAAACACAAGCAAAGGAGAAGGGATATATAAAAGTAGCTTGTGCCACTAAAACACTCCTCACCAGTGTCATTGAAACGTGAAGCTGGAGTCAGCTACCGGTAAGTCTTCTTTTCCCTCTTCTTCTCCATCTCCCTTCTCGTCCATGGATAGATACCTTCTCTCTCTCAGACTGGCTGTTGGCATCATCTTGCCTACAAGGTCCTGGGGCACCAATTCTCCTCGACATGCGGCGATGTAGAATGGGTACAACAAGCAGAAGCAGCAGGGGCATTAGCATCAGGTGTTTCAATTTCAGCAAGCATCAACCAATGCTTCTTCCTATATCAAAATTTCAGCATGCTGAGTCACATGCACCATACTATTCACATTAGAACTCCCAAGTCAATATGCTCTCTGCCTCCTACATGTCTCTCTTTGATTTTGTGCAGTACATTGCAGGTCTTTCATGGAGGAAGAGGGCCGCCAACCAGAACAGGAGCAATACAGGAACAACAAGGTATAAACTTGAGTTTTTTTCTTCATGTCTTTCTTCCTGTAGATTTCGTTATCTGAAGGTAATTTTGCTTGTACCTCTCTGAACAAGAGGAACATTCCACCTTATGAATTACCTGTTCTTGATTACCAAAGCTTTGTTGCGCGTGATGATTGTTCCGTGCTCGTGGATGATGGCTTGCACAAATCTCTTTGTTTGAATTGTTAGAAGTCGATTGATGGGGTTGTCGATCAAGACATTGGATTTTGTACGTTGGGTAGGGATTTGTTGTATATATTGTGCAGATATGCTCGAAGAGGTTTCTTGTGACATGCAGATTGAAACTGGTGAAGTTTTCCCGTTATTACAACTTCTGGCTCTTTAGAGAGCATCACATTCACCACCTCTCTTTCATTGGTCAAAATATGTTTATCCTAAAGATTCATAGTTCTTCACATATTTTGGGCTTTTATCAATGCAGAAAAGGATATTTCCAGTCCTCATCTTGCTACTGGCATTCAGGACACAACATATCACATTATATGCCTTCTCTGAATATTAGTCAAGGGGGTGGTCTTTTTTTCTGTAGTGCAGAGGATGTCTTTTGTCTATGTATATGCCAATCACCGCTGACATCCATTTTGTCTAATAAATTGTGTTTGTCATTGTTCCTACTAGGTTGAACCAAAATGATAAGGTAAATAACTCTTCTTTAATTTAGAGATGGATAGATGGATATATAAATCTAATCTTAGGTCAACACATTTGTCAAGCTACATTAATATGGAAGATGCAAGATGTTATTTCAATGATACCTACAATTTGGTGGATTGAGCGATTGCGCACATGGTGATTCTGTTTGCATCTAGGTGCTCAGTTGTCTTTTTACTATACATTTTAAGTTCTAGATGAATCATTCAAAATAGTCGATCTTCAAATAATTTTGGACTTGTTTACGTAATCGTGCTCTTTAGTACATATGTTGTTTCCAAAATTATTGATTAGGTATTGTGCTATGTATTTTGGAGGAAGTACTATAGGCATTTGCATTTTTCATTTACTTATTTACATCGGAAGTATTCACAGTTATATTTTGACCAATGTGGGTTCAAATGTATGATCTTGGTTAAAATGGCAACCAACATGTAGTGGCAAGATTTCCTTTTGAGTCCTGACATTATTTTGTACGAGTATCATGGTGATTTTGTAGAGTGTTCGTTGTGTATATCTGAGGCTGAGTGGACTAAAGGCCCTCGCCTTATGAGGAGCCCATTGTGGCTAGGTATGATTCATCCAAATTTTAAGAGATGCGTTCCACCATTTAGAACATCGAATTGGGATGAGTATGTGATAATGGAATGAAGGTGGTGCTCATGGCAGAGCCGGAGTGAAGTGAATAAGAAGACATGATCTACGAAGAATGACATCTTCCATATTTGGAATAAGAGGAAAAGCTCTCAGGGAAGGGAGCCGAGTGCTGTACACCATGACTGTTGTAGTCGGGTGAGAAGTGTTTTAGCCAGGAGAGAAGTGCGAGAAATATGTCATCAAATATCACTTGTTATATTGGGGAAAATATCAAAGCTAGCTATGTGTATCCACGAAAAAAAATGATTTTTGATCAATATATTTCTTATTCTGCTATCATGTAAGGGTATTTCGCTTTTTTTAGATGGGCATTTAGGTACGTGTACTAAGGTGAGAAAACCGCCATAAGCATGACTGGTTTGTATGAGCTGGAAAAGTAGGATGTTGGATTAGAGGGACAAGATTGACTATGTTTTGATCACATTGGTTAAAGAAGCACTCACACAATAAATTGTTTAATCATTCTTGCATCTATGTTTCTTTATGCTATTCAGTTGTACCTCTAAGTAATTGGAATGACTATAATGAGTTAGAAAAATCATTGACGTGTAGCGAAAAGTGAGAAGTTGGAGTATGGTGCTCGCATGTGAATTGCAATCGTGAAGTTAACGATGTAGGTGAGAGTACAATTACAGACACAAACAAACATTAAGTGGCCGTGGCAGCGCACGGGTATTTAACTAGTAACAGATAATATGGCAAGCCAACCGCCTGCTATGGTACATCATCGGAAGGTCGTGCATTGTAAAATATAGGTAGCTTGATTTTTCACCCACTGCATATATGCATGCAATCGCCCGGCTTATCTCAGCATGGTGCCTATAGTTTACATCCAATAATTTATTGTCTATTTAGTACAACTAACTGGTGGCCTCTACGATTTATATGCATCGGATGTATGTGCAAAACAACAAATTATACATATGTCTCTTTTACATAATTAAAACACATATCATTAAACGTTGCTACATCTTGAGATTAACCCAAGTTACTTACTAGACAGTACATACCAAGATTAGTCTTATTTTCTCATCATGAAAAAGATAACTATTTTTCACAACATAAGAACAATAATACTCCCTCCATCCATAAAAAAAAGTTAGAGATTTATCTAAATTCAGATGTATTTATAAACTAAAGAGTATATAGATACATTTAAATTTAGATAAATTTGCGATATTCTTTTATAGACAAAGGTACTATGTCTTTCTCTGAAAAGAAGGTTGAAACCCCGGCCTATGCACCAAACACAGCCTTAGAAAAACAATGTAAATATGTATAAGAAAATATTTTGATTTGCTGCTGGTATGACTGCACTCATATTATGGTTCTTTGAGTTTTAAGGTTAAGATGTATATTACGTGAGCTAATTAGCATGTGTACCAGTATAGATGCGCCCGGGGCAAGCAAGCAACCAAGCAGAGCACATGAACTCAACATTGATTCACGCCCGTATTTTTTGATCGCTCAAGGTAAGCTTTTCCATGGCCTATATTTCTGATTTTGAACCTTTCTTTAAACGGTGGAAAATATATGCAAAATATGGGAGAGCTATGAAAATATCTTTGTTAGGTGTTCCGCATTGGCGAGCATCCACAAACCTTTTCCATCATCCTTGATTGTCTGAAAAAGATAAATTGGGAGGGTGAGATCATTGTTAAAAATCCTCATGTATTTCTCTTTCTAGAATTTCGAAGCAATAGCTTGGTGGCGGACTTCTGCATTTTGGAGAATCAGCTGCAGGTGCGCGATATAGCATCCCAATATTCAAGCACAGCTGTTATTTGGCCAGGTCTTAGGTCATGCAAACCTATATTTGCAAAGGCGTAAGTAGCATACTTTCTAACCCATATAGATTATTTGAACCTACACCTACGATATAATCATCACCATAATGACACTTGATGCTTTCCATGGATGCTTTGTGCATCTATATTTTACAGCACTTATCATAGACTCTCCTAGAAATTAGAATTTTAATGTTCATTAAAACTAAAGAAAAAATATATATTATCCATCTACATGACTGAGTTAAAATACTTAGCGTTCAATCCAAATAATTTAAAATGCAATATGCGTGTAAAGTTGTATTCCAGGTCAGGATTGCACGTCTCATGCATGATCAAATCAAATTACTCTCGAATTATGTACACGAAGATAGTTGTACCGCTAATGCAAACCACATGTTTAGGATATGGTTAGTATTATTTGACATAAAACATACAAATTAGCATAAGTTTTTTCTTCATGTTCTTAGTATAAAAGGGGAGGATCAGTTCACGTTGGACTCCATTGTATTTCGAAAAGTAGGGCATGCTTAGCAACAGTAAGAAAAAAAATCTCAAAGGCGATAGAGAGGATAAAACACATGATTTATGGTTCCACGCTTGATACACTGACAGTCAATGTACTGGAACGCTAAGGTATAGTAGATGTCAGATCTAGATTTAATTTTGTCTATGATGGTGGTGGAAATATTTTGACATGGAAGAAGGAATTTGTTTTGACATAAAACATAATTTCCACAACCATATAATTATAATTTGGTAAAATTGTCCTACAGGGTCTACAGCAAAAAAGAAACTTCTCAAGCAAAGACAGCTGCTATGAAGACATGAAACTCGGTATAGTGCTTTTGCTTTGCTTTGTGAATCAAGTTAGCTAATTGGTCTTTGTTCTGTAAAGATTGGTCCGCAATCTTTTGAATATGAAATCATGTCTCCCTGTCCGTATGGCCATGGCTAAGTCCAAATGGAAGAAGGATTTAAATGAAAGACATAAGTACTACAATAATCTCACCATACAATGTGCCAAGGTTTTGCTTCTATGTTCGATGCATCAAAGATTTAGGATTTTATTATTGTTGTTCTTCCATTCATTTGTACTATTGTAGTAAGATTAGATCGCTTCAGTTCACCTTTCATGTCGTATGCAGGATTTGAACAACATGTGCCTATTGGCAAGTCATTTATTCTTGGTTGATTCAACTAAGGAAACTTATCTCACTTCGAGTTCCATTACATTTGGAGGATACATGTGATAATATTTGATGAAAAACCAGTAGAAAACATATTATTTGGACAATATATTTGCTTCTTCTCCAAATTGTATACCTGTGCTATTTCATCAACACTCTTAAATTATGCCGCCAAACGTATCAATATTCAACAACAATCTCCGGTGGTGCGGCAAAATGATAGAAGGGTCCGATTTTCAGTATGACATACAATAAAATATATCGAGGTTGAGATACTTATAGATATATAATTGAATAATTACTTTGTAAGGATTTTGTTGATGAATGCTATTTAATTGTAATGTTTATTTAGCGATTGTCTCAAATAACAAGATAAATTTGTCCCATGCGTGTAGAGGTATGGTGATTAGTTTCCAAGATATACCCAAAACGTATTATCCTACCTATAATTTTCACATTAGTAAAGTTATTCGCAAAGATCAACTACTTGAATGTCAAAATCCCTAGCCCGTGCGTGCAGGTGCACGGGTTGATGACTAGTAGCTATAATTTTTGATGCTCCATGCTTGTTTTACACCAATTTCTATATGTTTTGATTACACTCGTTGCACTTTTATACATTTTCCGGAACTAACCTATTCACAAAATGCCATAGTGCCAGTTCCCTGGTTTCTGCTATTTTGTATTTCGGAAAAGTTGTAAAGGAAATATTCTCGGAATTGGACGAAACAAAAGCCGAAGTTCCTAGTTTACTGTAACGAAGACGAAGTCTGGAGGAGAGACGAAGTGGTGCCATGAGGCGGTCACACCTGGCCTAGGCGCGGCCCAGGCCTTGGCCGCGCCTAGGGGTGGTGTGGGCCCCTTGGGCACCCACCGACCTCGCCCTTCCGCCTATTTATTCACCTGTTTGGGAAAAACCTAAAGACCCAAGCCTCCATCCACAAAAAGTTCTGTCGCGGCGGCCATCGCCAACCCTAGCTCGGGAGGGTTCTGAAGCTCTTCCCGGCACCCTACTAGAGAGGGAGATCATCACCAGAGGCCTCTACATCGCCATGCCCGCCTCCGAAGTGATGCGTGAGTAGTTCATCTCTGGACTACGGGTCCATATCAGTAGCTAGATGGTTGTCTTCTCCAATTTATGCTTCATGTTTAGATCTTGTGAGCTGCCTATCATGATCAAGATCATTTTTATGTAATGTTGCATGTTGTGTTTGCTGGGATCCGATGAATATTGAATACTATGGTTGAGATTGATTATACACTTGTCATATGTTATTTGTGATCTTGCATGCTCTCCGTTGCTAGTAGATGCTTTGGCCAAGTATGTGCTTGTGACTCCAAGAGGGAGTATTTATACTCGATAGTGGGTTCATGCCTCTAGTAATTGATACGTCTCAAACGTATCTATAATTTTTGATGTTCCATGA
This sequence comes from Lolium rigidum, assembly GCF_022539505.1. Classification (NCBI taxonomy): domain Eukaryota; kingdom Viridiplantae; phylum Streptophyta; class Magnoliopsida; order Poales; family Poaceae; genus Lolium; species Lolium rigidum. The sequence goes on from NC_061511.1 coordinate 107,790,642, forward strand.
TTGTTTTACACCAATTTATATATGTTTTGATCATATTTCGTTGCAGTACTATACATTTTCCGGCACTAACCTATTAACAAGATGTCACAGTGCTAGTTCCCTGTTTTCTGCTGTTTTGTATTTCAGAAAAGTTGTATAGGAAATATTCTCAGAATTGGACGAAACAAAAGACGAAGTCAATATTTTTCCGTAACAAAGACAGATTCCAAAGGGGAGTCGTAGGGGGCAGCAGGGCGGCCACGCCAGCCCTAGGCGCGGCCTAGCCCTGGCCCACGCCTAGGGGTGGTGTGGGCCACCCTGGCCTCCACCGACATCGCCCCTCCGCCTATTTATTAACGATCTCGAGAAAACCTTGAATACCCAAGCCTCCATCCACGAAAAGTTCCGTCGCGACCGCCATTGCAGACCCTAGCTCGGGAGGGTTCCGAAGCTCTTCTCGGCACCCTGCCGGAGGGGGAAATCATCACCGGAGGTGATAGGGCAAAGGTGTCCGATCTTTTGATGAGACGAGGATAATTCGATTTGTTGGTGGAGTTCGTGCTTGACGATCCGACTACACGTGCAAAGCTCGTGCGCGAATGCAATTGCTAGGACAATCTCCGGGAGTTACTGATCTTGCGGGAGCATGATCAGCCTGACCAGCAAGGGTCTTAATTCCTACCTGAAATCGAGAACAAGTAAGAACTAAAGATGCAATCAGAATATTGCGAATATAGATGAAATCTTGATTGATAATGGTGGGATTCCGAATAGTCGGTCTTGTTCTGGGCGTTGGCCTCAAAAGAAGTACACGAGAGTTGCAACAATTGGCTAACTTTTAGTCTAATCAAAATCCAAGTTCTAATGACGGCTACAGAGGGATATATATGGGGGAAGTGAAGGGATTTTCGTCCAACCAGCTAGGGTTGGCCAAAAACACCCCTAAATGGGCCTTCCTCCACTTATATGGCCTCTTAAAATTCCCTAAAATACCTAATCCAAAAATACATGGGCCTGGCCCATTAAATAAGGTGACGCAGCACCAATAATAACTCTTGGACGAATTTTATGATGGGGAAACTTGTAGAATTCGTCCAAACATCGTTGCTCCATTATGGTGGCTTCAATGTTCTAAAATCCTCGCTTGCAACGCCATCCTGAATCCTTGCAGGTCTGTTGCCATCTCCATGCACGTTCCTAATCCAATGCTTGGCGTCCATGCTAGATCCATTCCTAAATAACATAAATACATTTGATTTAGGCAGCATCAGATTCTCATATATATCAGGAAGGATTCCTAGTAACGAATGTACCTGAGATGTGGTTGTAGGAGTACCGGTTGTATCTATCATAGAGATGTCCTCATCATCCTCCCCTACTTGAATTGAAGTCGTCCTCGATGTAGTCTCATCTTTTCCACCAAGATATGCCTTCAAATCGGAGGTTGGGATGTCCTCATCATCCTCCCTTTCTTGAAAGAAAAGCCGTCCCCGGCGATGTTTATTCTGTAAACATGCTAACAAAAGAGACAAGGTATATGCATGGTATATGTATATGTCATCCGTTTTAATAGCTCTGTCATGCCGCCCACTTAATTTTGTACATATTGCAGTATTGTAGTAGCTTAGAAGATCATTAGTCCCCATTAAACATTCATCACAACTCAGTTTGCAGATATAAGTGAAGCACGTATTAACTCCTTTCAAATTATAATGCTCATCATTAAACCATCCCAAAGTTGGTAACCCAAAACGTAAGGTCTCAAATTTACTAGAAACGTCATGTTGAATTAAACAATTTTGCAGCAAGTTATTTGGCATAGAATGAATACCAACATTGGAGGTCATATCCAAATGAGAAAGCATATACACAAATTCAGTTTTATTGGAACTATAAGAATCTTCACACATGATGAAAATCCTATGTACCATAAAAACATTGGTGCTGACATACTCCCCAACCAAATTAAATGTAACATCGGGGGCGTAGACACTCTTTAAACAAGGAAGTTCATCAATTTTATGTCTAGCATGTAACAAAGATATAGGTGGATCCATCACAACAGAAAACAAAGAAGTAGCATGAGAAATCTTAGCCAACACTTCATTGTTCATAACCAGTTTTATATGATCCATACTAGAGGCAACTTTCAAATCACAAGGTGCATTATCAGGAGCAAGAATTTCAGTTTGTACACTCATAGATATGGAAGAATTAACTTGTACAGTAGATGTATTCAACATAGTTGGAATATCATTGACATAATTACCTACCACAGAGTTATTATCGATAATCAAATTCTCTGTTGGCACACTCATATCAATAGAGGAATGAAAATCAGAACATGGTACACACAAATCTGTAGGTCTCTCATAAATAGAGTCAACTAAAAGATTGCTAGTCATATCAATGATAATTTCAGTGGACACACACATAGGCAAAGACGAATTGAAATCACTACTAAGTGCGCTCAAAACAACATCAATCTCAGTGCTTTGATCAAATGAAACTTGCAACTCAACAGTATTATCCAACGTAGATCAGTACCTTGATTTTTACCTTGTGACTCCAACGTAGAAAATGTTCGCAACGACGTGTCACAAGTTTGTGGCTGGGCGACTCGCACAAAAATATTCATGCGTGGAACGTTGGAAGAAACAACCGGTCCTCATCAGGAGGCATCTACATCGCCATGCTCGCCTCTGAAGTGATGCGTGAGTAGTTCATCCCTGGACTATTGTGTTCTCCAATTTGTGCCGCATGTTTAGATCTCGTGAGCTGCCCTACATGATCAAGATCATCTTTATGTAATGCTACATATTGTGTTTGTTGGGATCCGATGAATATTGTATACCATGTTGAGATCCATTAATATTCTTGTCATATGTTATTTGTGATCGTACATGCTCTCCGCTGCTAGTAGATACTCTGGCCAAGTAGATGCTTGTGACTACAAGAGGGGGTATTTATGCTCGATAGTAGGTTCATGCCTCTAGTTTTCTGGGAGAGTGACAATAACTTCTAAGATTGTAGATGTGTTGTTGCTACTAGGGAGAAAACAACAATGTTTTATCCAAGGGTAATTCTATTGTTTACTTTACACACATTGCTTAATGCGATAATCTGTTGCTTGCAACTTAATACTGGAAGGGGTTCGGATGATAACCGGAAGGTGAATTATTAGTCATAGACGCAGTTGGATTATGGTCTATGTATTATGTTGTAATGCCCAAATGAATCTCATAGTAATCATCTTGTCATGTATGGTCGTTATTCTGTCAATTGTCTAGCTGTAATTTGTTCACCCATCATGTTATTTATCTTTATGGAGAGACACCTCTAGTGAACTGTGAACTCCGGTCCTTTTCCTTTACACTGATAAATTCAACCACTGCAATCCTGCTCTGTTTACTTACTGCAAGCTTTGTTCTCTTTAATTACTCACTGCAAACATCTCCTTCCACTGGATACATTTAATCTTTTGTGTTCAGCAAAACCGATGAGATTGACAACCTCACTATAAGTTGGGGTAAAGTATTTTGGTTGTGTTGTGTGCAGGTTCCATGTTGTTGCTGACGCCGGTAGTGCGCCCTGCCAATAGTCAACTAGAAACACCTTCAGAAGTCACGCCTTTCTCCTACTGGTCGATTAAACCTTGGTTTCTTACTCAGGGAAAAGTTGCTGCTGTACTCATCACACCTTCCTCTTGGGGTTCCCCAAGAACTGTCCGCAAAATTTTCTGGCACCGTTGCCGGGGAGAAAGAGGATTTCTGCAAGGGGAGTCTCTCATCTCCAATCTCTTTACTTTGTTATTGTTTTGCTTAGTTTACTTTATTTTATCTTGTTTGCTTCATTATATCAAAAACACAAAAAAATAGTTTCTATTATAGCTATTATTTCTGTTGCTTTGTTTTAATTTTGCTAAAATGAGTATTCCTGAAGTTGAGGTTCATTCTTTTAAGCAACAAGGGGGAGAAAGTTTGAAAGATGCGTGGTATAGAATAAGGAATACTCATCATAGATGTACTAAAAAATATTCTACCATGATCCTCCTTAGAATTTTTTTATGTTGGTTTATCTAGCTAGAATATATATGTTTTGGATACTCTCACGGGAGGTAATTTTCTGGGTACTCCCGCTTTGGAAGCCTGCAATTTAATTGAAAGCTTGGTAGGAATCCCACCTACTAATGTTGTTAAAACTGAGATTACTCTGGAAGATCTTATATAAAGACTAAGCTCTCTAGAGAAAAGTTTGCCAAATTGCCTTTATAATGCTAGCCAAATTAATGAATCAATAGAAAGTATCAATAAAAGAATCACTGTTTTAGAAGCTAGCAATACCCATGATAGTCTAAACCTTAGGATTGGTAAACTAGAGGAGGCTATGAAAACTTTAAGTTCAACCTTTTCCACTCTTTGGTTTAAGAAGGAGAAAGCTTTTGTGGGAAAAGAGCAAAAATTCATGTATGTTCCCAGGGCACCTAAATCAAAACCCCATAATATGTTTAAAATTGATAAAACTTTTAGTACAACTAAGAGTGGTTTACATGTTGAATCACCTCCAGGGGTATCTAAAATGCCTATTTTGTCAAGTTGTGTTTTAGAGGAAGTGATTGATCTTGATGCTTCTTCACTTGATAATACTTGATGCTCGCTCTTTTTCTACGCCTAGCTGAAAGGCGTTAAAGAAAAGCACTCTTGGGAGATAACCCATGTTTATTTTCTGTAATTTTTCTTTTGTTGAGTCGTGGAAGTTATTACCTCTGTAATAACCTCTCCTTATTATTTTTATTTCGTTTCTGTGCCAAGAATAGGCTCTAATAGGAAGAAAGTAAGATTTGGGGAAGTTGTTGTCCTGAAAACAGATTTTGTGCTGTCACCACAAAAATTCGTAAAAATATCCAGGGAGGAATTTTGAGCTGTCAATTTTTGTGCGTATGCCCCAGGTTATTATCTACCTTTCGTTAATTTACTAATTTTATAAATGAGCAATAGGAGATTTTCGGACAAATCGATCTTTACCTGTTGTTCTGTTTTGACAGATTTCTGCCACTATTTGCATTTGCCTCTTAAATCTCTTTATTTTTTAGTTCTTTTGATCAAAGAGCTTTCTAAAAGGTTGCTACAATAGCTAATGCTTTAATAGATGTTTGATATATGTTAGAACTGAACCCAAGTGGATTATTTTATTTTGACTGTACTAATGCTGCTAATAGAGAATTGTGTGAAGTTTTGTATGAAGGAAGTTTTCAAGTGTAGGGAGAGAAGAATGATGCGATGAGATGAAGAATGGACAAAATCGCAAGCTTGGGGATGCCCATTTCACCCCAAGAAATATTCAAGAGGTACAAGCGCCAAAGCTTGGGGATGCCTTGGGCATCCCCTCTTTATCAATAAAGCAACATGTCATCTTTCTATGCGCTATATTTTTATTGCTTCATAGGCTATGTGTTGTTCTTGGAGCGTCTTTATTTTTGTTTTTTGTTTTGTTTTGTTTTTTTTTTGTTTGCTGTAGCATATGTTGGATCCCGGCACATTTGTTTTGGAGAAAGACCCGCTCCGTTTTAATTATATAGAACGCTCTAGTTTTCGTTCTTATTGTTCTGCGAGTGTTCTAGTTTTCTAGTACGGCGTTTAGCTCTTTTTTTTCACTTGAATTTTTTTCAGAGCTCGTTAGTATTTTTTATTTGTGTATGATTATCTCTCTGGTCCATAATGTATTTCATCTCTGAGAGCTATTTCAAATAAGTTGATTGGTGTTGGATACGAGTAAAATGTTTCATGACTATAGTGATGCAAAATGAAGCTTGTCTAGACTGTGGCATAGAATTTGGCATGTCATGTTGGATGTTATTCTTGTCATATGCTTAGTATTTATTGTTGTATCATGACTTGTCTCAAGTAGCTGAGAGTGCATAATGTGTCATTGAAAGAATCATGTGTTGTTTCCATCATAAAAGCATAATATTGTGGTATTCTCCTTTGATGCTTTATTGGGTTGACTTGGCACATGCTTATACCATGTTACGACTATAACTAGTCAACTAAAGCCTCTATGATCATTTATTTTTGAGTTGTAATATCACTTTATGCTTTGATTGATAATGTTTTGTCACTATGCATGATTATGGTCATTATTGCTCTCTTAGTTGGTCGCTCCCAGTCTTTTGCTAGCCTTCGCTTGTACTGATGTAGTGACCTCACCCGGTAGGGTGCCGATCCATGTGATTATTTGTGCTAGTCCCTTGATCAATCTCTAGCACACACAGTTTAAGATGTAATATCAAGAAACAAAGGTCATTATATTACATCGCATGATCCATAAAATTACATCATAAAACTTTACAAGTTGAATAGAACAAGGCTAGCTCTTTTTCAGAGTTTACAACGAACAAACATAATAGCATGGAGTCCTTCATCTTCATGTGCCACATGCGAGCATGCTGAGGATAGACTCGTAACCCTTGTAATGCTGATAGTCCCTGATGTCTACGCACGCTTCTATTCTTGTAGACGGTGTTGGGCCTCCAAGTGTAGAGGTTTGTAGGACAACAACAAGTTTCCCTTAAGTGGATCACCCAAGGTTTATCGAACTCAGGGAGGCAGAGGTCAAAGATATTCCTCTCAAGCAAAGCTGCAATTAAGATACAAAAAGTCTCTTGTGTCCCCAACACACCTAATACACTTGTCAGATGTATAGGCGCACTAGTTCGGTGAAGAGATATTAAAACACATGTGGTATAGATGGTGGTAAACGGTAATTGCGATTTGAAATAAATATTGCAGGAAATAAACATGCAGTAAAATAGTAAATAAGTGGTGTTTGCAGTATTCAGAAACAAGGCCTAGGGATCATACTTTCACTAGTGGCCACTCTCAACATTGCAATCATAATTGAATATAAATATAAGCACTTCATCATACTACTCTGAAAACACTCTATTGTTGGATAAAGAACTCAAATTCATTGGGCAAGTGTGCAAAAGCACACCTCAAAGTCGTATTCCCAAGTACTAATAAACACCCCACACTGTCACCGTGAGCATTCATAGGAGGTACTAACACACCACAATTCATAAGGGAGTTACACACGGTGCACACACTGTACCTTTACACCGAGGTCACAGTAACTCTGAAGTTCACATAATAAAACACTTGAGTAGCATATGACATCTAGATTGCAAAGCCTATGATCACATAAAGATCACATCATAAGAGAGAGATATTGAACCACATAGCTACGGTAGAGCCTTCAGCCCCGAGGGAGAACTACTCCCTCGTCATCATGGGAGTCAGCAAAGGTGTTGGTGATGGCGGTGGAGTCGATGGAGATGGCGCCGGGGGCAATTCCTCGTCCCGGCAGAGTGCCAGAACAGAGATTTCTGTCCCCCGAACTAGGGTTTGCGATGACGGCCGCTACGGAGCTCTTCTTCCATGGAAAAGTTACGCCTCGTAACTTTTAGGGTCAGGAGCTTCTTATAGGCGAAGAGGCGACGCGAGGCGGTGCTCGAGGGGGGAATACATGGGGCACGCGCGGCTAGGGCCCAGGCCGCGCTTGGCCCATGTATAGCCACCCTGTGGCTCTCCCGGCACTCCCCTTATGGCTCCCGGAGTCTTCTGGTGAATAAGAATTTTGGTGAATTTTCCAGATTTTTCCGAGCACTTTCATTTTTGGACTATTTCTGCAATAAACAGACATAATAAACAGAAACTGGCACTGTGGCACTTGTTAATAGGTTAGTACAAATAATGACATAATATGATACAAAGTGCCTATAAAACATGTTGGAATTGGTGCAAAACAAGCATGGAGCATCAAAAATTATATATACGTTTGCAACGTATCAGTCCCATATATGCTTCCTTCTGCCAGAGTTGTATCTGTGCTTGGCTTATTTCCTTCTTCAACTCCATTGGTATCTCTTGCTCAACTCCTCCGATACTCTTCCGTCTTAAGGCATCGGCTACAACATTAGCCTTTCCCGGTGTATAATTGATGGTCAAATCATAATCTTTGATCAATTCGAGCCATCCTTTCTATCTCATGTTCAGTTCCTTCTGAGTGAAGAAGTATTTGAGACTCTTGTGATTGGTATAAAGTTCACACTTAGCTCCATAAAGGAAATGCCTCCAACTTTTCAGTGCGAACACAATAGCTACTAACTCTAAATCATGTGTACGATAATTGACTTCGTGAGGTCTGAGTTGCCTTGATCCATAAGATATCAATTTTCGATCTTGCATAAGTACACATCCCAATCCATGCTTGGATGCATCACAATATACTGTGTAATCCTTGCCGGTTTCTGGTACTGCTAACACAGGTGTTGTTGTCAATTTCTCCTTCAGAGTCTGAAAACTCTGTTCACACTCATCTGACCACACAAATGGTGTATTCTTCCTTAACAACTTGGTCATTGGTCCCGCTATCTTGGAGAATCCGTCAATGAATCTCTGGTAATATCCTGCCATTCCTAAGAATCCTCTTATTTCCTTGACATTCTTAGGTGCTTCCCACTCTAAAACTGCTGCTACTTTGCTTGGGTTTACTGCGATTCCATCCTTACTAATCACATGTCCAAGAAACTCCACTTGGTCTAGCCAAAACTTACACTTGCTGAATTTGGCATAGAGTTGATGTTCTCTTAGTGTTTGTAACACTATCCTGAGATGCTTTTCATGTTCAGCCTTATCCTTGGAATATATCAAGATATCATCGATGAACACGATGAAAAACTTGTCAAGATAGGGCATGAATATCTTATTCATGAGGTTCATGAATATTGCTGGGGCATTGGTCAACCCAAAAGGTACTACTAAGTACTCATGATGTCCATACCTTGAAACAAAGGCAGTCTTTGGAACATCCTCTTTCTTGATCTTGATCTGATGATAACCCGATCTCAGATCTATTTTGGAGAATACTCCTGCTCCTCTGACTTGATCAAACAAATCTTGTATTCTGGGAAGTGGATACTCGTTCTTGATAGTAACATTGTTAAGGTTTTGGTAATCTCCGCACATCCTACGGCCTCCATCTCTTTTGTCCACAAATATAACTGTTGATCCCCAAGGTGATATACTTTCCTGTATAAATCCTTTTTGTTCCAAATCATCCAATTGCTCTCTGATTTCCTTAAGCTCCTTTGGTCCCATCTTATATGGTGCTTTGCAGTTGGGGCTGTTCCCGGAATTAGGTCTATGGTAAACTCGATCTCTCTATCTGGTGGTATTCCAGGTAATTCCTTTGGGAAAACATCTTGGAATTCATTAACTATTGGTATGTCCTCAAGTTTCACCTCCTTCATACTGTTAAGATGTAGCTCAACCTCGATATGGGTATGCTTGTCTCCTTGATAAATCATCCTTCCTCCATTTGGACTTTTCAAAGACACTGTCTTGTTTGCACAATCTATCAAGGCTCCATTCTCCTCTAACCAGTTCATACAAAGAATGACATCTATGTCCTTCATGGGTAGAACAAACAAGTCTGCGTCAAACGCACATCTACGGATCATGATGACTTGCTCTTGCTTAACATGGGTAACTAATATCGTCCCCCCCCCCCCGCAAATAATATGGTAATGGGTGTTTCTAACTTAGTGCAATTTATCCCATGTTCGATGATGAATTGTCGAGAAATGAATGATGTGGTTGCACCAGTATCAAAAAGTACTTTGCCAGGATGAGTGAGTATCTGGAGCGTACCTATAACCGCCTTGTCTGAGTTAATCACCTCCTCCAGGCTGGTACAGTTCAGCTTTCTGAAGGGCTTCTTGTTCTTCCAGTTCCCTCCAGAGTTTCCATTCCTACTCCCTCCTCCTCCTGACTTTCCTCCACCATTGTTTCTGTTCAGGCAATCTTTCAGCATATGCCCTTCCTGGCGACAACCAAAACAGATCACTTTTGGCCTCCGGCAATCCTTCGAGTAACGTCCTTCAGCTCCACAGCTACGGCAAATGATCTGAGCCATAAACTGGGATCCTGGGGTCCTCTTGTTGTTATTGGGGTTGTACCTCGGCTTGAAGGTTAAACTGGTATTGGGTTTGTTGCTAACAAACTTCTTTGGCTCAAACTTGGCCTTCTTGCGCTTCTCATCTTGCACATGTTTAAAGTCGTCCTCCAGAGTGATTGCTGCATCAACCAGCTCTTGGAATTATGTTGCTCTCAACATCCTGAGTTGCCACTTGTAAGACGGATTCAGTCCTCTCATGAATCTTTTCTTCCGCTTGTCCTCAGTACTCACCTCCTCTACTGCATATCGGGATAATCCTGAAAAATCCCGGACATAGGTCAGGATTGCTTTATCCTTCTGCTCTAAATTCTCGAACTCTCTGCGCTTCAACTCCATGACACTCTCGGGAACATTGGCTTCCCTGAACTTTTGCTTGAACTCCTCCCAGGTGAATACCTTTTCAGCTAGGTGAACTGCTACTATATTATCCCACCAATATGCGGCGGGTCCACACAATAGGTGTGTCACATACCTTACTTTCTCTTGATATGTGCATCCAACGGTATTGAGCTTGCGTTCTGTGTCCATCAGCCAATCCTCAGCGTCCATTGGCTCTGGTGCATAAGCAAAGGATATAGGCTTGGTATTCTGGAAGTCTGACAGAGTAACTCCTTGGTTTTCTGGCCTTTCTATCCTGTTCTGCTACATCAACTCTTGTAAAAATTTATTCTACTGCTCCATGGTTGCACGTTGCCTTTCCTCCAGAATTTGCATGTACTGAAGGAAATTATGTTGCGTCATCGGAGATGGTGGTGGTGGAAACTGGTTTCTTGCGGCTGCATCTTCCTCCACTTTCTGCTTGGCCTCGCGCTCGAGGCGCTGTGCTTCACTCTCCTCGCCCGTCAGTCCCGACATCACCCCCTAGCATAGTTGATGGGATTCGTAGCATAGAAAACAAAAAAATTCCTACCGCAAGAACGAATAACAAGCCAAGATCCAATCTAGAAGATGGTAGCAACGAGAAGATCATGAGACTAACCCTCGAAGATTTCCAAAGCCTACGAGATTAGATCTCGTTGTGGATGTAGTCGATCACTTGCCGCTTGCAAAAGAGCGTAGAAGATCTTGACGGTGCCACAGTCGGGTAGCACCTCCATACTCGGTCACACGTTCGGTGTTGATGACGACGTCCTTCTCCCCGTTCCAGCGGACAGTGGAAGTAGTAGATCCTCCTCGGAATCCCGACAGCACGACGCCGTGGTGGCGGTGGTGATGGAGAACTCCGGCAGGGCTTCGCCTAAGCGCTATGGGAGTAGTATGCGGAGGGGAGAGGCTAGGGTTTGGGAGAGGGGGATGCTTGGGCGCCGGCCTGGGGGTGCTTGGTGGTGCGGCCAACTTGGTGTAGCCAGCCCCCTCCCTCTCGTCCTCTTTATATAGGTGGAATCCCTAGGGTTTGCCCAAAGTGTTCGAATAAGACCCCAATTAAAAAACTTCCATATGGACGAAACCTAGAGGGACAGGGACTCTCCCTTTCCCCCCTTTCTTGGCCGGCCAAGGTGGTGGAGTCCACCATGGACTCCACCCTCCCATTTGGTTGGCTGGTTAGGGTTGGTGGAGTTCAACCGGGACTCCACCTTCCATGGTGATTTCTTCCGGAAAGTTCTAGAACATTCTAGCGCCTTCCATAAATGCACCGGATCATTTCCAAACTTGGAAAGTGACTTCCTATATATGAATCTTATTCTCCGGACCATTCCGGACCTCCTCGTGATGTCCTGGATCCCATCCGAGACTCCGAACAAAATTCGAACTCCATTCCATATTCCATATCTACTTAAAACGACATCAAACCTTAAGTGTGTCACCCTACGGTTCGTGAACTATGCAGCCATGGTTGAGACTTCTCTCCGACCAATAACCAATAGCGGGATCTGGAGATCCATAATGGCTCTGACATATTCAACGATAACTTAGTGATCGATTGAACCATTTACATACGATACCGATTCCCTTTGTCACGCGATACTCTACTTGTCCGAGGTTCGATCATCGGTATCACGATACCTTGTTCAACCTCGTCACCGACAAGTACTCTTTACTCGTACCGTGGCATATCATCTCTTGTGAACCAGTCACATGCTTGCAAGCTAATCAGACGACATTCCACCAAGAGGGCCCAGAGTATATCTATCCATCATTGGGATGGACAAATCCCACTCTTGATCTATATGCCTCAACTCACACTTTCCGAATACTTAATCCCATCTTTATAACCACCCATTTACGCAGTGGCATTTGATGTAATCAAAGTACCCTTCCCGTATAAGTCATTTACATGATCTCATGGTCGAAGGACTAGATAACTATGTATCGGAAGCTAATAGCAAGTTGAACTTAATGACATGATCTTATGCTACGCTTATTTGGGTGTGTTTCCATTATATCATTCATCTAATGGCATAACCTTGTTATTAATAACATCCAATGTTCATGATCACGAAACCATGATCATCTATTAATCAACAAGCTAGTTTATACAAGAGGCTCACTAGGGACTCCTTGTTGTTTACATAACACACATGTATCAATGTTTCGGTTAATACAATTATAGCATGGTATGCAAACATTTATCATAAACACAAAGATATATTATAATAACCACTTTATTATTGCCTCTTGGGCATATCTCCAACAGTCTCCCACTTGCACTAGAGTCAATAATCTAGTTTACATTTGTAAAGATATAACACCTTGGCCTTCTGGTGCTTTATCACGTTTTGCTCACGGGAGAGGTTTTAGTCAACGGATCTGACACGCTCAGAAACGTATGTATTTTGCAATTCATTTGCGTCTCAACGCATCACTCATTTCCCAAATGAGTCGGCATTAATCATATATGTTCAGTCTTCTGGTGGAACCTTAATTCCGCGGTCTGAAATATGTCACTAATATTGTCATACACAATATAGCTTCAAAGTTCTGACACTATCGGAACTACACCAAGTTCCCAAAGAACTCCTCGACTTAAACATCCTCAGTCATTGTCAAAAAAATGACATACTCTACCTTCGTTTGTAGAATCCGTCGCAATATTTAGAACATATCTAAATCTAGCATAGACAACTTCTAGCTCATTGTGCTACCTTTTAAACAACACTTAGCCTTATTGAGATTGAAATTTATTTTTATATGTGACCAAACTAATATCGGTGCAACACCTTACATCGATTTGTTTGTCATTACCTCATACAAAACTATATATCCTTGACTCTTCTAAAGTACTCAAGGATATTCTTACTGGTGTCCAATAATCATCACACGAATTATTCTGGTATATGCTCCTAACACTTTAGAGCACAGGACATCTGATTGTGTTCATATTATTCGTGATCTAAAATCACTCATGTGGTTTTACTCATTGAGCGTCAGATACACTCAAGTCTTGTTAAAACTTCTCATGGAAAGAACACCTTCTTAATATTTCTATATTGAACTACTTCAATATCCATTCTATGTACTTTGACTTAAACTTATTATGTGTTTCAATCTATCTTCATAGATCTTGACACTAAATATGTTTCAGTCCATATCCTTTCATTGAAGTTAATTCTCAATGAAACCTTTTTATTCACACCAAGTATATAATTACATCATTTATAATCAACGATATGTCATCTACATAAAGTATTATAAATATGTCTCAGCGCTCCCACTTAATTTCTTGCAAATGCAAGTATCTTCATCGTTTTTGATGAAATCAAAAACTCTTTGACCATTTCATCCGGTGAAGATTCCAACTCCGCGATACTCACTTCATACAATTGAAGTTTGTATACTTATCTAGTATTCCACGGACTAGCAAAACTCTTTGGTTTGTATCTAGTATACATCCTTCATACACACTTCTGGTAAGGAATGCATTTCTGCCATCCTACTATCATATCTCATAAAAGAAATATGTAGCGATTACTAGAATAATCCACATAGACTATAAGCATCGCTACGGAAGATCTAATCTTATCGTAGTCAACTCTTTGAACTTTGTCGTAAACAACTTTTCGACAAGTCGAGCTTATTCGAGGATATTCCATCCAAGTCCATCAATTTTATAGATCCATTTACTTTCAAAAAGTATTCATCTATCTTGGATTTCATGGCGCATAGCCATTTTAACGGAGTCAGGGCCCATCATAACTTCTTTGTATGTAGTTGGTCTATCATTGTTCAAAATCAATCCTTTGTCCACAAATCATTTATTTGATCAGAAAGTAAACCATATCTACAAGGTTCAATAGGTACTTTGATCTCCATGACTATAACATTTTGTAGACATGAGAGCCATGATCGTCGTGGCCGCTTCCGGAACCATTTCCGATGCTGTGCTACTCTGATCATCATGCTCAGGTTCATGAACCTTATCAAGTTCCATTGTCCTCCCACTCAAATACTTCGCTAGAAACCATTTCTTGGAAATAAGTAAGAAACATCGACAAACACTTTTGTCTTTAACTTCATAGTGGAAAGAATTCCCAATCAATCTGGGATAACCAACAAAGACATTCATCCGATTTTGGTTGTAAACTCATTTACTTATGCTACGCATACCAAAATTTAAGAAAGGACTATTAGGGTTTATACCCATGCCATAACTCGTATGGTGTCATTTCAACAGATCATGATGATGCTCTATTTAGTGTAAAAGCGGTAGTCTCTAAAGCATAATCCACAAAAAATATAATGGCGTCATTTTATTTTATCTCATCTTTAACCCAACAAGGTTTGGATATGTCTCTCGGATACTCCATCACATTATGATACTCCAAGAAACGTGACTTGTAGAACAATTTCATAACTCTCTTAGATGTTCGCTAAAACTCGTAATTCAAATATTTCCACCATGATCCAATCATAGATATTTGACTTTTGAGAGTGGATTTGGTGATCAGGGGGATACGTGTGCACCCTCTCTCTACCATTAGATTTGTTCCAAGATTGTGATTTCATAAACGGCAATGGAACGCCGTCAAATCTGATTATCCAGCCACGCGAAGAGAAATCGATGGAGGGCCCACCTTATCGTTTTGCTGCTGTGTGTGACAGTGTGATGCTCACGTCGTGTGGAGACAGAATAAAAAAAGGAAAAAGCTTGTGTTCATCCGGTGGATCGGCGTCACGCGATCGTCCGGGTCCTCTGGTCGCCGCGTGTACGTACAAGGATTGCGACGTGTTGGGCGGGCCCCCCCACGTGCGACTCTTCCTCGGCTAATCGTCGCCGAGACAGTTATAGTTCAACAGGCAACAGCTATCATACACATGTTCATCCAGAATACCACATCAGAATATTTCAACAATCTAGAAATAATTATGACCCACTGGCACATCAAACTGAGAGATGTTCCAGTAAGAAGGAAGATTTCAGCTTCCGATGTCCCAACACGATTTATCTTTTCATAATACAAGACCATACATTAACCTACAAGCTTCATCCAATCGAGGCATGTAAGCCTTGAGCTGCTTCTCCAATCTAACATCTGCAGCAGCAGCACTACATAATCCCCTAACATTCTCTGATGACATTTGAGCCTTGACATCACCACCGCCGCCCGTCTTGAAGAAACGCCCCAAATGCAGCTATTACAAGACCCAAACAGGCAAAAAAATCACAGAGCAAAAGAACTAGAACTAAAAAATCACAGAGCTTCCTGAGGAACTTGAGGCCGGCGAGGCTGTCCGGGACACGGCCGGTGAGGTTGTTGTCGTTGAGCCTGACATCGGAGAGCGCGGAGAGGTTCCCTAGGCTGGCGCTAACGCTGCCGTTGAGGCCGTACCCGGTGAGGTTGAGCAGGGTCACCTTCCCCTGGTAGCAGGAGACACCGAGCCAGTCCTTGTAGGGGTCGTTCCCGGCCCAGGACTCGACGAGCCGCTGCGGGAAGGCGACGTCGGCGAGGAAGGAGAGCAGCGCGGTGACCTCGGGCGCGGGCACGCCGCGCTGCAGAAGCCGTTGTGGGAGAAGCTGACGTTGGCGCCGCGGGCGTGCGGCGCGGGGGGGGGGGACGAGGCTGTTGTCGTCGAGCCGGAGGTCGCGGTGAAGTCGTTGCCGTTGAGGTAGGCGTGGCAGAGCGTGGAGATGCCGGAGAGGGAGGGGAGGGGCCCCGACGGCGCCCGCCTCCTCTCTTGACGCATGCCTGGCGGCGGCCGCCTCTTGCCACGATGCGTGCCTGATGGCGCCCACCTCCTCCCTCGACGCGTGCCCGGCGGTGGCCGCCTCCTACCATGACGCGTACCCGACAGCGGCCGTCTCCTGCCTCGACGGGTGCCGGCGGTGACCTTCTCGAACCTCACGGCGCGGTGCTTTCCATGGTGGTATTGGAAGGGAAGGAGTGGTTGAGAGCGATGGGATAAGGCACATGGCAGAAAATAACGTGTGGCTCTTAATAGAGAAGGTGCACAATGAGCGAGCCGTGCGGCGGGAGTGGCGCTCGTGGCAGCCAAAGTGTTAACGGACTAATGGATGGCGTTAGACACGTGTTGAGCAGCTAGGGGGTGCTCACGTACCCCCCTGATCACCGGGCTTCATCCGTTTGACTTTTCTATTACGATGATTTCCACTTCATGCTGAAATATATTTGAATCCATTCAAATGTTTCAAACTCCTTCCTTATCGAATATATCCACATATATATAATCAATTCATTGTTGGAAGTTTTCATGAAGTAGAAGAATCTCCCGCACACAACTATGCCCAGTGAACCACATACATCATCATGTATGTTTCTACTAAGTTAGTTGCCCGTTCAACTCTTGGCCTATGAACAGTATTTCAGTCATTCCCTTTAGAAAAGATTTGCAAGCGCCAAACGATTCAAAAGTCAAATGACTCCAAAAATCCATTTGCATGGAGTTTCTTCATGCGTTCATTTCTAACATGACCTAAATGGAGGTTCCACTAATAAGTGGAATTCACATCATTTGCCTTATGGCATTTTAGCGCCAGTGTTATGTATGTGTGCTTCACCATAAAGATTTATAATAACTTATCCATCATACATGGAATGCTGTTATAATTTGAACAACTCATTGTTTTCATTTAACCAGAACAAAACAAGAATTATAAAGTTCTTTATTATAAATCTGAAGGGCTAGGTAGAATGCCAATGATGAACACAATAACATTTTATTTTGTTCCAGACGTGCATTCCTACCATATTCCTTGTTAGTCACTTAGGCCATTGTATTATTGTATTGCGTTGTTTTGTATGACACCTCATACCAACCAATATGGTACAAATACCCAAGAATTTCATTGTGTGACCAAACAGGGAATACATTCATAACATGTATATCATCTATATACACCTAAGCTAGACTTTCTAGTCGTTTCTTTTCTTTCTGCCAAAATCTTTAGTAGTTTCTCTTTTAGCTTTCCTCATTCTCAGAAAACACTTCACCTTCTTACTTTGAAGTTGATCATCATATGACAAGTGTTCCAGATTTCACTATTAGTAACTTTGTAATATGATGAACAATTTCACTCATAATTTTATCCATCATATCATGACGACTTTCCGAGATCATGTCTGTACATGCTAGGCTCGTAAAGTTTAACCTTAGTATTCGCATGTGCAAATCTGGCTTGCACCCGTTGTATGCACACGTAGAATCTATAACACCCGATCATCACGAGATGCTTCGAAACAACGAGTCTTAACAACGGTGCATACTAAGGACGATCACTTCATGGATATGCGAATATCGTTAGCGCCCAACTAGTTGGAGGTTCGGGACGTCTAGCGTCTTCAACCTTCGTACATTCCCATAAAACTTATGAGTTTATGTAGTCTCACTAGATTATATTCTATCATCTTGCAATAAGGTCTTAGATATCACATATATCTCATACCTTGCTTATTTCCGAAAACAAAATTTCCAGCTCCTTACTTTTCAAACGGATTTGAACTTCAAGTTTCACGGAGACAAGATGATTTTAGGTACTAATTGAAACCATTGTTCTTTGAATCAGCAATGTGAGGTTTACTAAAAGTTTGCAATAGGACTTAATCATTTCTTGATTCTTTAACAATACGGTACCAGTCCGTAAAGTTACTTGTCAGACTTAACAATATTTCTATCTCAATTATAAGACTAGCGCATAGTAGAAAACGGATGCCAATTCTACAAATTTAATTCAAAATACTATTCAGACTATGTTCATGATAATTAGTTCAAGATTTAATCTAATTACTAATGAACTCCCACTTAATACAACATCCCTCATAGTTGTTAAGTGGCACACGATCCACATCCACTACACCAAAACCGATCATCACGTGAGATGATGTAGCTTCAATGGTGAACATCAACATGTTGATCATATCACCCATATGACTCGTGTTCAACCTTTCGGTTTTCGTTGTCCCGAGGCCATGTCTGTACATGCTAGGCTCGTCAAGCAAACCCAAGTATTTCCGCGTGTGCAACATGGCTTAAACCCGTTGTATGTGAACGTAGAATCTATCGCATCCGATCATCACGAGATTCTTCAAAACGACGAACTGTAGCAACGGTGCATATGAGGGGAGAACACTTTATTATCTTGATATTAATGTGAGGGATCATCTTATAATGCTACCGTCGCGATCTAAGCAAAATAAGATGCATAAAGGATTAACATCACATGCAATTCATATGTGATATGATATGGCCCTTTAGTCTTTGCGCCTTTGATCTTCATCTCCAAAGCACGGACATGATCTCCATCATCAACGGGCATGATCTCCATCATCGTCGGCGTAGCGTCAAGGTCCATGGCGCCGTCTTCATGGTTGTTCACCACATGTAGCAACTATTACAACTACTTTGAAATAATACTACTACATGAAATATAAAGACAACCATAAGGCTCCTGCCGGTTGCCACAATACAATAATGATCATCTCATACATATTCATCATCACATCATGACCATATCACATCACCAAACCCTGCAAAAACAAGTTAGACGCCTCTAATTTGGTTTGCATATTTTACGTGGTTTAGGGTTTTCGAGTAAGATCCAATCTACCTACGAACATGAAACACAACGGTGATACTAGTGTTGTCAATAGAAAGATTAGATTGAATCTTCACTATGGTGAGAGAGACAGACACCCGCAAAGCCACTTATGCAATACAAGTTGCATGTCGAGCGTGGAGCAAGTCTCATGAACGCGGTCATGTAAAGTTAGCCCGGGCCGCTTCATCACACCATCCCGCAAGATGCAAAGTACTCATAACTAAAAACAACAAAAGCATCAACGCCCACAAAAACATTGTGTTCTACTCGTGCAACCAATCTATGCATAGACACGGCTCTGATACCACTGATGGGACTCGTAGCATAGATGATGTAGCCCGGCTCACCAACGACACTACATCAAGACCAACTAGTCCCCCAAGTGGACCAATGACACAGGCTCGAGTCAAAGCGCTACATGATAAGGTGAACTCGCTCCTCACTACCCTCGATCTCGGTACCCCATTGGATGGAATGCTACCTCATGCCGACACACTTTGTGTTATTAGGTATGTGGTGCATCAAGACCCCGGAGAGGAAGACAACCCATGGTCGAGAGTAGGAGAGAAGCAGCTGGACGTGGAGCTGGACCCGACGTCATGCGAAGCGCGCCAAGGAAGTGAGGGAGCCAGCCGGCCCAGGACCCGGTCCGACCGGCCTCCTGACCGGGCCACCCGGTCCAAACCGGAACCACGACCGGTGCCAACCGGGTGCGATGCCGGGGCTTCGGGACCCCTCGTCGGTCGCCGTCCGGCCCAGGACCCGGTTTGGACCGGACGGGCCGGCCCCAGCTCCGGTCTGACCGGGCTCCTGACCGGGCACCCTCGGTCCAAACCGGACCCTACGCTGATGGCAACCGGGCGCACTACTGAGCCGCCAGGACCCTCCCCGGTCGACCGCCGGTCTGGGACCCGGTCTGGACCGGACGCCCCGGTCCCGGGGCCGGTCTGACCAGGCTCCTGACCGGACGTCGAATTGCCTTGTCAAAATTGCTTAAGTCGTGTACTCCATACCTTTTCGCCATGTGTCGCCTTGTAGGCCTATATAAGGACCCAGGACGCCCCCCTTACCTCTTTAGACTAAATCTAAGCTTGAAACTAATTTTGAGCTTTGTCTCCCTAGGGTTAGATCCCCTTTGTAATTAAGGCTACTCTTGTTGAGGATTTGGATATTTGTGAGTGAGATTCTAGTGTTACACTCTCTCTCTCATCGGTCTCCGTCTCCAACACCAATCTCTCCTCTCGGAATTCTACCTCGAGTCTCTTCCGGGTGGATTCTATTGGCGTGGTCCATCGAACCACGAGGGTAAGAATCGGTTGTATCGGGTTGGTGTGCGTGATTTGGATCTTCGTGTTCTTCGTCTCCTACCTATTTCCCCCACTTGGATTTGGGTCAATCGCGAGATCGGGCCACACACGGGGTCTTAGACCTCATCATATGGTATCAGCAGCTCTTGGTTACCGCGAATTTGACCCCCCACCCTCCCAATTTCCTTCCTAGAAAATTTTCCCAAAAAAAAACAAAAAATAGCCCTAAATTGCCTTTGGATGGATCTACGATTTTGTTGAGTTTTTGGTGGTTTTGATCCGTGGATTTGGTGTTGTTAGTATTGATCTACTATTTCCCCCACCTTTTAGCCTCCAATCCCTCCGTTTCCCGTCGATTTGCTCTTTTGGATTTGGTTTGGGGAAGAACAGGAGAGAGAAAGTCGCGCAGCCGGTTGAGAAACCCGGTTGACCGGCTCCCCGACCGGACCGCCCGGCCCAGCACCCGGCCGACCGGCCGCTAGACCGGAGCAGCCGGCCCCAGGCCCGGCCAGACCGGCTCCCAGACCGGATTCGTCTGCTAACACCACCGCCGCCCACCACCACCACCACCATCATCGCAAGTTGCGTGTTCATCACCGCCTACACATCTTAGGTATAACTTGCATTTCCCTTGTCACCCCTCTTCCTTTTGCGATCTATCCTATCGAGCATTGCTTTTCAAGTGTTGCGAGACATTGCACGTGGCCCCGATTGTGAGGTGTGTGTGTAGTGTGGAGTCAAGCTTATAAGCAAAACTCGTGTGGCAAGATACAAAAAGCGAGGCTAACGCTAACATAGTGTGAGAAAAACCAACAAAAACACAAAAAGAGTGCAAAGTAGCACCATACATACAAAAGAGTGCAAGTGCCACCATCGATACAAAAGAGTGTGTGAACCACCATATACAAAAGAGTACAAAGCTTCTAAGCAAAAGAGAGAGAAGAGAAGAGAGGCCGCGTGTGAATCTTGTTGTCTCTCCAATTGCAACCAAGCTTTGATCTCTTCTTGTGTTAGTGTGACACCGAGCACCGCCTTGCATATAGGTTTTTGTTTTTCTGCTCATTCCTTGGTCGCACTAACCCCGCTTATCCCGTGTGTGAGTTCCACAACTTTTCCGTGTTTATAGTGATCTCCACTTTTGACACTTGATTTTTGGACCTTACCCACCTTTAACAACACACTTAATTTTGGATTTCATCTTTTGCTTTTCCACCACACTCACCTAACACCATATTTGCTAGCTTTTGCGTGTGGCTTTGCGTGTGTACCCGATACAATTGGTTTTGCTCTCGGTTCGGTTGATCGCCTCAATTCTATCTCACCAAGGTAAGAGTGCGAGGTAGTTTTCTTCCACTAACATCCACAACATAGTTCTTGTCTTGCTATCATGGATAGGCACGGAGACGAAGCTCGGGACGATGAAGTCTTACGCAACACCGAGAGGTTGGCTACCCAACACAATCTATGGGCACAACGCCAAGAGTTCAAGGAGCAACTCACCTTGTTCGAGACACGCATTGAAGAGCAATATGAAGAAGTGGCCCACAACTTCTCCCAAGTGAACCAAGATATATCTCTCCTCCGCGAAGCTACGGACAACTTGCATGGTCAAGTGACGACCAATGATGCAAACATGGAGCGGCGCATGGATAGTCTCGAGCGCGCCATCAACAACTTGGGCCGCCGCCATCGACATCGCTCTACTTCCTCATCATCATCAACCTCGTCACAACCTTACTACTCTCATGATCGCCATTCGTCGTCAAGCTTCGACTCAAGGCATGGAGACCATCATCGACCTCGTCGCCCGCATGCTCGTCAAGAAGACTCTCGCTCAAACTCAAGGCGAGGAGAATTCCGTCGCCATGCTCGTCCTCATGAACGTCCTCCACAAGAATAAGTTCTTCACCAAGATCGTCATCAAGCGGCTCGCCATGCCCACCATGGGCATGACGACCAACCCCACGACAACGTCATCCACAACATGGAACCGACACCTCATCGTCAAGCCCATGTTGATGCTCAAGACCAACGTCATCAAGATCCGCCGAGGCGTGATCTCCGAAACCACCCTCGCCATGACCAAAGGGGTCGAGGAGAACCACAACATGATCAAGATGAGAGGGCCATCCTTGGACATCGTCAACAACCTCGTCAAGATCCTCAACAACATCATCAACGTGAACCAAGTGAAGCTATTGTTCAACTCCACCGCCAACCCAATGCTATGGTTGGCCGTGGAAGACCTCCTATACCACCTCATGCCGCAAGAGATGAAGGCATCCGTCCTCGCCGCCGAAATTTGGAAGATGAAGAGAACATGTATGGCAAGCTCAAGTTCAACATGCCCAAGTTCAAAGGTGAAGACGACGCCGAGGCCTACCTCTCATGGGCACTCAAGGTTGACAAGATCTTCCGCATCCACAACTACTCCGGTGCCAAGAAAGTGGCTATGGCATCGCTTGAGTTTGAAGACTACGCCAACACTTGGTGGGAGCAAGTCCTCACTCTAAGGGAAGAAAAGGGTGAACCTCCAATTGACACTTGGGAAGAGATGAAGGAAGAGATGCAAGCTCGCTTTGTCCCAACACACTACATGACCGACCTCTTCAACAAACTCCAAAAATTGAAGCAAGGCACCAAAACCGTTGAGGAGTTCTTCAAGGAGATGGAGTTAACAATGATGCGAGCCAACATCCAAGAGTCCGAGAAACAAACCATCGCTAGATTCTTCAATGGACTCAACTACCCCATCAAGAGAATTGTGGAGTTCCAACAATATTCCAACATGGTTGAGTTGGTTCACCAAGCCTCCAAAGCCGAGCGCCAAGTGAATGAGGACATCAAGTACTCCAGGTCCAAGTCATACTTCACCTCCAAGCTCGCTACAACACCTCCTTCAACAAGTGTGAAGCCCGACGTGTCCTCTACACCATCAAAGCAACCGACTATCCAACGTCGCATGAAGCAAACGGTGTCCTCCACCGCCTCCTCAAAGGCCTCTACGGGACCATCTAATGTCACTTTCTTCAAGTGTGGCACACAAGGCCACAAGTCCTTCGAGTGCAAGAACACCAAGGTCATGATCACTATGGAGAATGGCGACATAGAGACGCTAAGTGAAGGCGAATATGAAGCGCTTGTGCAAGCCGCCGTCGCCAATGAAGAAGATTATGATGAAGAAAGTGGAGTAGATCCTCTCTTATGCATGCATGATCCAAGCCCTTCTCTTGTGGTCACAAGGGTGCTAACAACTCAACCTCAAGCTATGGAAGACCAACGTTGCAACATCTTCCAAACCCGTGCCGGAATTGGTGGCAAGTCAATCAAGGTCATCATCGACGGAGGAAGTTGCCACAACTTGGCAAGCACCGAGTTGTGTGAGAAGCTAAACCTCACACTTCGCAAGCACCCTCATCCTTACCATGTCCAATGGTTAAGTGACAAGGGCAACGTCAAGATACAACATACCGTCACCGTTAACTTCAAGATTGGGCCCTATGAAGATACTATTGAGTGTGACGTGGTGCCCATGACGGTATGCCACATGTTGCTTGGCCGCCCATGGCAATTTGACAAGAAGGCTATACAAGACGGACACTCCAATGCATACACCTTCACGGTCAAAGACAAGAAGTTTGAGCTTCGCCCAATGACTCCTAGCCAAATCATCGCCGACAATGCGAAGGCTTTAGCGAGGGCACAACAACACACCCACCATAGTGAGTTGAGAGGAGAGGGAGCGACCCACCAAAAGGAGAGTGAGCGCCACAAGCCATACATGAGTGAGCGAAAGAGCGTCCTCCTAGCCACCAAAAGCGAATGGAGAGAAGTGCAAGAAAACCCATCCACCACTTTTCACTATGTGCTTATTTGCAAGGGACCATCATCGGAGACTAACGACTTAACCAACATTCCTTCGTCTTTGTTGTCTCTTTTGAAGGAGTTCCAAGACGTCTTCCCCGATGAGCTACCTCATGGACTTCCACCGCTTCGAGGCATAGAGCACCGCATCGACCTCATACCCGGCGTTCCCCTTCCAAACCGTGCCGCCTACCGCACCAACCCCGAAGACACAAAGGAGATTCAACACCAAATACAAGATCTCCTCGCTAAAGGGTACGTTCGAGAAAGCCTTAGCCCTTGTGCTGTTCCGGTGATTCTTGTTCCTAAACCGGATGAGACGCAACGAATGTGTATGGATTGCCGCCCCATCAATGCCATTACCGTTCGTTATCGCCATCCCATTCCGCGTTTATATGACATGCTTGATGAGTTGAGCGGTGCCACTATTTTCTCTAAAGTCGATTTGCGTAGTGGCTACCATCAAATCCGCATGGCAATTGGTGATGAATGGAAGACGGCATTCAAGACCAAACTTGGTCTCTACGAATGGCTTGTCATGCCATTTGGTCTTTCAAATGCTCCGTCTACTTTCATGCGTCTTATGAATCACATCTTGCGTCCTCTCATTGGCAAGAGTGTGGTTGTCTATTTCGATGATATTCTCATTTATAGCCAAAATCTCGAGGACCATGTGCAACATGTGAGAGAAGTCTTATGCATCTTGCGTTATGAGAAGCTTTATGCCAATCTTCCCAAATGCACTTTTGCCCAAAACAAATTGGTTTTCCTTGGTTTTGTGATTTCCGCAAATGGCATTGAAGTGGACTCTTCGAAGGTTGATGCCATACATAATTGGCCCACGCCGACCACCGTTGGTCAAGTTCGAAGTTTCCATGGACTTGCCGGTTTCTACCGCCGCTTTGTGAAAGACTTTAGCACCATTGCTTGCCCTTTGAATGAACTTACCAAAAAGAATGTTCCGTTTGTGTGGGGCAAGGCCCAACAAAATGCTCTTGATGAGTTGAAGAAACGCCTTACCGAAGCTCCCCTTCTCGTCCTTCCAAATTTTGCAAAAACATTTGAGATTGAGTGTGATGCGAATGGACTTGGTATTTGTGGAGTCCTTATGCAAGATGGTAAACCCGTGGCATATTATAGTGAGAAGTTGGATGGCGCACGCCTCAACTATCCTATATATGACAAGGAACTTTACGCTTTGGTTCGTGTTCTTGAAGTTTGGCAACACTATCTTTGGCCAAAAGATTTTCTTATCCATTCCGACCATGAGTCTTTGAAGTATTTGAAAAGCCAACACAATTTGAACAAACGACACGCAAAATGGGTTGAGTTCATTGAGTCCTTCCCGTATGTAATCAAATACAAGAAGGGCAAGGACAATGTAGTAGCGGATGTGCTTTCCCGCAAACTCACCCTTTTACTCACTCGTTTGGATGTTCATGTCTTGGGACTTGAGGAGATCAAAGAACTCTATCCTTCCGATTCTTTCTTTGCACCGATACTTGAGAAGTGTTCCGTTCACCGAGGATTTGATGATTTCTATTTGCATGATGACTACTTGTTTAAAGCTAACAAAATTTGCATACCCGAGTCTTCTCTTCGTAAGTTGCTTTTGCAAGAGTCACATGGAGGTGGTCTCATGGGTCACTTTGGACGTGACAAGACACTTGCGATGCTATCCACTCATTACTATTGGCCGAAGATGAAGCGAGATGTGGAGCGCCTATGCAACCGTTGCACTACATGCCTTCAAGCTAAGTCCACCACCAACCCTTATGGTCTTTACATGCCTTTACCGGTTCCATATTCTCCTTGGTCGGATATAAGCATGGACTTTGTACTAGGCTTACCACGAACAAAACATGGGCCTGATTCGATCTTTGTGGTAGTGGATAGGTTCTCTAAAATGGCTCATTTCATACCATGCCGTAAGACCGATGATGCTTCACACATTGCTTCATTGTTTTTCAGGGAAGTGGTTCGCCTACACGGAATACCGGCAAGCATTGTGTCGGATCGGGACGTCAAGTTTATGAGTTATCTATGGAAGTCGCTCATGGCAAAGTTTGGAGTGAAGCTCTTGTTCTCATCGTCCTCGCACCCTCAAACCGATGGACAAACGGAAGTGGTCAATAGAAGTCTCTCAACTCTCCTACGCATACTAGTGAAGAAAAATTTGAAGTCATGGGAAGAGTGTCTACCCCACGCGGAGTTCGCCTACAATCGAGCCAAGCACTCCACAACATCACGGAGTCCGTTCATGGTCGTATATGGTTTCGAACCTCACACGGCGCTCGACCTCCTTCCACTACCTCTTCATGAAAGAACCAACATGGACTTCGACAAGCGCACCACCGCCATGAAGAAACTACATGAAGACACAAGAGCAACCATACAAGAGCATGTTCTTCGCCAAGCTACCCGCCTCAACGCCAAGAAGAAGGAACGAGTGTTTGAAGAAGGAGACCTCGTATGGGTACATCTTCGGAAAGAAAGGTTCCCTCATGAACGCAACTCCAAGCTCAAGCCAAGAGGAGATGGACCTTTCAAGGTCCTCAAGCGCATCAACAACAACGCCTACGTCATCGACATACCAACCTCTAAGTACTTGGTGAGCAACACGTTCAACATCTCGGATCTCTCACCCTATCATGGAGATGAGGAGGAACAAGAGTCGAGGACGACTCTCTCCCAAGGGGGGGAGATGATGTAGCCCCGCTCACCAACGGCACTACATCAAGACCAACTAGTCCCCCAAGTGGACCAATGACACGGGCTCGAGTCAAAGCGCTACATGATAAGGTGAACTCGCTCCTCACTACCCTCGATCTCGGTACCCCATTGGATGGAATGCTACCTCATGCCGACACACTTTGTGTTATTAGGTATGTGGCGCATCAAGACCCCGGAGAGGAAGACAACCCATGGTAGAGAGTAGGAGAGAAGCAGCTGGACGTGGAGCTGGACCCGACGTCATGCGAAGCGCGCCAAGGAAGTGAGGGAGCCAGCCGGCCCAGGACCCGGTCCGACCGGCCTCCTGACCGGGCCACCCGGTCCGACCGGCCTCCTGACCGGGCCACCCGGTCCAAACCGGAACCACGACCGGTGCCAACCGGGCGCGATGCCGGGGCTTCGGGACCCCTCGTCGGTCGCCGTCCGGCCGAAGACCCGGTTTGGACCGGACGGGCCGGCCCCAGCTCCGGTCTGACCGGGCACCCCCGGTCCAAACCGGACCCTACGCTGATGGCAACCGGGCGCACTACTGAGCCGCCAGGACCCTCCCCGGTCGACCGCCGGTCTAGGACCCGGTCTGGACCGGACGCCCCGGTCCCGGGGCCGGTCTGACCGGGCTCCTGACCGGATTCGTCGAATTGCCTTGTCAAAACTGCTTAAGTCGTGTACTCCGTACCTTTTCGTCATGTGTCGCCTTGTAGGCCTATATAAGGACCCAGGACGCCCCCCTTACCTCTTTAGACTAAATCTGAGCTTGAAACTACTTTTGAGCTTTGTCTCCCTAGGGTTAGATCCCCTTTGTAATCAAGGCTACTCTTGTTGAGGATTTGGATATTTGTGAGTGAGATTCTAGTGTTACACTCTCTCTCTCTCTCATCGGTCTCCGTCTCCAACACCAATCTCTCCTCTCGGAATTCTACCTCGAGTCTCTTCCGGGTGGATTCTATTGGCGTGGTCCATCGAACCACGAGGGTAAGAATCGGTTGTATCGGGTTGGTGTGCGTGATTTGGATCTTCGTGTTCTTCGTGTTCTTCGTCCCCTACCTCTTTCCCCCACTTGGATTTGGGTCAATCGCGAGATCGGGCCACACACGGGGTCTTAGACCTCATCAATAGAAAACAAAAAATTTCCTACCGCAAGAACGAATAACAAGCCAAGATCCAATCTAGAAGATGGTAGCAACGAGAAGATCATGAGACTAACCCTCAAAGATTTCCAAAGCCTACGAGATTAGATCTCGTTGTGGATGTAGTCGATCACTTGCCGCTTGCAAAAGCGCGTAGAAGATCTTGCGGTGCCACAGTCGGGCAGCACCTCCGTACTCGGTCACACGTTCGGTGTTGATGACGACGTCCTTCTCCCCGTTCCAGCGGGCAGCGGAAGTAGTAGATCTTCCTCGGAATCCCGACAGCACGACGACGTGGTGGCGGTGGTGATGGAGAACTCCGGCAGGGCTTCGCCTAAGCGCTATGGGAGTAGTATGAGGAGGGGAGAGGCTAGGGTTTGGGAGAGGGGGCCTGCTTGGGCGCCGGCCTGGGGGGGGCCTTGGTGGTGCGGCCAACTTGGTGTAGCCATCCCCCTCCCTCTCCTCCTCTTTATATAGGTCGAATCCCTATGGTTTGCCCAAAGTGTTCGAATAAGACCCCAATTCAAAAACTTCCATATGGACGAAACCTAGAGGGACAGGGACTCTCCCTTTCCCCCCTTTCTTGGCCGGACAAGGTGGTGGAGTCCACCATGGACTCCACCCTCCCACTTGGTTGGCTGGTTAGGGTTGGTGGAGTCCAACCGGGACTCCACCTTCCATGGTGATTTCTTCCGGAAAGTTCTAGAACATTCTAGCGCCTTCCATAAATGCACCGGATCATTTCCAAACTTGGAAAGTGACTTCCTATATATGAATCTTATTCTCCGGACCATTCCGGACCTCCTCGTGATGTCCTGGATCCCATCCGAGACTACGAACAAAATTCGAACTCCATTCCATATTCCATATCTACTTAAAACGACATCAAACCTTAAGTGTGTCACCCTACGGTTCGTGAACTATGCAGACATGGTTGAGACTTCTCTCCGACCAATAACCAATAGCGGGATCTGGAGATCCATAATGGCTCCCACATATTCAATGATAACTTAGTGATCGATTGAACCATTTACATACGATACCGATTCCCTTTGTCACGCGATACTCTACTTGTCCGAGGTTCGATCATCGGTATCACGATACCTTGTTCAACCTCGTCACCGACAAGTACTCTTTACTCGTACCGTGGCATATCATCTCTTGTGAACCAGTCACATGCTTGCAAGCTAATCCGACGACATTCCACCGAGAGGGCCCAGAGTATATCTATCCGTCACTGGGATGGACAAATCCCACTCTTGATCCATATGCCTCAACTCACACTTTCCGAATACTTAATCCCATCTTTATAACCACCCATTTACGCAGTGGCGTTTGATGTAATCAAAGTACCCTTCCGGTATAAGTGATTTACATGATCTCATGGTCGAAGGACTAGGTAACTATGTATCGGAAGCTAATAGCAAGTTGAACTTAATGACATGATCTTATGCTACGCTTATTTGGGTGTGTGTCCATTATATCATTCATCTAATGACATAACCTTGTTATTAATAACATCCAATGTTCATGATCACGAAACCATGATCATCTATTAATCAACAAGCTAGTTTATACAAGAGGCTCACTAGGGACTCCTTGTTGTTTACATAACACACATGTATCAATGTTTCGGTTAATACAATTTTAGCATGGTATGCAAACATTTATCATAAACACAAAGATATATTATAATAACCACTTTATTATTGCCTCTTCGGCATATCTCCAACAATAGTTATTTCTGGTGCTTAAGTGTGGTCTTCTTCTGGAACCTCCCCGGTTCCACACACTATCAGGTAGTCAACCCCCTCTACACCTCCAGAGAGGTCTGTTTCTTCCTAGCAGATCCCATCTGCTCCATCTTGTCCTTCATTGGCCTCCTCCAGGTGATTCAGACAATCTAAGCAGGGGATTATAAGAGGTATGAGTACGAGCGTACTCAACAAGTTCATTATAGGAAAGAGGTGTTTAATGCACTAACTACGACATTAGACCAGAAAGTCTAATACCAATGCATGTTTTTATAAACATTTCTTCAAAAGGTTGCTTTTATTCAGAAGAGCTATGTCTGTCAGCCTTCACCGGGTGTCTAAAACTTCATGGAGTTCCTTTCCGGCCGCGTTCGCAGTTCCATAACCCGGAACAGGGAGTGACAGGTCACGATTCATTATACTCTGCAGAGGTGTGTTGCTTTACCCATAAGAGATCTTAACCTTGGTGCCAACTGGGCAGCTTTCCCATTCACACTTCCTTGGTGTGAGGCCCGGTATAAGGTCCTAGCCAATCATTATGTTTCTCCGCGACCCCGCACAACCACCCTTTGTTGCAATTCCGACCTTGGGTCCTCGCCGGTCAGCGTATCCATAAGATATCATCTGACCTCGACTACTACCAGGTTCCTCGACCTGATACCTTCGCCGTTCGTTGCAACCCATCATAGAGTGCATTACTGTGGGGACTTAGAGGTTCCCCACCCCTCCGGTTGTTCTCGCAAGACACAACTGCTACGGTAAGCGCATCAGTTGATGTACGAGAGGAAGAAACACAACTGACTACTCCGTCCCACTCCAGATCTTATGGTTAACACGGGTCTTACGGCACAAGAATCACTGGACGACATTTGTTGTTAATCCTAGATGGATATAAACCAAGGAAAAAAATAGCACACTATAACAAAATAGTGTGGGTCTAAAAATACGCTATTAGCATGCTATAGCGTGCTATTAACGCGAATAGCGCCCTATAGCGCCGAAATAGCGTAGCGTCGGCTCTCCAGATACGCTATAGCGTGCTATTAGCGTTGGAATAGCGCGCTATTTTTTCCATGATATAAACCCATTGCAATGGAACCTCCACCATACTCATGCCATGGTTCCATTGCCCACCACATAGTCATATTCATAATTATGAAGATAGCAGTTTTGTTTTTCATGCAAGAGTGATAAGTATAGTACTTTGCAAGTAATTTGATAAAAATACTCAAATTGACATGAGCAAGCGATGAACTTGCCTGGTAACTGCAAGGTAGTGCAGTTGGATTGTTTGGACTGACCATGGTCCTCTGTTTCTGAAAGATAGCATCATTGTTCGATAAGGGCAATGGTTAAAGATCCAAATGATGCATGATTTTGGTGTTTTAAGTTGTCCCCCCCCCAGCTGGTGTTATTAATTTAATTCTCAGAGTTTTTGGGAATAAGAATAATTTATTTTTCACCTTAAGAGTAAAAATAGTGTCTTGAGGTTTTATCAAGACAAATTTAAGTCCAAAACAATTTTATGGACTTATTTAATTATTAAAACATGAGATCAATTTTTAATGGCATTTATTAATGCATTATTCTTTGGATAGTTAATTATGAGTTTCTACTTTGTTCCAAAAATTGTATCTGGTATTTTTTTATGATATAGAATAAAATTTTAAGTGGTTTTCATATTTTATTCAATTTTTTTAGAGTTATTTATGATTTATTAAATTATGTCAAAGTTTCTGTTTTTTTAATAAAAGTGAAATGACCATAATACCCCTGGGCCCACCTGTTGGGTTAACCCAGTGGGTTAGACTGGACCAACCCACCGGTCCGGCCCGGTCAGTCCTCACTCGCCCCCTCTCTCTCACGCATGTGCCTAACCCTAACCCTAGTCGCTCTCGCGACTGTGAATCGCCGCCGCCGTCGTCGGTCGATTCCGGCCAACTCCGACCGCCTCCGCCGCCGCCATGGGGTGCGTTCGAGGCATCACGTGACGGCGCGTCAATCTATCCATGTCGATCTGATGCTCGCGCCTCCGTTCGCTCATCCTCGACCCCGCCCGTGGCGCGTAGGGTTACGGCATGTTGCTGCTGCTGCACGCCGGCGATGCCTGGGTTCGTCCTGGCACTGTCCAGGAGCGTGCCGTGGGGTGCTAGGCGTTGCGGCGCTTGTCGTGGCATGGCTTGGTTTGGCCTGGCGCCGCCGTGCGTCTGGCGTGTGCTGCCGTGGCTGCCATGGCCGCGTTCATCGTTTGCTCGCCCAGGTGTGTGCTCCTCCTTCTCTCTCTCACCTGTTCTACCTCCTCTCCTTCTTCTGGATGCCTTGGCATCCATGACTCTATGCTACTGCTGTTGTATGTGTGCTGCTGCTGTTGTATGTGTGATGCAGATGCTATGATGTTGCTCATGTGGCTATGCTCGTGCTGCTGCTCTGCTTTTGCTGTTGTTCCTACCATGCTCTAGCCTATGCTGCTCCACTATACTTGATGTTTATGGTTCTGTGAATTTCCTAGCTGCTACTGGGCTGCTTATGCATGTATATCCTATCTGCAGCTATTCCTATGCTTATGCTCATGCTCCTATGAGGCTCATGGCTTTACCATGCTGCTCCAGTTGCTTCTATGCCTCTGTACCTTCCTATTTGTCTGTACTGAGGGTTTCTGGCTAATTGCCTTGGGGAATTCTTGCTTATGCAAGTGCCAGTGGTGTAGGCTGTGTGCTGTTGTGCACTACTTGTGTCATTTGATTCAGTTGATACATCATTTTCTTGATGTGCTTCTGGATACAATTATAAAAGATGAATTTATATATGTATGTTCATCTGCTATTGCTTGCAGTGATTACTGCTTATCCTGGTGATCTGGGATTATCCTATGATCACCATATGCTTACTGTATGCATGCAATCCTTGCTTATGTGATGCCTTGCTTGTCTCTGATGCTCTGCACCAGGCCAAGTACTGGTGCATGCTATTGCTTGGGTGTGCATGGCTGTGGCTGATTGATCTCTCTGATGCACTTAGTTGCATGTGTGCAAGCTGTTCAATTATTTGTGCTTGTCAGTGAAGCTTTGCTTCCTATTTCTGACAAACAGGCATGAACTGCTTGATGCAATGGTGATTCCTGTGCATCTGTGCAATCTATGGATGGAATCCAACACTTGTTGGCACCTCCTGTTGTGTTTGAACTCCTAGGAGTGATGATATGCTTCTCTGGCTGGATTATATGTGTGGCTTGGTAGTTTTTGTGACCCTAGCAACACTTGCGTTCTAGAAATGGTTGCTCCTACCTCTTCTGTATGCTTCTGTGCAATAATACTGGTAGTCATCTAGGTGATTCCAGTATATTTGGTGTTGAAATTAAAATAGACATATAAATGTCTATGGTCTGATGGTTTAGCTAGCTATAGGGTGCTAGGTGATTCTGGTTGGTTGGCTATGGATCAAATCCTTGATGGATTGCTTTGGTTAACTCAATGATGATTATTTTGACTTAACCAGTGTTCCCTAGGATGAACTTCTACTAGCCTCTCCCTTATTTTGCTAGCACCATATGGCTGGTTGCCAGATGATGATACAAACAAGGTAGCTTAACCCTATGGCTTGTGTGGATTATGCATATGCTTGACAGTATGAACAAAACTGATGCTTGCTCATGAATTCTTGGTATATCTCACTCCAGCTCCTAGATTATATGTTGATGTAGAGGTTTTGCTTCTGGATATGTGGTTTTAATGCAGTGCTTGTCCTTCTCCTCCTCTGGCTTGTGTTCTACTGTGCTTCTACTCCATACTTGATCAACAACTATCTGTTCTTGTGGAATAGATGGTGGATGGTTTTGGGTTTACAGTGGTGTTCTTGCTTGCTGTTCTTACCTCCTAATGCTTGTGTCGATGAGCATCTAGGGTTTGATACATAAAAGCTTTTATACTCCCTTGTGCTATGCTTCCTGGTCGACAACAAGGCTCTTTGGTCAGGTGAGTAGCCAGAGTGGTTGTGTGTTGGTGGCCACGCAGGTATCCTTGTGAGCTGTGTGCTTCACAGGTTGATACTTGTGCCTGTGGAGTGGATCAGCTCGGCTGTGCAAGCTTATCCCCTCTAAATTCCATTTTTTACTAATCTGCCAAGTGGCTTTGCCACTTGGTTCAGTGTGGAGCATTTGTGTTTCTTTGGTTGCGGGTTTGGAGCAAGATCAAATCATTCAAGGCTTGATCAAGGTCAAGATGGATTTTAGTAATTAGGGCCTTTGTCATTTGATCATGTAATTTTCTTTTTTGTATTAATTCCCTTTTATTTTATTTGCTGTATTGTAATATTCATAAGAATATTGTAAATGACAATGTAATCTGTGTATGGTTCAATAAAGCTCAAGGTTTTCTCATTTGAGCTTTATATAATTTACTTATCTTTATTCAATATTGTCAAATGGATTATCCAATATTATTATTTTATGATTTGAATTATATTTGAATTGTTTGAGTTTGAGTTTTAATTCAAACTCAATCCTTGTTTCAAGTTTGAATCACACAAGTGATACTCAATTCATATGCACTCTAAATGCAAAGAGGTCATGTCGAAGTTTATCGCACTCTCGAAATCCTAAACCCTAAATGGTGTCGAGAGAGAAACTTCACCCCTCTAAGATGTATTTTGCAATTAAGCGTGGAATTTCCCCAGATTTTATGATGCAATGCACATTGATGGCGCGTGAAGCACACGTCCGTTGGGAACCCCAAGAGGAAGGTGTGATGCGTACATCAACAAGTTTTCCCTCAGTAAGAAACCAAGGTTTATCGAACCAGTAGGAGATGAAGGCCACGTGAAGGTTGTTGGTGAAGGAGTGTAGTGCGGCGCAACACCAGGGATTCCGGTGCCAACGTGGAACCTGCACAACACAATCAAAATACTTTGCCCCAACTTAACAGTGAGGTTGTCAATCTCACCAGCTTGCTGTAAACAAAGGATTAAACGTATGGTGTGGAGAATGATGTTTGTTTGCAAAGAACAACAGAGAACAATGATTGTAGTAGGTTGTATTTCAGATGTAAAAGAATGGACCGGGGTCCACAATTCACTAGTGGTGTCTCTCCAATAAGATAAATAGCATGTTGGGTGAACAAATTACAGTTGGGCAATTGACAAATAGAGATGCACATACATATCATGATGACTACTATGAGATTTACTTAGGGAATTACGACAAAGAACATAGACCGCTATCCAGCATGCATCTATGCCTAAAAAGTCCACCTTCGGGTTAGCATCCGCACCCCTTCCAGTATTAAGTTGCAAACAACAGACAATTGCATTAAGTACTGTGCGCAATGTAAACAATACAAATATACTTAGACAAAGCATTGATGTTTTATCCCTAGTGGCAACAGCACATCCACAACCTTAGAACTTTCTGTCACTGTCCCAGATTCAATGGAGACATGAACCCACTATCGAGCATAAATACCCCCTCTTGGAGTCACAAGTATCAACTTGGCCAGAGCCTCTACTAGCAACGGAGAGCATGCAAGAACATAAATAACATATATGATAGATCAATAATCAACTTGACATAGTATTCCATATTCATCGGATCCCAACAAACACAACATGTAGCATTACAAATAGATGATCCTGATCATGATAGGCAGCTCACAAGATCTAAACATGATAGCACAAGAGGAGAATACAACCATCTAGCTACTGCTATGGACCCATAGTCCACGGATGAACTACTCACGCATCAGTCCGGAGGCGGGCATGGTGATGTAGAGCCCTCCGGTGATGATTCCCCTCTCCGGCAGGGTGCCGGAGGCGATCTTCAGAACCACCCGAGATGGGGTTGACGGCGGCGGCGTCTCAGTAACTTTTCTCGTATCTTGGCTCTCGGTACTAGGGTTTTCGCGACGGAAGGAATAAATAGGCGAAGGGGCAGCGTCGGGGGCGCCCGAGGGGCCCACCCCATAGGGCAGCTCGCCAGGAGGTGGGGATGCGCCCCCCTATGGTGTGGCCGCCTCGCGTCCCCTCTTCGTCTCCTCTTCGGTGTTCTGGAAAGCTCCGTGGAAAATAGGACCGTGGGCTTTTGTTTCGTCCAATTCCGAGAATATTTCCTGTGTAGGATTTCTGAAACCAAAAACAGCAGAAAACATGAACTGGCGCTTCGGCATCTTGTTAATAGGTTAGTACCGAAAAATGCATCAAAATGATGTAAAGTGTATATAAAACATGTGAGTATTGTCATAAAACTAGCATGGAACATAAGAAATTATAGATACGTTTGAGACGTATCAAGCATCCCCAAGCTTAGTTCCTACTCGCCCTCGAGTAGGTAAACGGTAACAAGGATAATTTCTGAAGTGACATGCTATTATCATAATCTTGATCAATACTATTGTAAAGCATATGAGATGAATGAAGTGATTCGAAGCAATGGTCTATAGTTTGTTAACAAATAGATAATGACTAAACAACTGAATCATATAGCAAATATTTTTCATGAATAGTACTTTCAAGACAAGCATCAATAAGTCTTGCATAAGAGTTAACCCATAAAGCAATAGATTCTTAATAGAAGGTTTTGAAGCAACACAAAGGATTAAGTTTCAGCAGTTGCTTTCAACTTTCAACATGTATATCTCATGGATAATTGTCAACACAAAGTAATATGATGAGTACAAATAAGCAAGTATGTAAGAATCAATGCACACAGTTGACACAAGTATTTGCTTCTAAGATAGAAAGAAGTAGGTAAACTGACTCAACATAAAGTAAAAGAAAGGCCATTCGCAGAGGGAAGCAGGGATTACTAATGTGCTAGAGCTTTTTATTTTGAAAACATGGAAACAATTTTGTCAACGGTAGTAATAATTCATATGTGTTATGCATAAAACCTCCTATAAGTTGCAAGCCTCATGCATCGAATACCAATAGTGCCCGCACCTTGTCCTAATTAGCTCGGACTTCCATGGATTATCATTGCATTACATATGTTTCAACCAAGTGTCACAAAGGGGTACCTCTATGCCACCTGTACAAAGGTCCAAGGAGATAAATCGCATTTGATTTCTCGATTTTGATAGATCTCAACTTGAGGACATCCATACCGGGACAACATAGAAAACAGATAATGGACTCCTCTTTTTAATGCTTTAAGCATTCAACAACAAATAATATTCTCATAAGAGATTCGAGGA
Source organism: Lolium rigidum (assembly GCF_022539505.1). Classification (NCBI taxonomy): domain Eukaryota; kingdom Viridiplantae; phylum Streptophyta; class Magnoliopsida; order Poales; family Poaceae; genus Lolium; species Lolium rigidum. Next base: position 107,827,596 of record NC_061511.1, read on the forward strand.
TTAATGTCCAAGCTGAAACTTCCACCATGATACATGGCTTTGGTTGGCGGCCCAATGTTCTTCTCTAACAATATGCATACTCAAACCATTTAATCATGAGAAATCTCCCTTACTTCAGACAAGACGAACATGCATAGCAACTCACATGATATTCAACAAAGGTGTGACAGGTTGATGGTGTCCCCAGAAACATGGTTACCGCTCAACAAGCAACTTATAAGAACTAAGATACATAAGCGACATATTCTTTACCACAATAGTTTTTTAGGCTAATTTCCCATGAGCTATGTATTGCAAAGACAAGGAATGAAATTTTTAAAGGTAGCACGCAAGCAATTTTACTTTGGAATGGCAGAAAAATACCACATAGTAGGTAGTTATGGTGGACACAAATGGCATAGGTTTTGGCTCAAGGTTTTGGATGCACGAGAAGCATTCCCTCTCAGTACAAGGCTTGGACTAGCAAGGTTGTTTGAAGCAAACACAAGTATGAACCGGTACAGCAAAACTTACATAAGAACATATTGCAAGCATTATAAGACTCTACACTGTCTTACTTGTTGTTCAAACACTTTTACCAGAAAATATCTAGACCTTAGAGAGATCAATCATGCAATCCAAATTTCAACAAGCTCTACGGTAGTTCTCCACTAATAGATTTAAACTACATGATGCAAGAGCTTAAACATGATCTACTTGAGAGCTCAAAACAATTGCCAAGTATCAAATTATTCAAGACAATATACCAATTACCACATGAAGCATTTTCTGTTTCCAACCAAATAGCAATAAATGAAGCAACTTTCAACTTCCACGTCGGTTGCATGCCCGCCCAAGAGGTGGGTGAAATGAGCATGGAACTCCTCATCATCATCTTGGCCGGATCAACAGTGGCCGATGTAGGTCCTGTCACGATTAGTACTCAAAAAAGCACAAATGTATATGCCTATAAACTACGGAATATGGTGGTTCACGCGCAATTCGTCAAGCAAAATACAAAGCTCTTACAAGTTCTTACCAAACAGGAGGAAGGCGATATGGCAACCAACAAGGAACAACGTCTCCAAAGATTGCCAAAGCGATTACCAAGGGTCGACACAAAGCACGTGGAGACAATATGTAGAGCTGTAGGAAGGCTAATATGGTAGCAAAAACAGCAATTGTCAAAACAACATTGCAATATTGAACGTATGCTCAACAACGGTACTGTGCTGGTCCTAGGCTAGACCGTACTAGAGACGCGAGCCTAGAATATGAACGAGGTCACTACGCGACACACAAGCAACTAGCAGTGATGAAGTGGTGATGATGTGGCGAACCAAGATGCGAAAAATCACTATGATGGCGAGTGTCTCAAACTGATCCCCGAGGTCTAAAAACAGTATAGCCTCAGAAAAAAAATTTGTCAAAATTTCGGAAGTGCTCCGGAAAGCGCGCAGGCGCCAAATTTTTTTTCGCTAGAACGGCCATTGGCGAAAAGTGATCGCCAAGGTGAAAAACCAAAGTAGCCAGAAAATTTTTCCGGAGGCGTTTGCAGACTATTTTTGTTTTTGCTCTCCTTCACAATTCTTCCCTGGCGGCCGAAACATATCTCACGGAAATTTTTTCTACAGCACAGACGGAATTAGAAGGCAACAGATAAGAGGGAAAAACAAATAAAACCTAATTATACTCGGACTCTGTCGCGGCAGAGAAACAGCAACAATCCGTGTCGTGGTAGGAAACGGGGTATATGGTAGATGCGGATGAATATGGCAGGAGTATATGTCTATGGCAGAAGTATATCGCAGGTGTATATTGTAACACCCCATTTTTCAGAACCTGCATATTTTCAAACAACTTGAATATTTGAGCCAACAAAAACTTTTATTTAGTGTTTGTGATTGAGTGTAGGTTAGATTCTTGCCTAACTTAACTCAACATTTCACTTGGTGTGTTAATTTATGTGAAAAACCATCAACTAAATCATGCACCCCTCTTTAAATTATTAGGGTTTGATCCACCTAGACATATAACACCATCACTAATGCTCATTGTCTCATCCAACCCTAACCCTAATATTGTGATCATCACCTCCAGATAAGAGGGAGTACTCTCCCCTCTTCATATCACCACCACCAACTCACTTAGGGTTACACCATCAACACCATCGCCACCCTATTTTCTTTTTCTTCAACACATGTGCACATACACTTTGGCCACACTTTGGCACATGCACATGGCATGGCCCCTCTCTTTTCATCCCTGCCCCTTTTTCTTTCTCTCTCTTTTCTCTCTTTGTTTTTGGCCGAGAGACAAGAGGGGGAACACTTCCCCCTCTCTTTTTCTTTCTCTCTTCCCTCTCTTTTCCCCCTGGATTGGGCCGTGGTTGACACCACCACCTCTCTCCCTTGCCCTGGCCCAACCCTGGCGCTCTCCCCCTCTCTCTTCTGGCCCACACACCACCAGCACCCCTCTCCCGCGCCAAAACCCTAGCACGCGCGCGCCACGCTGGCAGGAGACATGATGGCGTCGCCTCGTGCGGCACGCCATCAGCCTCGACTGCACGCGCACCGCCTCGGCTCCCTCCCTTGCTGACGCCACCAGGGCGACGTCACCGTGGGGCCGGCCAGTGACGCCATCCCTTGGCCACTGGTTGGCCATCGCCACCGCCCGCTCCACTCCCGCGCCCCTCTCTGGCTATAAAAGCCCACCGTGAGCCACTCCACTCCCCCTCAGCTCCCCACTCACAACGCCGCCAGGCTGCCCCTCTCCCTCCCTGGCTGCTCGAGCAGCAGCCCGAGCCGCTGCTGCGACGCACCGAGGCGCTCACCGCGGTCACCGCGTGGGTGACGCGCAGGTGGTCACCGCCGCGACGCCGTCGGCGCCTCCCTCTCTTCTCCCTCGTCGCCAGCACCCTCTCCTGCATCCCCTAACCCTTTCCCTTGCCCCTGTCGCGCAAATCTGCAGCGAGGAGGCGACGACGACGACGAGCCGACGACGCCCATGACGCGAACGCCGCCAAGCAAGGCGACGATGACGTGTCCGAGCACAGCCAGGACGTCCACGAGCCGCACGCCTACGCCGCCGACCCGTCTACGCTGATCCACGCCGCCGCCAGACGCTGGTAAGCCATGGCCGCCCCTTCTTCCTCCGCGCCGGTGAGCGCCGCGCAGACGTCGTGGACGCGACGGCTCCTGGCCGTCGGATCCAGATCGGGCGGGCGCATGGCGCATGCACGGCCACGTCGGCGTGCATGGCCACGTCGACTGGTCTGGCCCGCCATGGGCCCCGGCCCTTTTTCCTTTTTCTTTTTTCTCTGGCCACCGGAGAGCCCCACTGGGCCGGCCCAACCTCACAGCACCAGCACGGCCCAGATCTTCCCGCCCTTTTTATTTTTTTTGAAATTTGTGAAATAGAAATTAAAAATGGAAATGTATATGTGAGCCATTTTGCAAATAACTTGAGTTTGGTAGATCTAAATGAGGTGATTCAAACTGCAGTAGAACCAGTATACAAATTTCTATCCAATGCCACTAACCTTGTATTTTTAGGATTTTTGTACTCCCTCCGATTCATATTAATTGACTTCAATACGAATGTATCTAGAACTAAAATGTGTCTAAATACATTCATATTAGAGTCAATTAATATGAACCGGAGGGAGTACGATTTTTAATGAATTAAGCATGATCGCTGTATTCCGGTTAGTATTCTTAATTCCTAAAATTGAAAAATTAATATTTTTGAATGAATACAATTGTGTTAATCTTATTTTGTCACTGTGCACCCAGGAAAAATATCATTAGTCTCTGTTCGTAAATTTTTGTCTCTGGTTATGAATGTATGTGTGCCACATGCAATGATAGGATCAAAGTTTGATTGTTTATTTCAAACCTTTGCCACCATTTTGATTTAAAAATGACCAACCTATCTTTGTTACTGCCCAACAACTCCCCTGCATGTTATATATATTTTATTTACTTTACCCTTGGTTCTTATGTTGTGTATTGATTGTATGTATCGTTTACTTTTGCGACGCTAGATACGAACGAGGGTGAAATTGAAGGGGAGGAGTTTGGTGAAGAACTTGAGGAAGACCAGGGACAAGCCAATCAAGGCAAGCCATCTTTGACCTCTGATGTGGTGTCTCTTTGGAGACCAATGTGATGCTATCCATTATTATTATTACCTATATAAAAGTTAATCTCATCTGCTGAAAACTTTGAGTTTTGGGCACTATTCATGGTAGCATTTCAACCAATGAAATTTTGACACGGTTGCAATTTTCACTGTAGACATGAAGTTAGTTTGAGGCAGCTTACTTTTCTTGCCTTTTTTCTTTACGTGCTAAATCTCAGGTAACCGGCAGGCTCCCGGTGTCCTCTGTTACTGTATCCGGTTGCTTCTCATTTTGTGTGTCGTTGGGCTCGGTAAACTTCCGGTTTTCCGGTTCTTACCCGGCTCCTCACCGCTTCGATTAAATCCAGATATTTCTGGTCTATTCGGTCTCTTTCTCGGATGTATCTCCATGTCTTCATCTGCGGGTTCTCGACCAATCCACCTCCACAATACCCACCAGCGCGGCGTAGCAGGTGTCGACGCATCCGTCGTCCCGCCGGGGAGGCCATGGCTTCCCACGTGAAGCCTCGAAAACGCCACCGCATCACCACCTCCACCGCCGCGACCTTCCGATCGAGCGGGACGTCGCCGACAAATGGCCATGGAGCAGGAGAGAAAGCGAGAATCGGCGGCGGCGGCAGAGGTGGTAGTGCTGCTGGAGTGTGTAGCGAGGTTGAAGAGTGGGGTGGTGGGGGCGTGGTGCAGGAGGGGGAAGTGGTGAAGGCAGTCCGGATCGGGTTGGCCTCCGGGGCCGCTTCACCAGACGCACGCGCGGGATTCCTCTTCGCTGGTGGAGACCGTCCGGGTCGGGGTGGCCTCCGGAACCGCCTCAGGCACGCCGGGATGCTTGATTACATTTTCGCCCAATCCTGCAGCTGGTATTATAGAATTTTTGATTGATCTGTGTTTTCTACCTTCGATTTGCTGTTATCCTCGATCTTCCTCATTTTATAGTCTGAGTTCTGTGGCTGTTTATGCTGGGCGGATCTCCCAGTCCTGGTGAATTTTCTATGTTGTTATACAGATATTCTTCATGAATCTCGATTTCTTTCAATGAAAAACCAAGAATTGTCTGAAAATATAGATCTGCGATTGATTCTTAAACTGCAGGTTGCGCTGGTTGACGAGCTTGATGCCGTCGACGATCTGGCCGCTGCCGGCTGAGCGGAAGGAGGCGCTGTAGAAGGATCCAAAGCCTTCCTCGCTGACCTTGAGTCTGCTGCTCAGGCCATTGTTGGCTGTCTCGAGCTTCTACAGCCCCGAGCACCCTCAGCCACACCGGGGCTGGCAACTTGGCGCTTGCTGATGCTAATGATGGTCCCCTTTCTTTCACATTGTTCTCCTCTTTTTAAATTGATTTCGTTGATCCTTCACAACTGCTCTATCAGGTGATTGGTTGTTGTTTATTTTTAGTGGTTCTTGGTCTGTTAGTTATAGCTATAACAAATTAAAAAGGCATCAGTATGTAGTACCAGCAGCACATCTCAAATTGGTGAATTCTCCGCAGCGCCAACAATGCAACAACCACTAATGGTAGGAGTGTTGGGAGAATGAACTGCCCAATATCCCATTTAGTTATTTAATTAACGAGAATGAATGACCAGTATCCCACTCATAGGCGGACCCAACCGCCCCTAAGCCCCGGCATGCGCCAAGGCTTCCGGCCGGCGGCGCAACCTATTTTGATGAAAATTTGACGAATATTTTGATAAAAAATTGGACGGGATTATAGTGCGTCCAGGCTTGATGAAAATCTTGGGTCCGCCACTGATCCCACTCAATTATTAGCTATCTATTGGCATCTTATTTTGTTATTTTGAATGTAGTGGCTGACACAGCTCATCAGTTCAGAGCTCTCCCATTGGTACACTGTGGCCTTTGCCTATGGATGGAGAATGTAGAGAGGATATACTTGCATGTCATTGCTTTCTTATTGCTGTTGTTGTCTCGGTCTTCATTTGGATTTTTGTCCTCCCAGTAGATTTGCAGATTATGCTGCCTCTTCTATCGGCTGTCAGGTAGCAGACCTCTGGTTTGCTCACTTTTATACATGAATAAATACACAACCAGCTCAAATTACTCATTGTTTCTCCTGTGGGAATTCAAATATTGCAAACAATATATGGCTTCTTCCTCCTGACTTCCTTATTCCTTATAATCCAGTATTACATATGGCGTTATCTGTTTATATAATCAGCATGACGTCCCTTTACAATTGCATAATTATGTTCTGAAGAAACTGCGACCAAACTCTTATCTGTCACTCTTTTTGAAGAAATTAGTTTTAGAGCTGATCATCATAAAAAACCAGAGGCTGAAAATAGCGCCAAAATAAAATAACACACTCAGCCAAGTGCTCAGGCTTTTCCTGGGACACCGTATTCCATTTTAACAAGCCAAACATTGCACAAAGGGTACTTTTACAAAGCGAGCACACCGCATTCTTGCTGACTTTACACTGATGGATCTTTATAAGAGTAGGAAAACTATACTAAGTTGGACACATGCTTCAAATTTCTGAAACCTGTAAGAAATTATTGCTGTATAAGTTACTGACAGAAAAGTCAGCTGCCTTCTATATAAATTGAAAATTCAGCTTTGGTCGATGTTCTAGGGAAATACAGTGGAGGCCTATGTGCCAAGCAACCACATAGATCAATTCAGAGAGCAAATGAAGAAAGGTTCGATCTTTCCATTCCAGATGTTCATCAATCAGTCTTTACATTCCAGATGTCCCATCGTCAATCGTCCTCCTCGAAGCATGGAAAAAGTACAAACCAACAGACTTTTTGACAGTTAATTGTTCAAGGTGTTCTTTTAGTACAACGGTAAATGTAATATAATATTATATGAGCATAAAGCTGCCGAATGGCAGAAAGCGAAAGTAATATGACCATATATAATTATATGCCAAGTGGATTTGATTAAGCTACTATATTATTAATTTCTTCTGTATGATTTTAACAAATGGCACTCTGTGAGGTAATTTGATATACTGTCTGAGTTGGGAGATCCCTTTCCCACACTGAAATACTAGCAGCTCAGCCGTATTTCCATAGATGCAGAACAATGCCAATAAAAGATCTTTTGTTCTATGCCTAACAATCACCCTACCGTTTGTGGCACATAGGGAGGAACCTGAACCTGCAATAACAGATTCTTTTACGAGAATGTTTAATGATTTTCAGCTTCTGATATCGGGAACCTGACACTTTTCTCATGGCCAGATCTATGTTGTTTTCTCAAAGTCTGAAACTACTTACAAGGTACATTGTATATCCAAGGAAGTGTTTTCCTATCTGTACAAATACTTACTGCATCCTACACATGCACATTCGTTTGTTTCTGTCCTTATGTTTTCTAATATATACATATGATGTGTATCTTCATGTAGTTTGCTGCATTGTTTCCGGGGTGGATTTGAGCGCGGGCATGTGACGGTTCATGCCATTTTTCGTCTATGAGTTATCTGTAGAATGTGCAGTGAAACGTATGTAATGTATACCTTACACTTAAGTTTTATGTATACCTTATACTGAAGTTTTCTTTCCTGGAGTTAATTTTTCCTCCAGATGTTCAGGTGTCATGTACCCTGTACTGAAAACTTTTGTAATAGCGGTCCTTTTTTTCAATAAAGAAAATTATAGCAATTGTTGTTTTTGTGCTATCAATAATATGTGGTTAATTTCAGTAGCAAGTGATGGTAGCTGTGCTATTCATCTGCTTGTCTCTTTTTTCCATCAGTATATCGACTTTACATTGTTCCACAATTTCTGAAACTGATATCCTATGTCAACCTACTCTGTGAACTATATAATCACACTAATCAATTATGCCATGTATGACATGCCGAGCATCGCGATCAGCCAAGGGGCGCGGCGTGCCGCCGCACAGCAAAGTGAGTTGGAGAGGAAACTAATGGTGAGAACTTACTCTGCGAGTTTTTTTGTCTTATCATTTGGATATTTGGATTTTATATCATTTCAAATCTGTTTTCCTTTTCAATGAAATGAAACGCAAATCCTTTTGTGTTTTCTCGAAGAAAAGAAACATTCTTTTGTCTCCAACTCCAAACAGATAAGTTAATTGGTTAGCTATCTTACTCTCCGAACTCTAAAATACAAGGTATGTAAATAGTGATATATGTAAGCTGCACTTCAGCCTATGAGAGGTTGTAACATATTGAATCTTCTTATTAGGGCATCCCATATAACATGTTAGATATCTTTGCACAGTAACGCGTGAATTGTTTTGCGTAGGATAATGAGTGGCTAATCCACATTGCTGCAGTGCAAAGAGTGGAAGGCATGCCAGATGAATTTCGGCCTCCTCTTTTACCCTCCATTGCAGAAGACACTTCAAAGGAAATTATGTTTCTCAGTAATTTTGTAGTTACCTTTCCTCAAGTATGCTCAGCTTTGCTCAGTAATTTTGTACTTACATTTCTTCTCTGAATTATGTTTCCAGGAATTTTTTAGTTATGTTTCTTCAAGATATTCTCTATTTGCAATAAATGGGGACAGATTGAAATGCACTACCGTATCAATATATGTACTTCTGCAATTCGACGGATATCTGGAAGTTGTATGACAATCTCATTTTCCAGAGAATACAACGGTGAAGTTTGAACTGCATTTGTATCCTCCAATCCGTTAAAATACCCTTTGGTACCCCGCATGAATTTCTTGGGGGACCATGAGCTCAACTGACATGCATGACAAGTTCCCTGAGTCTATAAAGAACCATGATATAGAACTAGCTGCCATACCTGATTCACCGGCCTGGTAGGGCGGTATTTTTGGGAACATATTAATATCGAGAGACATGGTGGGGCGGCATAGAGCAGAGTGGCACGAAACTGGAGCTTTTCCAAGATCACGCAGATCTGTCCTAGCGCAGTAGTGCTCATGGCAGAGCACCTCAATCCAGCTTCGTTCTGGATAGAGAAATTGGCTCCGCCGGAGTGTATGCACGAGCGCTAACTTGCTATCGGCTGACATTTCTGAACACTGGTTCGTGAACGGTTGGGTTTACAGAGGCGCTACCCCTGTGGGGCGGATGATTGTGCTTGAGCGTCATCTTTCTGTCACACTGGTTATTGCTGCCCATAGCGAACTACTACCACAGGAAATAATCGGAGTATGGTGTGTCAGCCATAATCCCAGGTCCAACACCTGTATATCTGTATAATACACAAGTTTGGCAGTGTATTTTACATGCAAATAAAAAGGAATATACCCCATGCATTGCATTTGTTTCATCGTGTTTACTCTTCATCTTTTTTTGTTATTGTTGTACACACTTACCATATTACTGTGAAACTTAATTGGATATTTTGATGCTATTAATTAATTAATCTAACTGTTTTTATGCGAAATACTTCACACCATTGCCACGCAGCACGGTCCTAGGTCCTTCAACCCACGGGCACGCCGATCCTTCAACCCACGGGCGCGGCGTGCGCCGCGCCGCAAACTTCCTAGTAGTCTCTTGATTCTACGAGTGTTGCTCTATCATTTGGTTGTCATGTCTGCTTGGATTGCAAGCATGGTAACCCTATTGGTTATCCACTCCCCTTATGTTTTATGTGTTGGTTGCATGGCAACATGGACGTGCCACCCCCATCATGAGTAACTTGTATGCTTTGTTAAGCATGCTTCGAATTGAGTCACACACTATACTACACCCCTTTTATGGTATAGAGGTATCAAAGCCATGACTTTGGTGTATTATCAAAATGAGATGAATATGCCTATACACTCAAGTACTAATAATTTGGTTAATACAATACTACCATTAAAGTAGGGAGATAGCATCATAAAATCTGAGAATTTAATCCAATATGTGTTGTCTTATACATGCTTACCTTAAGCAAGTATGAGCCCTTCTTTTATCATTCACACCACTTGCTCAATGGCATGATAATCACCATCTCGGCCATTGTGATGTCATTAGATCCTTCTCATGAAACTTTAGGATGGGAACCCCTCAAGGTTTACCTTGTTGCAAATGTTTTATGAAAACCTTGGGTAAGCTACCCTTATCCAAGTGTATGATTTATGAAAGAAAAGAATCTTGTCAAGAATGTTTGGAAGGAGGAAATGGTGTATGTAAACGGTGGTTTTTGGGAAAACAACACACGTTTCTTTGTATTCGCCCGGACCAACTTTACAGCGCAGCCACATCACCCAAAGTGGGCACGGGCTTAGTCCGTAGTTTGTTGAAGTTGACGTGAGACACCTTCACAACTCTCTAGGAGGGTCACGATGACCTCTGACACCGGGTTGCGCTCTGAAGGAGGCAATACATTGTAGTTGTCTATAGCCGGACGATTACTGAGGGTCTTCCGTCGTGGCGCCGGAGATACGCTCAAAAGGGAGGTATGCTGCCGGGGTGCCGGGAAGGGGTAAGCCCGTAGGGAAGGACTCATGTCAATAGAGACAAGCGAAAGACTTTGGTCGACTATCCAAGACTCGCATACTTTCGTATGACGAACCGGGGATGATCCCGGCGGATTTGTCGGTTCTTGTGGTGAAAGTGCGCACACTCTGCAGAGTTAAAAACTATTCGAATAGCCGCGTCCTCGGTCATGGACGGTTGGGATGGCCGTTACCGAGCTGTGTTGAGTTTTGTTTTGCAAAGGCTTTACAAAGAAAGTGAGTGTGTTGGATGTACCGGAAGGGTAATGGAAAGGTGTGTGTCGACCATATGGAGATGGTCGCAGGAAAAATAAAACAAAGTGGGGGACTTCTCCTAATATTTCATGTAAAGGAAATCTTCTTTAACAAAGATATAGAGATGTCATAGGACTTTCCCCAGCATCTCCATCAATTGAGATGGCGGTATGCTAACTCTTCTTTAACAAAGATATAGAGATGTCATAGGATATCTTTTGAAGTATCTTCTTTAACAAAGATATAGAGATGTCATAGGATCACTCGAGTGTCCCCATCACTTGAGATGCCGGGATGCTATATCCACAAGAGAAACTGATGCATGCTATATCCACAAGAGAAACTGATGCATGCTATATCCACAAGAGAAACTGATGCATGCTATATCCACAAGAGAAACTACCCTTCCTCTCTCGTCTCCTTTAGTTAGCTTATGTTAGCACCCTTGTGATGGTTTGCGAGTACAATTCCCAATGTACTCACTGCTTTTGTCCCTGGCTATTTACTTGGCCAGACTATGAGGAGGACTATGAAGAAGACGGAGGCTACCAGGACGACTATGCGACCTAGGACGATCTCCAAGTCAGCTGCCTGTAGATTCCACTACAAGAAAAGTTGCCATGGCCGACGAAGTTGAAGTCGCGCCGTGGTTGCTGGTGACCATGGCCGACGATTTTTGGTCTCTCCGTTGTGCATGTCAAAACGTTTTTTTCTCGTTTTTGAGGCCACCTAGCCCGACGAAAACGGCCAAAACGTCGCGTATGGCGGCCCGGGACGTGGTGCATCTCGAAATCTCGGGTTCGCCGGCCGAGTCAACGCAAATCCGCACCGCCGAGGGATGTAGGGCCCAGATGGCAGCCTCTCTGGCATTGTTTTTTTTCTCGATCGCGCCATCTCGTTCAACGTTCTCCGATCGAGCCGTTTACGATGCAGGATCATGGGTCCCGCATGTCATCCTCTATGAACCAAAATTCTTTCTATTCTTGGATTTTTTTGACCCCCGATTTCTGGCTACTTCCTTTTTCTTTTGATCCCTTGCCGCCTTGGAAACGTTGAGACCGCTGCCGCTAAATGGGACCCGCATGTCATCCTCTATGTGCAATCAACTTTCTTTTCTTGGAGTTTTTTTGGCACCTCATATTTGGTCACTTGCCTTTTTCTTTCGATCCCCGCCGCCTCTCAAACGGTGATACCGCTGCTGCTAAATGGGACCCGCATGTCATCCTCTATGTACTATAAAACTTTCTTTTCTTGAATTATTTTTGGCTCCTCATATTTGGTCACTTGCCTTTTTCTTTCGATCCCGTGCAGCCTCTCAAACGGTGATACCGCTGTCGCTAAATGGGACCCGCATGTCATCCTCTATGTACTATAAAACTTTCTTTTCTTGAATTATTTTTGGATCCTCATATTTGGTCACTTGCCTTTTTCTTTCGATCCCGTGCAGCCTCTCAAACGGTGAGACCGCTGCTGCTAAATGGGACCCGCATGTCATCCTCTATGTACAATCAAGTTTCTTTTCTTGAATTATTTTTGGCTCCTGATATTTGGTCACTTGCCTTTTTCTTTCGAACTCATGCCACGTTTGAAACGTTGACGAACCTGCAGGCTCATGGGACCCGCATGTCATCCTCTATGTACTATAAAAGTTCATTTTCTTGGTTTTTTTCACCCTCTAATTTTTGGCTATTTCCTTTTTCTTTTGATCCCTTGCCGCCTTTGAAACGTTGAGGACTCTGCTGGCTCATAGGTCCCACATGTCAGCCTCTATGTACAATCAAGTTTCTTTTCTTGAATTATTTTTGGATCCCGATATTTGGTCACTTGCCTTTTCTTTCGATCTCATGCCACGTTTGAAACGTTGAGGAACCTGCTGGCTCATGGGACCCGCATGTCATCCTCTATGTACAATAAAACTTTCTTTTCTTGGATTTTTTTGGCACCTGATATTTGGTCACTTGCCTTTTTCTTTCGATCTCATGCCGCCTTTGAAACGTTGACTAAGCTGCTGGCTCATGGGTCCCGCATGTCATCCTCTACGACAATAAAAGTTTTCTTTCTTGGAGTTATTTTTGACCCCTAATTTCTGGCTATTTGCCTTTTTCTTTCGATCTCCTGCCCCCTCTGAAACGATGAGGACGCTGTTGGCAGTTCGATCCCACATGTCATTCTCTATGAACAATAAAAGTTTCCTTTGATGGATTTATTTTGAACCCGTAATCAATTTCTGGATATTTCCTTTTTTTCTTTTGATCCCCTGCCGCCTTGAAATCGCTGAGGATGCTGCTGCCTCATGGGTCCCGCATGTCATCCTCTTAGAACGGTAAATGTTTTCTTTTCTTGGATTTTGTTGACCAAACGATTTTTGGCTTATTTTTTCTTTCGCTCTCCTGCAGCCTTTAAAACGTTGAGGACGCTGCCGGCTCACGGGTCCCACATGTCAGCCTCTATGAACAATAAACGCTGAGGATGCTGCTGCCTCATGGGTCCCGCATGTCATCCTCTTAGAACAAAAATGATTCTTTTCTTGGATTTTTTACCAACAGATTTTTGGTTTATTTTTTCTTTCCATCCCCTGCCGCCTTTAAAACGTTGACGATGCTGCTGGCTCATGGGTCCCCGATGTCAGCCTCCCCGTACAACAAACATGTGATATCTTGATTATTTTGCAGACAATAAACAGTGTATTGCGCTCTGAGCTATTTCAAACGGATAAAATAAATCTTTATTTTTACATAAACAAACTTATATGTTGAATCTCCTTGTTTTGTTTTGTTTTTGCGAAGCATAGGACTTTCCTGTTTTTTTTAGAAAATTCCGAACTTTCCTGTTTTGGACTGGGCTGAAATTGTACGAGTCAAAAGGCCAAGCAGGATAGTTCGAAGGCCCAGATGTCCAGATGCAGCCCAATTGAAATCTTTCTTCTTGGATTTTTTTTCACCTGCTGATTTCTGGCTACTTCATTTTTCTTTTGGTCCTGTGCCGCCTTGGAAACGTTGAGACCGCTGCTGCAAAATGGGACCCGCATGTCATCCTCTATGTACAATAAAATTTCTTTTCTTGGATTATTTTTGGCACTCATGGGTCCCGCATGTCATCCTCTATGAACCAAAATTCTTTCTATTCTTGGATTTTTTGACCCCCGATTTCCGGCTACTTCCTTTTTCTTTTGATCCCTTGCCGCCTTGGAAACGTTGAGACCGCTGACTGCTAAATGGGACCCGCATGTCATCCTCTATGTGCAATCAACTTTCTTTTCTTGGAGTTTTTTTTGGCACCTCATATTTGGTCACTTGCCTTTTTCTTTCGATCCCCTGCCGCCTCTCAAACGGTGATACCGCTGCTGCTAAATGGGACCCGCATGTCATCCTCTATGTACTATAAAACTTTCTTTTCTTGAATTATTTTTGGCTCCTCATATTTGGTCACTTGCCTTTTTCTTTCGATCCCGTGCAGCCTCTCAAACGGTGATACCGCTGCTGCTAAATGGGACCCGCATGTCATCCTCTATGTACTATAAAACTTTCTTTTCTTGAATTATTTTTGGATCCTCATATTTGGTCACTTTCCTTTTTCTTTCGATCCCGTGCAGCCTCTCAAACGGTGAGACCGCTGCTGCTAAATGGGACCCGCATGTCATCCTCTATGTACAATCAAGTTTCTTTTCTTGAATTATTTTTGGCTCCTGATATTTGGTCACTTGCCTTTTTCTTTCGAACTCATGCCACGTTTGAAACGTTGACGAACCCGCAGGCTCATGGGACCCGCATGTCATCCTCTATGTACTATAAAAGTTCATTTTCTTGGTTTTTTTCACCCTCTCGATTTTTGGCTATTTCCTTTTTCTTTTGATCCCCTGCCGCCTTTGAAACGTTGAGGACTCTCGCTGGCTCATAGGTCCCACATGTCAGCCTCTATGTACAATCAAGTTTCTTTTCTTGAATTATTTTTGGATCCCGATATTTGGTCACTTGCCTTTTTCTTTCGATCTCATGCCACGTTTGAAACGTTGAGGAACCCGCCGGCTCATGGGACCCGCATGTCATCCTCTATGTACAATAAAACTTTCTTTTCTTGGATTTTTTTTGGCACCTCATATTTGGTCACTTGCCTTTTTCTTTCGATCTCATGCCGCCTTTGAAACATTGACTAAGCTGCTGGCTCATGGGTCCCGCATGTCATCCTCTACGACAATAAAAGTTTTCTTTCTTGGAGTTATTTTTGACCCCTAATTTCTGGCTATTTGCCTTTTTCTTTTGATCTCCTGCCCCCTCTGAAACGATGAGGACGCTGTTGGCAGGTCGGTCCCACATGTCATTCTCTATGAACAATAAAAGTTTCCTTTGATGGATTTATTTTGAACCCCTAATCAATTTCTGGATATTTCATTTTTTTCTTTTGATCCCCTGCCGCCTTGAAATCGCTGAGGATGCTCCTGCCTCATGGGTCCCGCATGTCATCCTCTCGTAACGGCAAATGTTTTCTTTTCTTGGATTTTGTTGACCAAACGATTTTTGGCTTATTTTTTTCTTTCGATCTCCTGCAGCCTTTAAAACGTTGAGGACGCTGCCGGCTCACGGGTCCCACATGTCAGCCTCTATGAACAATAAACGCTGAGGATGCTGCTGCCTCATGGGTCCCGCATGTCATCCTCTTAGAACAAAAATGTTTCTTTTCTTGGATTTTTTACCAACAGATTTTTGGTTTATTTTTTCTTTCCATCCCCTGCCGCCTTTAAAACGTTGACGACGCTGCTGGCTCATGGGTCCCCGATGTCAGCCTCCCCGTACAACAAACATGTGATATCTTGATTGTTTTGCAGACAATAAACAGTGTATTGCGCTCTGAGCTATTTCAAACGGATAAAATAAATCTTTATTTTTACATAAACAAACTTATATGTTGAATCTCCTTGTTTTTTTTTGCGAAGCATAGGACTTTCCTGTTTTTTTTTTGCGAAGCATAGGACTTTCCTGTTTTTTTTAGAAAATTCCGAACTTTCCTGTTTTGGACTGGGCTGAAATTGTACGAGTCAAAAGGCCAAGCAGGATGGTTCGAAGGCCCAGATGTCCAGATGCAGCCCAATTGAAATCTTTCTTCTTGGATTTTTTTCACCCCCTGATTTCTGGCTACTTCATTTTTCTTTTGGTCCTGTGCCGCCTTGGAAACGTTGAGACCGCTCGCTGCAAAATGGGACCCGCATGTCATCCTCTATGTACAATAAAATTTCTTTTCTTGGATTATTTTTGGCACTCATGGGTCCCGCATGTCATCCTCTATGAACCAAAATTCTTTCTATTCTTTGATTTTTTTGACCCCCGATTTCTCGGCTACTTCCTTTTTCTTTTGATCCCTTGCCGCCTTGGAAACGTTGAGACCGCCGCTCGCTAAATGGGACCCGCATGTCATCCTCTATGTGCAATCAACTTTCTTTTCTTGGAGTTTTTTTTGGCACCTCATATTTGGTCACTTGCCTTTTTCTTTCGATCCCCGCCGCCTCTCAAACGGTGATACCGCTGCTGCTAAATGGGACCCGCATGTCATCCTCTATGTACTATAAAACTTTCTTTTCTTGAATTATTGTTGGCTCCTCATATTTGGTCACTTGCCTTTTTCTTTCGATCCCGTGCAGCCTCTCAAACGGTGATACCGCCGTCGCTAAATGGGACCCGCATGTCATCCTCTATGTACTATAAAACTTTCTTTTCTTGAATTATTTTTGGCTCCTCATATTTGGTCACTTGCCTTTTTCTTTCGATCTCATGCCACGTTTGAAACGTTGAGGAACCTGCAGGCTCATGGGACCCGCATGTCATCCTATATGTACTATAAAAGTTCATTTTCTTGGTTTTTTTTCACCCTCTGATTTTTGGCTATTTCCTTTTTCTTTTGATCCCCGCCGCCTTTGAAACGTTGAGGACTCTGCTGGCTCATAGGTCCCACATGTCAGCCTCTATGTACAATCAAGTTTCTTTTCTTGAATTATTTTTGGATCCTGATATTTGGTCACTTGCCTTTTTCTTTCGATCTCATGCCACGTTTGAAACGCTGCTGGCTCATGGGACCCGCATGTCATGCTCTATGTGCTATAAAAGTTTATCTTCTTGGATTTTTTTTCACCCTCTGATTTTTGGCTATTTCCTTTTTCTTTTGATCTCGTGCCGCCTTGGAAACGTTGAGTAAGCTGCTGACTCATGGGACCCGCATGTCATCCTCTATGTACAATCAACTTTCTTTTTCTTTTGATCTCAAGCCGCATTTGAAACGTTGAGACCGCTGCTGCTAAATGGGACCCGCATGTCATCCAATAAAGTTTTTTCTTGGATTATCTTTGGCTCCTGATATTTTGGCACTTGCCTTTTTCTTTCGATCTCATGCCGCCTTTGAAACGTTGAGTAAGCTGCTGGCTCATGGGTCCCGCATGTCATCCTCCACGAACAATTAAAGTTTCCTTTCTTGGAGTTATTTTTGACCCCTAATTTCTCGGCTATTTGCCTTTTTCTTTTGATCTCCCGCCCCTTTGAAACGATGAGGACGCTCGTTGGCGTGTCGGTCCCACATGTCATCCTCTATGAACAATAAAAGTTTCTTTTGATGGATTTATTTTGAACCCCTAATTAATTTCTGGATATTTCCTTCTTTTTTTCTTTGATCCCCTGCCGCCTTGGAATCGTTGAGGATGCTGCTGCCTCATGGGTCCCGCATGTCATCCTCTCAGAACGGTAAATGTTTCTTTCCTTGGATTTTGTTTACCAAATGATTTTTGGTTTATTTTTTCTTTCGATCTCCTGCCGGCTTTAAAATGTTGACGACGCTGCTGGCTCATGGGTCCATGATATCAGCCTCCCCGTACAAGAAACATGTGATATCTTGATTATTTTGCAGACAATAAACAGTGTATTGCGCTCTGAGATATTTTAAATGGATAAATTAAATCTTTATTTTTACATAAACAAACTTATATGTTGAATCTCCTTGTTTTTTTGTTTTTGCGAAGCATAGGACTTTCCTGTTTTTTATAGAAAAAATAGAACTCTCCTGTTTTGGAGTGGGCTGAAATTGTACGAGTCAAAAGGCCAAGCAGGATAGTTCGAAGGCCCAGATGTCCAGATGCAGCCCAATTGAAATCTTTCTTCTTGGATTTTTTTCACCCCCTGATTTCTGGCTACTTCATTTTTCTTTTGGTCCTGTGCCGCCTTGGAAACGTTGAGACCACTGCTGCAAAATGGGACGCGCATATCATCCTCTATGTACAATAAAATTTCTTTTCTTGGATTATTTTTGGCTCCTGATATTTGGTCACTTGCGTTTTTCTTTCGATCCCGTGCAGCCTCTCAAACGGTGATACCGCTGCTGCTAAATGGGACCCGCATGTCATCCTCTATGTACAATCAAGTTTCTTTTCTTGAATTATTTTTGGCTCCCGATATTTGGTCACTTGCCTTTTTCTTTCGATCTCATGCCACGTTTGAAACGTTGACGAACCCGCAGGCTCATGGGACCCGCATGTCATCCTCTATGTACTATAAAACTTTCTTTTCTTGGTTTTTTTTCACCCTCTGATTTTTGGCTATTTCCTTTTTCTTTTGATCCCCTGCCGCCATTGAAACGTTGAGGACTCTGCTGGCTCATAGGTCCCACATGTCAGCTTGTATGAACGATAAAACTTTCCTTTCTTGGAGTTTTTTTTACCCCCTAATTTCTGGCTACTTTCTTTTTTCTTTTGATCTCAAGCCGTATTTGAAACGTTGGGACCGCTACTGCAAAATGGGACCCGCATGTCATTCTCTATGTACAATAAAGTTTCTTTTCTTGGATTATCTTTGTCTCCTGATATTTTGTCACTTGCCTTTTTCTTTCGATCTCATGCCGCCTTTGAAACGTTGAAGACTTTGCTGGCTCATGGGTCCCACATGTCAGCCTCTATGAACAATAAACATTTCCTTTCTTGGAGTTATTTTGTACCCCTAATTTCTGGCTATTTGCCTTTTTTCTTTCGATCCCCAGTCGCCTTCTAAACGTAGATGACGCTGGCTCGTGGGTCCCAGATGTCAGCCTCCATGGAGAATAAACCTCTCCTTTGTTGGATTTATTTTTCACCCTCTGATTTTGGCTATTTCCTTTTTCTTTTGATCCACTGCCGCCTTGGAAACATTGAGTAAGCTGCCGACACATGGGGCCCGCATGTCATCCTCTATGTACAATCAACTTGCAAGATCTTCGAGCGAAAGAGCTTGTATTAGTGGGACCCATATGTCAACCTCTATGTACAATAAAAGTTTCCTTTCTTGGATTATTTTTAGCTCCTGATATTCGGTCACTTTCCTTTTTCTTTCGATCTTAAGCCGCCTCTGAAACGTTGAGTAAGGTGCTGGCTCATGGGACCCACATGTCATCCTCTATGTACAATAAAGTTTCTTTTCTTGGATTTTTTTACCCCTGATTTTTGGTCACTTGCCTTGACGCTGCTGGCTCATGGGTCCCACATGTCAACATCTATGAACAATAAACCTTTCCTTTGTTGGATTTATTGTTTACCCCTAATTTCTGGCTATTTGCCTTTTTCTTTTGATCCCCACCGGCCTTTGAAAACGTTGAGGAACCTGCTGGCTCATGGGACCCGCATGTCATCCTCTATGTACTATAAAATTTCTTTTCTTGGTTTTTTTTTCACCTCTCGATTTTTGGCTCTTTCCTTTTTCTTTTGATCCCCCGCCGCCTTGGAAACGTTGAGTAAGCTGCTGACTCATGGGACCCGCATGTCATCCTCTATGTACAATCAACTTTCTTTTTTTGGAGTTTTTTTACCCCCTAATTTTTGGCTACTTTCTTTTTCTTTTGATCTCATACCGCATTTGAAACGCTGAAACCGCTGCTGCAAAATGGGACCCGCATGTCATCCTCTATGTACAATAAGTTTCATTTCTTGGATTATTTTTGGCTCCTGATATTTGGTCACTTGCCTTTTTCTTTCGATCTCATGCCGCCTTTGAAACGTTGAGTAAGCCGCCGGCTCATGGGTCCCGCATGTCATCCTCTACGAACAATAAAAGTTTCATTTCTTGGAGTTATTTTTGACCCCTAATTTCTGGCTACTTCCTTTTTCTTTTGATCCACCGCCGCCTTTGAAACGGTGAGGATTCTCGCGACTAATACAAGCTTTTTCTCTCCAAGATCTTGCAAGTTGATAGATTAAATCATGGAATTATTAGGATATGTTTTAAATTTCAAATCCACTTTATGAATTATTAAAAATACCGTTATCCATGTGGGTATGGAGCGAACAAGGATTTTCATATTGGGCATGAGCAGTTTCAAAAATTGGAACCCAATAATTCAAAATAAATAAAAACAACTTTTATGTAGAATCTCCGTGTTTTTTTTCTTTTGCCATTCATAGGATCTGTGTTTCATTAGAAAAGGGCCGAAATTGCATGAGCAGAAAGGCCCATTTGTAGTTATTGGGCTTCGACAGCCGGAGCAAGTAGGCCGATAGCAATTACCATGTAGATGGTCGTTGGCAACTCAAAGTGAAATATTGGGCCCAACAGGGAAAGCCTGAACAGTACTATTTTTTAATTGGAAGGTGGTACATGGCGTAATCCTGCAAAAAAAAAGATGGACACGGGTTGCTGAAATTTGCCCATCTGCGCCTAATATCGCCACGGCGGCTCCGCTTCCGCCACCGCCGCCATGCCTCGTCTCGCGTCGAGCTCGCGGTACTGCCGCGTCTCGGGCACGGGGTACCGCGGCGTCCGCGCGCGCCCCAAAGGTACGTATTACGCGGAGATACGTGACGGCGGCGAGCGCATCGGCCTCGGCACCTACGAGACCGCGCACGAGGCGCGCGCGCGTACGACGCCGTGGCGTGGCGGCTCGGGCGCCCGCGATCGTCGATGAATTTCCATGACGTGTGGACGCGCCGGCAGGCCGAGGATCTCGCGCCGCCGCCGTACATCGTTAGACAGGAGGAACAGCACCGCCGCCGCGAGACGGAGCGCCGTTTGCGCATCGCCGAGCGGGACGAGCGCGCGGCGCGCGAGTGGGCGGCCCGCTTCCCCGAGGACGTTGCCGCCGAGAACGAGCACTTCCGCAGACGGAGGGCGGAGAAGGCGACGAGGCGGGCTGCGAAGAAGGAGGACCGCGCACGACGGAGGGCGGAGAAGGCGACGAAGCGGGCCTTCATCGAAGCGCAGCTCGCCGGGCCGACCACCATTGGCGAGGACGACCCCCGTTGGATTGACCTCTTCTCGTCGGATCCTGTGTCGGGCACGACACCGGACTCGTCAGATGTCGAGTTTTAGTTTAGTTTTATCGCACTACTTTGTAAAAATATGAACTACGGAGTATCTATCAAGCTAATTTTATCCTATTTTATGTCTATTTCTAGTCTTTGTTTGATCTTCTGTTTTACCGCACTCTATTTTTCATTATATTCTGTTTTTGGCGCTGCATTTATAGCGCCTCGAAAATACGCTGTTTCAGCCCCGCATTTGGCCGCCACAGCTTGCAGCCTTCCGGTGAAGCTATTGCCGGCTCCATGCGCAGCATCAGCCCACAGCGCCAAAATATAGATCTACTGCTGGAGTTGCTGTAATATGTTTGTCAGCAGGGGCTTCCCTAATTAGTTAAAAAAGATGTTCAGCGTGAGATTCGAATAAAAGATCTTCATGTTTTTTTTCCTAGCTATCCTAGTTCGGACTTTTTATTGTGTTGGCTAGTGCATGAAGCTTGACACCTGTATTATGTGATCCTGATATGAGGATAAGAACACCTTCAGCTTGCATTGCTAATGGTGTCTACTGCAGCAGTGGCGTACATTCAATGGAGACCGATGCAAGAGAGTTGGTACTCGGTGAGCCTGCACTTGACATCATCGTGCCACCTGAAGTAGGTGGTGTATTGGGATTAGACTCGATAAGCATAGCACCTTGCAAAGAACAAGATGATGCTAGTGTTGGTTAACGTGATTTTACGCCAAAAGTCATGTATGCTCAACAAGTGCCGTACCTAGTTTGGATATTGTGTTGTTACCCTTTTGTGGTTTGGTGTTTGTCCAACAGAGAAAGCTACTCTTTTCCCGTGTAAGTGTTATTATGTGAACAAAAGTTGTGTGTACATATATATCGGTCAGAGAACCAAGATTGCATATTCTTGCCTGGTTATAACACATAAGTCATAATAACAATTAAAGAGAAAAGGAACATTTGTGTGGTGACCCGGCATACCACTGCATGGTGTAGTATGCAAGTCTGATATAACACCAATGAAACACCGTTCCACTAGTATTATATCGCTCAGAGTGGTACAACAGAAACATATGCGGGTCCAAGGCATGTCTATAGAATTACATCACAGACTCTGTTACATAAGATCATCACAGCCTCCTACTTTACAATGAGGTAAAACTGCAAATAAACTCCAGAAGAACGACTCGTAGACTAGTATTATCACGAACTCTATTTATAGAGTATTTAACTAGCTACTGTGGCTATGAATAGATTCTAGCTAAATAGGAGCTAGGTTTAGGAAGCTAGTTCCGTTCTATAGCTAAACTAGGTTTTCTCCTTGATGTAAGTGGTATTCGACTCTTCCGACGTGGTCCTGTCTCGTGAAGTAGTTGTTGACTCCTCGGCCTTCGAGTTGCACTGTAGATCCTCCTTCCATGCCTCCATATCTAAGCAGGGGATTTAAGAGTGGGATGAGTACGAGCGTACTCAACAAGTTCATTATAGGAAAGAGGTGTTTAATGCACTAGCTACGCATTAGACCAGAAAGTCTAATACCAATGCAAGTTTTCATAACCATTTCTTCAAAAGGTTGCTTTTATTCAGAAGAACTATGTCCGTCAGCCTTCACCGGTTTACTAGAACTTCATGGAGCTCCTTTCCGGCCGCGTTCGCAGCTCCATATCCCGGAACAGGGAGTGACAGGTCACGGTTCTTTACACTCGCAGAGGTGTGTTGCTTTACCCATAAGAGATCTTAACCTTGGTGCCAACCAGGTGTACATTCCCGTCCACACTTCCTTTGGTGTGAGGCCCGGTATAAGGTCTAGCCAATCATGTTCCTCCGCTACCTCGAACACCCACCCTTTTGTAAGATTGTCCTCCCCTATATCCATGATGAGACCGTTCCGGGCATTCATATGCCTTCCCCTATCATCATGGATAGACCGTTCCGGACACCTTACAATCCCTCATAGACCGCAATACCGTGGGGACTTAGGACTCCCCAGCCTCACCATCTTGCTCCTTCGGGCGACAAGTGTACTACGGACTATGCCGTGGGGACTTAGGACTCCCCAGCCTCACCAGCTTGCCCCCTTGGATTACAAGTGTACTACGGTAAAGCGCATCCGTTGATGAACGAGAGGTGGAAACACTTTTGACTACTCCGTCCCACTCCGGATCTTATGGTTAACACGGGTATTACGGCACAAGAATCACTGGCGACATTTGTTGTTTAATCCTAGATGGATATAAACCCGTGCAATGGAACCTCCACCATATCAACACATTCCATGGTTCCATTGCCCACCACATAGTCATATTCATAGTTATGAAAATAGTGGTTTTACTTTTCATGCGATAGTGGTAAACATAGTACTTTGCAAGTAATTTGGTAAAAATACTCAAATGACATGAGCAAGTGATGAACTTGCCTTTCTTGACTGCAAGATTATGCAGGCAAGGTCTTCGATACGCAATAACTCCAAATTCTGAAATAGCATCATCGTCCGGTAAGGACGATGTTTAAAAGATTGCCAAGGATGCAATAATGCATAAGTATGAGATGCAATCGCTCTAAGCGTGTCCTAACCCCGATGATTTAGGATTAGTGAGTGGTAATGATTGATTTAGGGTGTGTTACACTTTTTAGAGTGATTCACATACAAGGTTCTTATTCAGGTGGGATTACTTGGTATTATAAACAGGTAGATAATAAGGCATAGTAATCAATTGAGCACACAAAGGATGATAATTGTCATAATGTTAGCAAGTAAAGAACAGTGGTCAGTTTTAGTACTATATGGCATGGTTAATGATTAATTATCATATACTTTAAAAGAATAACTTTTGAAGAACATGTTCTTTAATAAAGAACAAGTATGATAATTAGGTTGATGGGGTTCTATGGGTGACTATGGCTTAATGTAGTTGCTGGGATAGGTATTAGATGGATCCCAACAAAGTTGGATTCATCAATACCTAGGGATGTAAGGTTAAGATAAGCCTAGGCATTCTAAGCAACTCATTATACATGGTTGTTGTCAAGGTTGGTTTATCTTGCTAATGATAGCTGACTAGGGTTTATAGGTCCTTATAAGTAGGGTTGGTGATGATTCCTTATTTTCTTCAAAAGAATAACTTTTGAAGAACATACTTCTTAATTAATAAGAAGTATTTCAATTAGGGTTGAGGTGGTCTAAGTTTTACTGTTGTTTCTATTAAATAAGGAATAATTGGCTCCTAAGTAGGATGCTAATAATTATGAAGTACTTGTAGGGTTTAGTGGACTAGGGTTATGTAACGACAAATATTGGGCATAGATGCTATTGGAGCTCATCAAAATGGTGTGATGCTAATTAAGGATGAGTAAGGACAAGATTCTTGGTACTAAGAACTAGGTTTGATCCTATTTGATAATCTAGGTAGGATAGGTATGCATACATGGAATACTGAATTATGGATAATAGGGCTCCTACATTTTATGTGAACATGGCAAGTATTTATTTGCTAATTATGGTTCTATGGATAAAAAGGAAAATACCATGATCACATATCCTAACCATGGGTTTAGGTTAGAAACAAATTAGGGTTCAGATGAATAAATGGAGCTAGGTTTCCTAATGGTATTAGGGTTTTTGGGTTTCACATGCAATGATAATTTTGTAATACCATTCAATAAGGAATTAGGGTTTTCCATTTACCATCTAGTTCTATGATTAATAACTTCATTTCTATAGTTGAAGTTCCATATAACTTTGAAATAGAAATAACATTGAATTTGGCATTTTATTATTTTTAAACAATTAATAATTAGGGTAATTATTAATTATGGTTTAAATTTCCACTAATAAAGATTTAACAAAATAACAAATAAAGAAGAATAGCCTTAATGTTTTCTTTATTTTTCTTACTGGTTTTTATTCTTTTAGAAGGTTTTCCAATTATTGAATTTTTAATGCAATTAAGAATAAAAGAAAAGGCTTAATGATTAAGTTTAAAACAATTAAATTTTTATTAAAAATAAAAATTTCATGTTATATTTTTATTGGACAGAGTTTACTTTTCTAGGAATTTTGATATCTCATTCATATTTTTCAGAGTTAAAATGAATTTTATAAATTCATGTAAAGTTGCAGTAATTTAATGAATTTGAAATTAAAAGAAAATGGCTTAAACTACTATCTGCACCCGACTATGCCTACCCACCCAGTCACTGACTGGTGGGCCAATGCCACGTTGGCTGCCACGTGGTGCCATCGTGGCAACGAAGTGAACCACCGGCGGCCAGTCAAGGACGGCGCCGGCGTTGGAGGGCTTCCGCGAGTGCGTGGGCGTGCTCAATCGAACCAGGACGACGAGGTGAACCGAATGGTGGTGGCGCCGCCCTTCGATGGTCGCCGGATTAGCTCCGGCGAGCGCAAACAGCCGGCAAGACACGGCGGACTACGGCGATTGCGAGCTACGGTGGATGCTAGACGCTAATAATAGGTTGCCGAGAAGCGCATGCTCACCCTTGCTGCGTATTGCTTCGAATTGGCGACGGAGATGGCCGGAGACGACGACACGGTCGACTTTTCCCTCGCAGAATCGCGGAAGGGAACGGCCGAATTCGCTCCCCTCCGAGCTCCCCATGACGCGCCCATTTACCAGATGGATGAGGACATCAAGGCGCTCCTCTTGAGCCCATCGGCGGCTCCAGGGGTGGTCGGAGATGGTGGGGCGAGAGGAATGCCGGCGAGCTAGGGTTTCGGTTTCTGGCGCAAACGAGAAGAAGAGAGGAGAAATTGAGGGCGTCCACGCCATTTATAGGTTTCTGGGCGTGTGCTGGCGGTCAGCAGCGTTGGCGGCGACCGCGGGACGTGGCGTCGGCGTCGCGGTGGCGAGCTCCCGCGCGTGCAGAGAAGGAGACAAAGACGACAACGTCTTCCTCGTCTTTATCCACGCGAAGGGGTACTTGGGCCATGATGGGCCGTGTTGGGCCAATGTTGATGGGCTGCTTGTTGGGTTGCCACGGCCGTGTAAGGGTCCAGGTAAGTCCTCTCTTCTTTTCTCTCTTTTTCTTTTCTAGTTTTATTTTCTCGTTTTCAATTTTCTATTTTGAATTCTCGTTTTAATTCAAATCTGTTTTTGCAGGATTTTGAATGTGTGGTTCCTTTTGAAATATATGGAGATACTAACATAGCTTAACACAAGATCTTATAAATATTTAACATGTGCAGTGACACCCTTGTTTATTAAATGTTATTAGGGTTTGGTAATGGGCATCTATATAGTCAAAACTCCCCATATTAATTTAAAGTGGGACAAACTATTTGTCATTAAAATAATTAAATTTTTGGTTGCTTTGCATGAAACAATTTACGAGGCATGGCTTATTATTTTGTTTCTTGTTTGAGAATATGATCTCCTGGCATTATTTCATGTGCTCTTGGTTGTTGGAGAATTGTGTAGGCTATTTTCAAGTATTAATTTCATCTTCTAAACCTTTTCTTCTAAAATGGTTAAGATGGATCTTATTCCTTTTATTAGACTTTATTTAGTTGGAAACATTAATTAGTAGCACCTATATAGCATGGCTTGAAAGTTAGTTTAAGCTGATATCTTGATTCATTTCAGGGTTGGCTAAATAATCCCCTTACTACTATTGTAGCTTAGGCATAGTTTTAGGTTTATACTGGTGATCCCCATGTGATGCATATGCTAGGGTTGAGATATAATTATAGGTTGTGGATATGATAGGACACTAAATTATATTTGCTAGGGTTTAATTCTAGGTTATAGATATGGGGTGTCTCCATATTGCATGAGCTAGGGTTTAATCTCCCCTAACCATGGTAATATGGTTACTTGCTTCATATCTTTATGTGCTTCTCTAATTGCTAAGGATTTGAGAGTTGATTTTATCTTCTACCAATTGGCTTCTTATTATTAACCTCAATTTATTATTTAAGTAACTACATTGGTTATAGTTCTTTTTATAGTTAACTCTGGTCAAATGGATTGTTGGTTTCTCACCATATAAAGTATGGAGTTTTACTCTAAGGTTTTCTTAGGTTCATTAATTTATAAAATATAGATATGGTAGGATTCTATTTGTGATCACCAAGTGGTTCACAATTAAAGGTTGGGATATAAATCTAGGATTGCTTACTAGTGATCTCCCCATGATTTCATGTGATGAATAATATCTACTGATCATATAAGTGTTAGCATTTGGATTATACTCCTATTTCTCCAAAGCAGGGTCATGGATTAGGCATGATCCACTTGTTCTTAATATCCTTACCTCAAGTTCTTAGGGTTTATGATCATTACCCAATTTATAATGATCAAGGTTTGGCTTGCTAAGGTATCTTTGATGAATTTGGTTTCTCACTCCCAAGATCAAGTGTTGTCTTGATCAACTAGATATAGACTTTCTTTTATAGTTTCTTGAATGGGCATGGTTATGGTTGTCTCAATTATCTTGAGTATAACACCATAGCTTGTGCTCTCTTATGTAAGAATGGATTATTCTAGGTTATGGTGTGCTTCTAATACTATTTAAGTAGCTAGGCTAAAGATTCAATTGTCTAACTTAATTGAATTAGTTTCCTCCTTACTTTATCAATTCATGGATATCATCTTATTCCATGTGATATTAGGTTATCTCACCACTCCAAGGGAAATGGTTTACAACCTAATACTTTAGTTCAAAGATTGTCCTTGAGTCTTAAATAGGTAAAGCTAAGAGTGGTATGAATGGTCTCACTCTTTTGGGAATGACTTGAATAACACTCTAGGGTTCCTCTTGAAGATGATGATTTGAGTACTTGGATGTATATCCAAGGTTTAGCTCAAGGTTTGTTATTGCTTCTCTAATAAATACTATAGAACTCTCACCTCTCAAGGTTGGATGTGTAATAACTTGAAATGTAGAAGAATATATACTTCTTGAGTGGATCTTATTGTTATAATTCCAAAGTTGAAATGGAATGAATACCATGAGGTTCATGGTAGGATTAAGGATTAGTTTAAGACATGGAAAAGATAAGTGAAGAATGGTTTCCCAATTACTGTTACTTGATTTCCAATTAATTGTAGGTTCATATGTTATGGCAGGGAATTCCATATTATGATCTTTTATAAGATCAAGTAGTTGATCATTTAGTAAAGTGTTGTTGTGTTGATTATTAGTTCCATTTGATCTAACCCCTTAGATCAAATCATCTCTACCCAAAACAAGGTTTTAGCAAAGTCACATTGAGGTTTATAGCGCTTGACTTGATGAGCTACTTCAATTCCACCAAGGTCAAGTGAAACTTCAGCTTCATTGTGACTGTTTTACTTTAAAGCGCGAAAATTCCCAGATTTTCTATGCATGAATGCAATGCACACATCTGTTTCCTCTATTTTTGTAACCCCATTACCTGGGATATTACAGTCTCTACCCCTTAAACTAAACTTCGTCCTCGAAGTTTGAACTCTCTCACGTTTCGGAGTGTGGATCTGACTTGTGCAGACTAAATCTTTTCTCGAACTCCATGGTGATCTTACTGGATATAATTGAATACATCCCTTATCCAGATTCTTCCTGGAATCTATTAGTGTTTGACATCAAACAACTATTACTTTCTTTACTTCCATGATTTCCTCCCATATTATAAGCTTGTTTCCTTTCTCATTGAATATTCAATGATTGGGACTTTTTCTTGTCCTGACAGTCTTAATTGAGGACTAATTGGATAACAATCTCCCATTTGATAAAATAGGTCTTTGTTTCCCCTTACTACCAAAAGTGCAGTAGTGGTGCTTGTTAAGGCACTTACCATGGAAATGGTTGTGA
Source organism: Lolium rigidum (assembly GCF_022539505.1). Lineage (NCBI taxonomy): Eukaryota > Viridiplantae > Streptophyta > Magnoliopsida > Poales > Poaceae > Lolium > Lolium rigidum. The sequence goes on from NC_061511.1 coordinate 107,856,427, forward strand.
TGATTTATTTTCCTAGGAATGGATTAGACTCATTTAGTCCATCCAATCATGGTTTATAGTTGATACCTATAACTATTTTGGGTTCTTTAGGTTCCATGAAAGGAATCTTTCTATTTGTCTTTGATTTTGGTATAGTTAAACTCCTTCAGTCTTTGACCTTCTTGAGCTAAATTTGGTCTCCGGTATTTCCTTCATCCAACTTCTTTATGCTTAACTTACTTGAACTTTCGTACTTCTGAGTAAATACTACTCACCTACTCAAGCTATTATCCAATTCTTACTTCCTCGAGGTATAAACCTCGGATTCTGGTCTGACATACTTCTGAAAGTAGTGTTCAACAATCTTATGAAAATAAGATCGAACTTCCTCTCAGTTCAGACCTTCTTCTTAAAGTATTGAGTCATTGTATAACCAACTCAATCTTCACTCTACCCCTTAGAGTTTTCTTAAGTCCTTCAACTCCTTTTCTTCCAAGCATTGGATTGATGGTTAGAATATTGGTCTAGGTGTAGCTTATTGTTTATATTCTTCTAAGGTCTTGTGAAGAATCTTTGTGGGATATCCACTCAATTGTGGACATCCAATGTGAATCCTTTTGACTAAATGTTTATAGATCTAACTATTTGACTGACAAGATTTTTATTTGTTCACAAACTTTGGTTACAACTAATTAAATTGTGGACTATTTGTAATACCATCTGATACCAGCTGTGGTTATTATACCAACTGTGGCTATTGGATATAAAAAAATGGATTCTATTATAGGTTCTGATCCACTGGACGAGACATCTTCTACTTTATCTCGCAGTTTTGATCCTATACCACGACTATGGTCTTCTGATACCAATTATGGTCTTCTTATATCTGCTATGTTTTCATAGATCATCTTCCTTCTGTCAGGGTTTATTTTGCAAGAAAACCACTAACTGACACTATGCATATAGTATTCTAAGTGATTTTCCATGCATTCCCTCTTCTATGTTGACTATGGATCTGCCTGAGCTTCTCCATAATCACCAGATTTCTTACCTTCATGCTTCTCATGTACTAAAGTACTCCTTTGTTGAGGTAAAGCATGAGTTTTGATTGATATTTCCTTCAGAGTATTGTGGTTACTTCCCACAACTTTACTCATTTCTTCTGATGAACCTTCATCTTATCTTCGGAATCTTTAGAATTCGTCACTTCCTCACACGAATACCATTACCCTCTAGATCTATAGCATCAAGTAAGAACTTGATATTGCAACATGCATTTGCATATCAAAGTCAAACTTCATGTATGGATCTAGTCAATCAATAAAAATCCAATAAAATCCAAGAAGATTCAGCTTTGTGCATATAATACACACCATCATAAGCCTGAATATAATAGTTGAGTAAGACATCTCTAAACATCAGGCTCTGATGTGTAGTATATAACACCACATAAGATAGGTTTATATCGTGATACTTAGCATGAGTATATGGGATTCTACTATTTGTCTCAACATTTACCTTAATTGCACATTTGCAATGAGATAAACTTGAAACAAAGTGGTTTGGGATGGTTAAGGTTAACCTAATTTTCTTTGGAAGTACTACTTAACTTAGTATTATACCATATATAAGTGCCAGTGAGGATTATTTTGTATGATAGCTCAAGTTCTAATATGGTTACTCTGAATACATATTTATTAGGATATAATTCCTATACTTCCAAGTGTTTCTATTATAAGCATATGGTCATGATGTGCTTGGCACACTCCCATATTTTTCAGGACACAGTTCTTGCACTATTGTTGAACAACTGGCTTCTTATTGTACTCATTTAAATTATTTATGATGTTTTAGTCCATCACATAATGACTCTCAGGTGAATCATATATGATTAGCAACTCTACCATGTAAGTTGGCATATATTATTCCTATCCCTCTTCCTTATTTTCCATGATTGACTCATCATGGTCTATACTACCTCATATGACTCATAGTTATCACTTACTATCAATTGTTTCACATATCTAGATAATTTTAATTACTCATTACTTATCTGGGTCTACATCTTCTATTAGGATATCATTATTATCTTCATCACTTGATATTACTCCTAGTACAGGTCTGAGTAATTCTTATTTAACTATAACATGTGTTGGTACACATCTTCCAATAGGATATCTTCCTTATGGTTGTATCTTTTCTTTGGACTACCATGTATTGTATACCAACTGTGGTCTACTCATAATTATTTTAGGGTCTTAAGAGTATCCTACATAATTTGAGAGCTAGCTAACATTACTTAGGAAATATAGGTAAGAAATGTTGACTCAAGTGTGTCAGGATTATTCTCAAGTGAATATACATCTCAAGTCATAAAAAGATTTGGTTCACCTAAGACAACTTCCTATAGACACTACCAATCCTATAGGTCTCCTTTAAAGGGTTTTAATCCTAAGGTCAAAGCATTTGCTCTGATACCAACTGTGGTGACCCGGCATACCACCGCATGGTGTAGTATGCAAGTCCGATATAACACCAATGAAACACCGTTCCACTAGTATTATATCGCTCGAGTGGTACAACGTAAACATATGCGGGTCCAAGGCATGTCTATAGAATTACATCACGGACTCGTTACATAAGATCATCACAGCCTCCTACTTTACAATGAGGTAAAACTGCAAATAAACTCCAGAAGAACGACTCGTAGACTAGTCTTATCACGAACTCTATTTATAGAGTATTTAACTAGCTACTATGGCTATGAATAGATTCTAGCTAAATAGGAGCTAGGTTTAGGAAGCTAGTTCCGTTCTATAGCTAAACTAGGTTTTCTCCTTGATGTAAGTGGTATCTGACTCTTCTGACAGGGTCCTGTCTCGTGAAGTAGTTGTTGACTCCTCGGCCTTCGAGTTGCACTGTAGATCCTCCTTCCATGCCTCCATATCTAAGCAGGGGATTTAAGAGTGGGATGAGTACGAGCGTACTCAACAAGTTCATTATAGGAAAGAGGTGTTTAATGCACTAGCTACAGCATTAGACCATAAAGTCTAATACCAATGCAAGTTTTCATAACCATTTCTTCAAAAGGTTGCTTTTATTCAGAAGAACTATGTCCGTCGACCTTCACCGGTTTACTAGAACTTCATGGAGCTCCTTTCCGGCCGCGTTCGCAGCTCCATATCCCGGAACAGTGGAGTGACGAGTCACGGTTCTTTACACTCGCAGAGGTGTGTTGCTTTACCCATAAGAGATCTTAACCTTGGTGCCAACCAGTGTACATTCCTGTCCACACTTCCTTTGGTGTGAGGCCCGGTATAAGGTCTAGCCAATCATGTTCCTCCGCTACCTCGAACACCCACCCTTTTGTAAGATTGTCCTCCCCTATATCCATGATGAGACCGTTCCGGCATTCATATGCCTTCCCCTATCATCATGGATAGACCGTTCCTGACACCTTACAATCCCTCATAGACCGCAATACCGTGGGGACTTAGGACTCCCCAGCCTCACCATCTTGCTCCTTCGGGCGACAAGTGTACTACGGACTATGCCGTGGGGACTTAGGACTCCCCAGCCTCACCAGCTTGCCCCCTTGGATTACAAGTGTACTACGGTAAAGCGCATCCGTTGATGAACGAGAGGTGGAAACACTTTTGACTACTCCGTCCCACTCCGATCTTATGGTTAACACGGGTATTACAAGCACAAGAATCATCGGCGACATTTGTTGTTTAATCCTAGATGGATATAAACCCGTGCAATGGAACCTCCACCATATCAACACATTCCATGGTTCCATTGCCCACCACATAGTCATATTCATAGTTATGAAAATAGTGGTTTTACTTTTCATGCGATAGTGGTAAACATAGTACTTTGCAAGTAATTTGGTAAAAATACTCAAATGACATGAGCAAGTGATGAACTTGCCTTTCTTGACTGCAAGATTATGCAGGCAAGGTCTTCGATACGCAATAACTCCAAATTCTCGAAATAGCATCATCGTCCAGTAAGGACGATGTTTAAAAGATTGCCAAGGATGCAATAATGCATAAGTATGAGATGCAATCGCTCTAAGCGTGTCCTAACCCCGATGATTTAGGATTAGTGAGTGGTAATGATTGATTTAGGGTGTGTTACACTTTTTAGAGTGATTCACATACAAGGTTCTTATTCAGGTGGGATTACTTGGTATTATAAACAGGTAGATAATAAGGCATAGTAATCAATTGAGCACACAAAGGATGATAATTGTCATAATGTTAGCAAGTAAAGAACAAGTGGTCGGTTTTAGTACTATATGGCATGGTTAATGATTAATTATCATATACTTTAAAAGAATAACTTTTGAAGAACATGTTCTTTAATAAAGAACAAGTATGATAATTAGGTTGATGGGGTTCTATGGGTGACTATGGCTTAATGTAGTTGTTTGGGATAGGTATTAGATGGATCCCAACAAAGTTGGATTCATCAATACCTAGGGATGTAAGGTTAAGATAAGCCTAGGCATTCTAAGCAACTCATTATACATGGTTGTTGTCAAGGTTGGTTTATCTTGCTAATGATAGCTGACTAGGGTTTATAGGTCCTTATAAGTAGGGTTGGTGATGATTCCTTATTTTCTTCAAAAGAATAACTTTTGAAGAACATACTTCTTAATTAATAAGAAGTATTTCAATTAGGGTTGAGGTGGTCTAAGTTTTACTGTTGTTTCTATTAAATAAGGAATAATTGGCTCCTAAGTAGGATGCTAATAATTATGAAGTACTTGTAGGGTTTAGTGGACTAGGGTTATGTAACGACAAATATTGGGCATAGATGCTATTGGAGCTCATCAAAATGGTGTGATGCTAATTAAGGATGAGTAAGGACAAGATTCTTGGTACTAAGAACTAGGTTTGATCCTATTTGATAATCTAGGTAGGATAGGTATGCATACATGGAATACTGAATTATGGATAATAGGGCTCCTACATTTTATGTGAACATGGCAAGTATTTATTTGCTAATTATGGTTCTATGGATAAAAAGGAAAATACCATGATCACATATCCTAACCTAGGGTTTAGGTTAGAAACAAATTAGGGTTCAGATGAATAAATGGAGCTAGGTTTCCTAATGGTATTAGGGTTTTTGGGTTTCACATGCAATGATAATTTTGTAATACCATTCAATAAGGAATTAGGGTTTTCCATTTACCATCTAGTTCTATGATTAATAACTTCATTTCTATAGTTGAAGTTCCATATAACTTTGAAATAGAAATAACATTGAATTTGGCATTTTATTATTTTTAAACAATTAATAATTAGGGTAATTATTAATTAAGGTTTAAATTTCCACTAATAAAGATTTAACAAAATAACAAATAAAGAAGAATAGCCTTAATGTTTTCTTTATTTTTCTTACTGGTTTTTATTCTTTTAGAAGGTTTTCCAATTATTGAATTTTTAATGCAATTAAGAATAAAAGAAAAGGCTTAATGATTAAGTTTAAAACAATTAAATTTTTATTAAAAATAAAAATTCCATGTTATATTTTTATTGGACAGAGTTTACTTTTCTAGGAATTTTGATATCTCATTCATATTTTTCAGAGTTAAAATGAATTTTATAAATTCATGTAAAGTTGCAGTAATTTAATGAATTTGAAATTAAAAGAAAATGGCTTAAACTACTATCTGCACCCGACTATGCCTACCCACCCAGCCATCGACCGGTGGGCCAATGCCACGTTGGCTGCCACGTGGTGCCATCGTGGCAACGAAGTGAACCACCGGCGGCCAGTCAAGGACGGCGCCGGCGTTGGAGGGCTTCCGCGAGTGCGTGGGCGTGCTCAATCGAACCAGGACGACGAGGTGAACTGAATGGTGGTGGCGCCGCCCTCTGATGGTCGCCGGATTAGCTCCGGCGAGCGCAAACAGCGGCAGTACACGGCGGACTACGGCGATTGCGAGCTACGGTGGATGCTAGACGCTAATAATAGGTTGCCGAGAAGCGCATGCTCACCCTTGCTGCGTATTGCTTCGAATTGGCGACGGAGATGGCCGGAGACGACGACACGGTCGACTTTTCCCTCGCAGAATCGCGGAAGGGAACGGCCGAATTCGCTCCCCTCCGAGCTCCCCATGACGCGCCCATTTACCAGATGGATGAGGACATCAAGGCGCTCCACTTGAGCCCATCGGCGGCTCCAGGGGTGGTCGGAGATGGTGGGGCGAGAGGAATGCCGGCGAGCTAGGGTTTCGGTTTCTGGCGCAAACGAGAAGAAGAGAGGAGAAATTGAGGGCGTCCACGCCATTTATAGGTTTCTGGGCGTGTGCTGGCGGTCAGCAGCGTTGGCGGCGACCGCGGGACGTGGCGTCGGCGTCGCGGTGGCGAGCTCCCGCGCGTCCAGGACGAAGACGAAGACGACGACGTCTCCTTCGTCTTTATCCACGCGAAGGGGTACTTGGGCCGTGATGGGCCGTGTTGGGCCAATGTTGATGGGCTGCTTGTTGGGTTGCCACGGCCAGGTAAGGGTCCAGGTAAGTCCTCTCTTCTTTTCTCTCTTTTTCTTTTCTAGTTTTATTTTCTGTTTTCAATTTTCTATTTTGAATTCTGTTTTAATTCAAATCTGTTTTTGCAGGATTTTGAATGTGTGGTTCCTTTTGAAATATATGGAGATACTAACATAGCTTAACACAAGATCTTATAAATATTTAACATGTGCAGTGACACCCTTGTTTATTAAATGTTATTAGGGTTTGGTAATGGGCATCTATATAGTCAAAACTCCCCATATTAATTTAAAGTGGGACAAACTATTTGTCATTAAAATAATTAAATTTTTGGTTGCTTTGCATGAAACAATTTACGATGCATGGCTTATTATTTTGTTTCTTGTTTGAGAATATGATCTCCTGGCATTATTTCATGTGCTCTTGGTTGTTGGAGAATTGTGTAGGCTATTTTCAAGTATTAATTTCATCTTCTAAACCTTTTCTTCTAAAATGGTTAAGATGGATCTTATTCCTTTTATTAGACTTTATTTAGTTGGAAACATTAATTAGTAGCACCTATATAGCATGGCTTGAAAGTTAGTTTAAGCTGATATCTTGATTCATTTCAGGGTTGGCTAAATAATCCCCTTACTACTATTGTAGCTTAGGCATAGTTTTAGGTTTATACTTGGTGATCCCCATGTGATGCATATGCTAGGGTTGAGATATAATTATAGGTTGTGGATATGATAGGACACTAAATTATATTTGCTAGGGTTTAATTCTAGGTTATAGATATGGGGTGTCTCCATATTGCATGAGCTAGGGTTTAATCTCCCCTAACCATGGTAATATGGTTACTTGCTTCATATCTTTATGTGCTTCTCTAATTGCTAAGGATTTGAGAGTTGATTTTATCTTCTACCAATTGGCTTCTTATTATTAACCTCAATTTATTATTTAAGTAACTACATTGGTTATAGTTCTTTTTATAGTTAACTCTGGTCAAATGGATTGTTGGTTTCTCACCATATAAAGTATGGAGTTTTACTCTAAGGTTTTCTTAGGTTCATTAATTTATAAAATATAGATATGGTAGGATTCTATTTGTGATCACCAAGTGGTTCACAATTAAAGGTTGGGATATAAATCTAGGATTGCTTACTAGTGATCTCCCCATGATTTCATGTGATGAATAATATCTACTGATCATATAAGTGTTAGCATTTGGATTATACTCCTATTTCTCCAAAGCGAGGGTCATGGATTAGGCATGATCCACTTGTTCTTAATATCCTTACCTCAAGTTCTTAGGGTTTATGATCATTACCCAATTTATAATGATCAAGGTTTGGCTTGCTAAGGTATCTTTGATGAATTTGGTTTCTCACTCCCAAGATCAAGTGTTGTCTTGATCAACTAGATATAGACTTTCTTTTATAGTTTCTTGAATGGGCATGGTTATGGTTGTCTCAATTATCTTGAGTATAACACCATAGCTTGTGCTCTCTTATGTAAGAATGGATTATTCTAGGTTATGGTGTGCTTCTAATACTATTTAAGTAGCTAGGCTAAAGATTCAATTGTCTAACTTAATTGAATTAGTTTCCTCCTTACTTTATCAATTCATGGATATCATCTTATTCCATGTGATATTAGGTTATCTCACCACTCCAAGGGAAATGGTTTACAACCTAATACTTTAGTTCAAAGATTGTCCTTGAGTCTTAAATAGGTAAAGCTAAGAGTGGTATGAATGGTCTCACTCTTTTGGGAATGACTTGAATAACACTCTAGGGTTCCTCTTGAAGATGATGATTTGAGTACTTGGATGTATATCCAAGGTTTAGCTCAAGGTTTGTTATTGCTTCTCTAATAAATACTATAGAACTCTCACCTCTCAAGGTTGGATGTGTAATAACTTGAAATGTAGAAGAATATATACTTCTTGAGTGGATCTTATTGTTATAATTCCAAAGTTGAAATGGAATGAATACCATGAGGTTCATGGTAGGATTAAGGATTAGTTTAAGACATGGAAAAGATAAGTGAAGAATGGTTTCCCAATTAATGTTACTTGATTTCCAATTAATTGTAGGTTCATATGTTATGGCAGGGGAATTCCATATTATGATCTTTTATAAGATCAAGTAGTTGATCATTTAGTAAAGTGTTGTTGTGTTGATTATTAGTTCCATTTGATCTAACCCCTTAGATCAAATCATCTCTACCCAAAACAAGGTTTTAGCAAAGTCACATTGAGGTTTATAGCGCTTGACTTGATGAGCTACTTCAATTCCACCAAGGTCAAGTGAAACTTCGATTCATCGTGACTGTTTTACTTTAAAGCGCGAAAATTCCCCAGATTTTCTATGCATGAATGCAATGCACACATCTGTTTCCTCTATTTTTATAACCCCATTACCTGGGATATTACAATTTGCCTTTGCAATGTGATTGTGCCAAGTAGATTAGACAACCAACCACAAACATTACAGGTCAACAGCCAAACGCATGCGAAAGTCCTAAGGTAAGCTCCATAATACATGTTGAAACCAAAAGCCTAGAAACCATAAGAAAGGTAGCTCCACATCACAGTTCCACGACAACAACAGATACCGATCATAAAACATATATCAAGTCGGACAGCTGCACCACCGGGTAAGCATCCATGGGGTCCGGCTCAAGAGCGAAGACTCGTGTGAATGCTCGCAAAATGTGGCTCTTGCCTCACCCCACCCATACATCTTATCATGGAACCTTACCAAATCAGCATGAATCATCTTGACATAAACATAGCTCCTCTCTCCATGCTGATGGGATTGAACAATGCGCCAGTTGCAGTGCTTCAGCTTGTCAAACAATATGCAGGAGATGACGAAGCATGCTGGCTGGTCTTTTGTAGTGACAATGGCTTGGAGTAGCTGGTCCTGTGAACCACCCAACCGGATCTTTAGAGCTTGAAGGACAGATCCGTGCTATATAAGCTACCGTTGCCGACTTCAGCTCGGGTTCGTGTGAATGACAGTCGACATCTTGTCCTAGAGATGCAGATCCTTCTTGATCAGATTCAGCGGAATCATCACCACTACTTACAGTGCGTCAGGTTCTACGAAGGCACATCGGTACATGCTCCAGCTCAAAGGAGTCGGGTGGGACAAGCACCGTTTGCTGAAATCTCTACAATACTAGCTCCGGGTAGACCACCAGTCTCTACGAGAGGGTAAACCACCAATATCCACTTCGGAGGATTCTCGTGGCACGACACCTTTCGCTAGAGGCTCTACCCTACCAGCTCCGTGTCCACCACCAGTCAAGATCGTGGGCATAGTCATGACGGGTTCTACCAATACAAAACCTCCTTCGGGTGCGTGGATCATCGGTAGCAACTCCCAAGCATCAGCACCAGTTAAATCGGTCTTGACAATAGGTAAACCGTTTTGCTCCAGTTCAGAGAATTCCCGTGGCACGACACCGTTCACTAGAGGCTCTACACTAGCAGCTCCAGCTGCACCACCAGTTTCTACAGCAGGGGGTAAACCCAATCCACAACCTTCTTCATGTGGCACGATGATGCCGTGTATAGGCTCATCAGTACTAGGTCCAGCTGCATCAGTCTCCATAGACAGTAAACAAGGTGGCGTCGGAGGTTTAAAAGATTGGCATGCCATTTCACCTTTGTCATCAGACAATATAGAGTTTTCTTCAACTCTATGTTTCTGCAATAATAAGCACATGAACAGAAATTAGACCAGAGCATCTAGCCATCTAACAGGGGCAGCGGCAAAACAAGCGTCGGTCCATATGTTTAACTTGTCATCTGGGATATCAGAACACACAGATTTAGAAGTCATTTCACATAGCATCCGTTTTTTCGTTCCTTCCCCTACGTCCATCTGGAATAAGTAATACTATTGATCACATAAAACTTATTAATCAAATATATGCATATGTTGAGAAGTTTGCACGGCAAATTGTGGATTCTGCTTTTATCACCTACGAATCGTCGTTCTATATATTTACCTTGTTATCTGGGATATCAGAAGTCACATAATGAGAAGTCATCTCACTAAGTATCGGTTTTTTCGCTCTTTCCCCTCCATCCATCTGCAATAAGAAGTACTATTGATCACATAAAGCCAATTCATTGAATATATGCATATGTTGAGAAGTTTGCACAACAAATTGTGGATTCTACTTCCAATCACCAAGTAATCTCGTGAGAAATGCATGATCAAGATATGTTTCTCCCTCTTGATCGACATCTGCATCTCCATTAAGACTAATCATCGTGCGATGGTGCTCTTCAGAAGAGCGCATACACTTCCAATCACCAGACAAGCAAAAAATTGTTGATTCTAGTAATGCTTAATCAACAGTGGCCATGGAACGACCACAGATCGACCAAGCAAAAAAATAAATCATCAACCTACTGACCACCAGGCAAAACAAACTAGGCCCATACATGGCCTCACAAATCATCATCAAACGTCGATCAAACTAGCAAGTTTGAACATGGATTACTAATTTATTTTCTCGATAAAGTGAGTATATTAATATCGAAAGATATTGATTACACTGAGCCTCCGCAACAACGCAATACCTTACTGGTAGTACGGATGCACATGGATTCCTAATACTCCCTCTGTTCGGTTTTAATTAGTCGACGCGAGGGAGAGAAGAAAATGAACTGTCGATGCTTTCAACTAGAATCAATTAAATACGAACGGAAGAAGTACTTAGTAGTATTGACAAATATCCGGATCTAGTCTAAAAACAAATTGGCATGTAAATCATAGTAGTCTACTAAACTAGGATCAATACCCTAGATTAGGGTTACAAGCGGCGTCCGCGAATCGTCCCGCAAAGCAGAAAATTAGAGCAAATAGTGGTTGAGATTAGAGCAGATTTAAAGCACTCGCACTGGAAACTAGCTAGCCCGCTACCCACCCCGCTTGACACCCTGCCCTAGATGTGAATCTACACCAAATATTCAAACAAGGATGAGCAACCGCCAATAAAATTTTATCCGCACATCATCATCTCTACCATACACAAGGGTATGGTGATTTCACATACAGCCATTGTTGCCGCGGGACGAGGATGAGTGATGCGCCGCGGAGAAGGTGCCTCACGCCTCTGTCGCCGCCGCCATCGAAGAGGAAGTCGAAGCCGCGCGATTGTGGTCCGTCGCCGATATGGAGGTGGAGCTACTAGGGAAGAGATGGAGGTGGAGGTGGAGAGGGAGTGATGGTTTGTACTAGTGGCGGCCGGTGAGGTAGTTATAAATACAACCTCTCTCTCTTTTTGGCAAGGAATGCAGCTTCTCTTGGAAGGCAACGAGGCAACGCACTCCGATTTCGTATATTACTATAATAATATGGGCGGAGAAATTTGGACGCATCTGTGTTGTCTTGTCAAATGAATCACCAGGATTTGCTTTTAGTACTCCAGATTTGGGCGACCCAAGGAAGTAGAGATAGTAATGTACGCCATCTAGCTGCATGCTATCAAATCAAATAAATGGTCATGCCATTTACTTTTAAGATGGTGCAGCAGTTATTCTGACCAAAGAAACATGCACGTCTGCTGATTATTTTGATAGTACTACTAGTAGTACTAATATTTCTGATGGGTATACATTTACCGTCCGCTAGCAAAGATTGTTTGGCACATTGTTCTTATGGCTTTCAACATCACACCCCTTAATAATATTATTAATCAATGTTTGGGCAATCAATTGAGTGTGTTAATAAAAAATAAAACCCACAAATCCAACTGTACTATTTTTAGGGCCATATGAAGGACAAGGAATGATTTTAAATGCCATATGGAGTACCTCCAACCATGTGAAATATGGTTTTGTCATGCAGGTGATACCCATGGCTTCGCATTGGATCCGTATGTTGTCCTACATACAGTCAACTATGAAGTACCACGATTTGGTTTTTGGGTGCAACCGGCTAGAGAATGATGCACGGGTTTGTACAGCCAGTACAATTCACATTAAGATTTTCTGATAGGATGTTGATGTGTATATGTAAGAATCATACACTAGAATGTCTTCTATGTTTAGATGGTTGATCTACGTTTATACTTTCTGTGAACCATGAGGTTAAGACCTATGTATGCCTCTAGGGACACTGAAACATCCAAACAACCATGCATGTGTATAGACCGTATTTGATCAAATTAAAAGAAGCACCTGGGTTCATGCAAATAGCATCAATTTATCACCTAAGTACATTAGCTATAAATAGTTAAATAGGAGTCAAGACCAACTGAGCTAGCTAGTAGTATGATCCTACTATTACATAAATTTCCCTAACTCTGATTGTCTTTGTTCCAGTCCAGCGCGTTGGTGTAGCTTGGGATGAACCAAAACCCCGTATGCCAGTTGGCCCTTGGACCGCTGCTTGAGAAAGAGATGCTTTGGTGGTCTTCGCCATTTAGACTGAAGCGGAAAATTTCTTGATGTGATGTGTCAAACCGAGAGCCAATGGCCTGAGGCGTGGTGTAGATGCAGTTTCTTCTTGTCAAATATCCTGGGGGAAATGTTGCACCACCCACTGGCATGAAAATCGGATAGTTCAACCCAAGGAACAAAGAATAGTCTCCAAGATTAGTAACCCTTTCCCACGGGTTGGCTGGAAGTAACCGACTAGTGTCATTCGAGAATACAATGCAGGTATACCCCGAATAGCTGTGAACAGCGCGACCGCAATGGACGGAAGGGGTACTATCAAAATAAGTTGGAGCACCGTCAGCGTCAAAATCCATTACGCCACGTGCATAGACCAGGAGAAGTCTAGAACGATCTTGAGATCTTGCCAGCCACCACGTACGACTATTAGAGTCAAAATCATCATAGCCATCAAATCCAGCCGTCCACGGAAGGAATGGAGCAGGGAGCACTATAGGACCTTGAAAAAGGAAAGAACACGTCACATGAAAATATATTTCATGATTTATCTACTAGTGATATTGATTTGATATTGGGATGCCAATACTAGTACTTTATAAAATCATGGTCGAACATAAGATGGTTTGAAATATATTTCGAACATCTTGGTAAAACTTCATATGGATTTAAAACATGTTCCCCAAAATATTGGTCCAAATTTTAGATGGTTTGAATATAGTACTCCTTATTCTCTAGAACTGGGAAATATAAACAAATGAAAGTCTTTATCAATATTGCATGGCACCTTTATTGATTCTATTTCTACTCTACCTTAAATTTTCTAGGGAGTAATAATAAAGAAACTTAATTACTAGGGGGCCTTTTTCCTACGGAACAACATGCACATTAGACCATACTAAAATTCCTATAGATGTTAAATTCTATATATGTCCATACCACAAGAGGGTTATGGTGTGCGCCTATGGAATTCATTTAAGCCAAAAGATGCCAAGACAGTTCAACAAATAAGAGGTGAAATACTATATAAGTTACGTATATAAAAAAGATAGGGAGGAAATGTTACCAAATTGATTAGGATCCCATGCATAAACATTTCCAAGCTCGAGTAACGGCGAACACAAGTCCGTTATGTATAATTGCATCGCAGTATATGGCGCCGTACTGAAACTGGTTTTCAAGAAATATCCATGTACGAGGATATTCGCCATGGAGGTAGGCAATTGCAAAGTCGAAGATTGCGACAAGGGAGAAATCGTTATACCCCCTAGCAGCTGTAGGAACTTGGCAAATAGCTATCTTCTGCAGTTGAATAGCAGAACGCTGATACTCGAATATAAGTGGATTGCGTGTGGTTTCAAACTTCTTCCTCAAATATGGAAGCTTAATCTTGCGATGAGTGTAGACATTGAAGAGGTTCCACTTGCCTTCGGGGCCAACCATGGCGATCCAATCTCCATTGGCGCCTGCCCGCTCCTCATCCTTACCGTGTGGCATTAGGCCATCATAGGAGAACCTCTCCAACGGCAGTAGTTTGCACTTGCTGTGCACCGGCAAATCCTCCTTGAACACCCATGGTTTATCCGCCGGGTCACAACAGAGAACACACGGAAGGCCAAACGGCTGAGAAGCAGCGCGAGTGGCACCGTATTTGGCCGACCGAAGAATACTTTTGGAGGAACCGACTAGGGACGCGGTGGTGATGGCGTCGCACCGGCCGATGAGCACTTCAAGGGGGCCTTCCGTAAACACCTTGTGAAACAGCCCGGATCCACGTGACCTGCTCGATTTCGCCATCGCAATGAGGCAGGTGGTACAATGGGGTTGGTATTTTCTTGGGAGATCTACTGATTCAAACTTTGGGAGAGAGATGGCGATCAATGGCGGCAGGTGGGGGTTTGAGTTGGAGAACAGAGGCTCTCAAACTGGGCACTGCTGGATAGGATGCGAAAGCGCCATGGCGGAGACGCAGGCGCGTGCTATGGAAGCTGGGCGGAGTGGGGATAGAGGATGGAGGTGAACCGAGACGCTCCTCCTCTTATGCATATACTGCCTACTGCAGTTTCGAGGAGAGTGTGAATGTGTTCAAAAAAAGAGGAGAGTGTGAATGTGTTCAAAAAAGAGGAGAGTGTGAATGTGTTCAAAAAAAGAGGAGAGTGTGACTGTGACCCGACACCCGAGTAGTAGCAGACGGACTATAGGAGTAGCCCCATCATTACAGAACATTAATCGTGCTTCCTATAATAAATAAGTGAAACATCCCAGGCTTGTGTTGTCTAATCAAATCGATGGCCATGTCAGTATTATGGTGAACAAATAAAACAAATACACACCAACCTTGTTCTTTTTGCAACGTACACCAACCTAGCAAGGCATCAACCTTCTCGCCATCAACTAGGACTCCGTGGCTCCGTCCCACCAAAGTTGTCTCAACTTTGTAAAAAAAATACATCTATCCATCTAAATTTTAACAAAGGTGAGACACTTTTGGTGGGACCGAGGGAGTACAAAAAAACTTTACTACTCCATGCTAGTATCGGCCACTTTTCGAAAAGTAATTCAAATTTCAACTGAAGGCGTGCTATTTTATGGTCCTGAAAATTGCCAAAAAAAATACAACCCAAAAATGCAACAGATCCATGTTAAGGGGGTACACCCTACGAAATATACATTAAGAAACTTCGAAACTTCAGTGACCTTGTAAGAATGCCCATGAAAGTGCAGTTTTGCAAATTAGGAAGAGACGAAATATGAATTCAACCAAAGAAATCTAAACGAATCCTTAGCCAATAGCATAGTTAACACGTTCAGAAAAAAATGATGACTCCAAAAGAACAACATTAGCAAGAAATACTCCATTTTAGTTTGAACTTGCAGATCACATACATATACTAGTAGTATCGCCAAAATACTATAATACTCCGAGCTGCATTCTAGCACTCCAACTAGCTAGCTAATAGTTCCGGAGTAGTAGTACTACTATACAAGTCCAAAATACATCCGAACGAACCCTACTTCGAACTAAACTACTCCCTCCGATCTTCGAGTAACTACATTGCAGGATGACTAAACGAAGATTATTGTATAACCTTCTTGTTGATGCAAACGCAGATAGGCAACACACGCTTCCCTCCATTCTTCTTCGCGTAACGGGGCGGCACCGCCAGGAAAGAAGTGAGCTGCCGCAACATGATCGAGCTAGGCGTCGGGGAGCTCGTCGGCTCGATTACCGCCATCAAGGTGTCCGTCGAGAGGTCACTAGTCCCAGCCGTCGCCGGCGCCGGCGGACCAATCACCAGCAGCTGCGCCTTGTACATCGGAAACAAGCACGCGGCCGACCTGATGCACACACAGGACACAATGGTGGTCGGGCCGAGCGCGCCAACGGTGATGGCGAACACGCTACCGTCTTCTTCCCCTCTGCCGATGAACAGGTATCCCCGCGGTTGTACCGGAACACGAACTATGCACCAGGCGGGTATGCCATACTGGAACGTAAACACTGGGATGGAGTGGGATGCTTGGAGGTGTACCAGGAGCTCCCGCGGCGAGCCGGTGAAGCTGCAGCCGGTATTGATGGCCTCTGTGCAGCCGCACGGACCATGCGGGCACGCGATATAGTGCTTGTAGGACTCCGTGGAGGCGACCAAGCTCCGGCAGCCGACGCACTTGACCATTGCCCCGCATCGATTCGACGGCGGCAATCTTGCCCCGCATCGATTCGACGGCGGCAACCTCGCCGGCTGCTCGCACTTCTTGCACGGGTTCGGCGCAAGCTCGCCGACGCAAGTGCCGACAGCCCATATGACCGCCCTTGCACCGCACGGAACAACGTACGTGGAATCGGCTTGTCATTGACATTTCTCACAGGTGAACCTAAGAATGAAATCGGAAGGGAGCGACCTTGGATATGGGGGGTTTGAAGGGCAGCAGTGCAGAGGGGCACAAGAAGAGGGCCTCCTCCATCTTCGCAGAAGAGTGATCGGGAAAACGAGATCGGGATGGGTTCTTTTTTTATACATGCCTTGGAGTGGAGTATGGATACTACTACTTATAGGAAGAACTTCCTTGCTAAGAATCGGCGTCGGCCGTACGCAACCATAGATGCACCAGCGGCTTTGCAGTTTGTCAAAATAAAAGGACAGAGCTGCAGTGACTTGAAGTCTCCAAATCTCATTGTGACTTGGTGCCACCATCTACCAACCATTTGAGATCCAACGTTCCAAACTATCTCTTATTTCGAACCTAAAAACAAAAATTATTCAGAAAATTATGAAAAAAATCTAGTAAAATGTAGATGCCTTGTTCTAAAATCTGTGAATATTTCATCCCACTCGGACGACTAGCTTGTGATTAAAGAGCTTTTTACGTATATGAGCACTAGTTTAAACTAAATACTCCCTCTGATTCATATTAATTGACTTCAATATGGATGTATCTAGAACTAAAATGTGTCTAGTACATCCATATTAGAGTCAATTAATATGAACCGGAGGGAGTATATATTTGCTCACAAACCTTTGATTCAAATCGAATGAAACTTCACCAAAATATAAATCGAAATATGCACGATTAACCGGAAGTTCTTGAAATATTTCGAGCAATTATAATAATTATTTAGTTTAAATTCTAAGTCGATCGCATACATTGGATCCGAGATGGATGGTGGATGGTGGCACCAAGTCACCGTGAGACTTGGAAGTATCAAGTCGGTGAAGCTCTATCCCAAAATAAAAGCTTCGTGAAGGGGGCAGCTTTGGTTCAAAAAAGAAGACAAGTACCAAGCGTTGTCAAACAAGTACCCATATAGTCAAATGTACTCCCTCTGATTCAAATGAATTGACTCAACTTTGTCTAGATATATGGATGTATCAAGTCACCGAAGCTCTATCCCAAAATAAAAAGCTTCAGTGAAGGGGGAAGTTTGGTTCGAAAAAATACAAGTGCTAAGCAGCTGTCAAATAGTACCATAACGTCAAATGTACTCCCTCCGATTCAAACGAAATGACTCAACTTTGTATTTTGCATGTTAAAGGTTTTTCGTAAAACTTGGCCAATCTTAACATAGTTTGCCTTTCTAAAAAAAGATATAAGCCCTAAGGCTCCTTTGATTCATAGGATGGGAAAACCATAGAAATATGAAAAACATAGGATTGAGATTTAATGGCTAGTTGAATCATATAGGAAGATGAGTTGTGTTTGATTGTGCCAAAGGAAATTTTCCATGAGGTATGACCTAATGTTTTATTCTTATAGGATTTGCACTGCAAGATTCCTACATGATATGTTCCTATGAATCAAACAACTAGTGTGGGGAAAATTCACATGTGATCTAAATCCTACATAATTCCTATACAAATCCTATATATGAATTTTAGTTGTTAGGTCACTTAAAATGACTTCACTTGAAGGGTTACATTTTTGTTTTTTCTGAATTAGTAGTGATGCCTAACCATATATATACCTAAACCAAGAGAATCAGCATAAACTTATGTATATTAATAGTAAGCGCATATATGAATGTTTTTAATCTACAAACCCAGGGTCATATATATGTACATAGAAACATGCATATATGCTAGTTTTTGTACCTTGGTGTGTTCCTCTTTTGGGCTATCTCTTTTTTGTTCACCAGTTCACAACCAACGCCCTAGATTAATTTGGCACTTAGAAAATAACATTTTATTTTTGGCGCACTAACACAAATAGTAGTAGCACGGTCAACACTGTAGAGAAGTACAAAATAAATGTGTGTGGGAAAAAATGACTTAAAGTGACCATTACAATGAGAAAAAAGGTAGAACCAAGCATTGCACAGGGAAAAAGCAGTGTAGTGTCCAGAAGAAAAAAAAACAAGTTGAGCTATACTCCCTCCATCCAGAAATAATGGGTGTAGAGTTAAAATTTGTCCATAAAGGAGTGTACTTCTCGTTTTGCAATGCACTTCAAAATTTGTCCACAAAAGAGTGGTAGTAAAAAATATTTCTTTCTCATCACGAGGGATATAGTTTCTTCACGACTAGTACGTACTACCTCCATCACAAAGCTTAAGTCTTTTTTTAAGAGTCAAAGCAAGTAAAGGTTGACGTAAATTTAGAACAATCTATCAACTAATATAATATTTTGTAGATACCATACCAAAAAAAATTCGTTGTCTATGTATTGATATTAATTTTGTATTTTGCATGATAATGATTTTTGGTAAAATCTTAGTTTACGTTGACATAGTTTGAGCTTCTAAAAATAATATAAGCCTTACGCTTTGGGATGGAGGTAGTAGTATTTAGCATAATATGGTTTTCTTATTTACTACATGCATTTAGCTCATTGGAGGTGGAAAAGTTGAAGAGGAAAGTGATGGTCGATGACAGTTTCCCAATGTAATAATAAAATCCTTAATATGCCTTGAAAACCCACACGTACGCTCTTTCTAGGACAGAGGCAGTATGAGGTAATGCACCCACGCGCTGTCATCTGCCCGTTCGTGCTATGTGTAACGGCCCCGGGTAGTACCCCTAATAGATCTGATTGTTCTTTTTCTTTTATGCATCATCATGGCATATGCATCATATCATCCATGTTTTAATAAATAAATTATTTTATAAAGCCAAACTATTTTGTTTCCTCTATCCCCACCTCTGCATTCAAATTCTAAATTTAATTGTACTGTTTTCAAATCTTTTGAAAAACAGTTTGAAAGTGAAAAGAGAAAAGGATTTTAAAAATAAAACCTCTAACCTCCCTGGGCCTCTCTTTTCTTTCTGGCCCGTCCCCTTTCTCTCTCTGGCCCAAGTTCACCCAGCACGTACCCCTTCGATCCCTTTCTCTCGTTGTCGTCTTCCCCGCGGAGGGCACGCAGAGAGCGTGAGCGTGGTCCTCCCCTTCCACCACCGCGCGCCCCACCTTTATCTGGCACGCACCAAGGCTGCCGTGCTCATCCACGCCAACCACGCTCCCTCCTCCTTTCCCCTCCCCCACGAAAACATCAAGCAGTAGGGAGAAAACCCCACGGTATCGCCTCCTCCTCGCCGTCAATCCATCGATTCCGGCCACCCCTCTCCGTTCTGAGCTCACCGGGAGCACCGCCGCGTCATCCTCTTCCTCCTGATGCCCTCAATCGAGCCGGGGGTTTCCCCAATCGTCGCCAACGACCTCCTTCCCCAACTCTGGCCGTCACAGTTCCTCGACGATGGCATCGCCGTTCGGCCTCCCCCGTCTTGTTCGAGCCCTCCCGCGGACTCCAGGTGATCTCCCGCATCTCGTCGACCTCTCCTTGGCCCTCCTCCATCTCGCAGACGTGCTCCCGATGTTGACCTCCGCCTCTTCTCGCAGATCCTCGCCGCCGGTGAAGTTCCGGCGACCCCCAGGTGACGGCGCCGCCCCCACCAGGTCCGCGCCGACGAGGCGCGTCGAGCGCCACAAGTCTCGCTTCCTGGGACGCGCTGGAACGCCGGCAAGCTTCGACGCCGCCCGCGGTGACCGCCCACTTCTGGAACGCGCCCGGCATCGAGCACTTGGTGTGCATACGCGCATGGTTGGCCACGCTGGCCTCCACGTCGACCCGCGGGCCCCATCCGTCATCTTCTGGGTCTAGGAACCCCTCCGGTGAGAATGTCCACCAGATCTGGATCTGGATGCTTTTGCATCCAGGCCCTCCTTTTCTTCTGCAAACAACCCGTCGTCCCTGGCGCTTGCATTCTTTTGAAAACCCCATGTATCTTCCTGAAACTAACCCGGGGTCCTCCCCCCTGTATGAATATGATTTCTGGGTCCTTCCCATTTAAAATAAATCTGTTTATTCACTTTTAAAATAGCAAAATCCTAATATGTTAATAACTTTTAATTGGTAACTCGAAATAAAATGTTTTCTATATGAAAATTGATCAAAAAAATGCAAGGATCATGAATATGCCATCCATGCTTGCTGTTGCTTTATGCATCATATAATTTCGTGCTAGTTTGCATTACCACCTAATATGTAACATATGGGATATGTGGGATATTATATAAATGTTGTCCCGGTTCCATTTAACCTTGAAGTAGCTCATCCTTGCCATGCTATGCCATGTTAATCAACACTTAACTTTGCCGGTAGAAATGCAACCCCAACCAAATTTGATTGTCCGGGGTTCCGACTCCGATTAATATGGATAAGTGCATCGCATCATATGTGCCATGTCATGCATATCATCTTGATCATGCCGGTTCTTTATCCGTAGTAGTAAGTTTGCATACGTTGTGTGTTCCATCATTTGCTTCTTCCCGGATAGGATCGCGAAGTGATGTTGTGAGATACGACAAGTTCTTCTGCAGCTTTTCACAGGCGAGCCCACCCCTTCCCCTATTTTACATTTACATGCTCTTTTGATATATTGCTATCCTTATTTTGCGATTCTGTTGTGTCACGTGTCCTATCCACCTGTTATCTATATGTCCGAGATACACCTCCTCGCCCTACCTATTGTTTGTTGTTTGCCAGCTTTGCGAGTCGTAGGTGAGTTTAGGGTTTTGTTGATATCTCGAAATGTTCGGGATATCTTGTTGGGAGGTTATCACATGCTATATCAATGGTTGGAGATACACATGCTTTACTTATATTGTTAACAACTAAAATTGTAAGCGAGAGGCATCCGTGAGCCCCTTTGCGAAAGCATCGAACTTTGACTCGCTAATGTCCCCTAGGACCCGAGTTCTTGTTATCTGTTCCGAGATTGAGCGCTCTACCCGTACGTGGGGGAATGGGACCCCCATCACCCACTACCTTTCCTCGAGTCTGTTTATTGGGAGCCACAACCTTGATTTTATTTGCCCATATGCACGATATGCACGTTTTAATTCCTGTTGCCTTCGGGTGTTTATTTAAGTACTGTACTCATATTGCGTGCCGACTTATCCTTGGCCGGTCGTTAGTGCCCGCCTTGGACGCCATCGCAACCTCTGGGTCCGTATCGGAGTACGGCCGAACTTCGTCACGGGTAGCTTAGTTGGGTGGCTCCCATTAAATTTTCTCTTGCATTGGGAACGGTCTTGATGTGAGACTCCACCTGTAGTAAGTGGGTTCGAGCTTGCGTATGGTTACATTTGGGCAACCCCCGCAGGGTGTACATCTTATCGATAAGCCGTGTCCGCGGTTATGGACGACTTGGAATTGTATAGCTTGATCATAGAACAACTTACACTGTTATCTTGTTGCTAATAACTTGCGTAGCAATATTGCATTACTACAACCAACATATAATAAAATTGTCAACAGTGGAGTGCCTTTTACATTGCCTCTTCGCTTTGTTGAAGGGGATATGTGTATTTGGCTGAGTTATGTTTGTGTAGTATTTATCTGTTACCTTGTGCGCTCTCTTATCTTCTCTGAGTAGACGGATGTTGTAGCGTGTCTCTATTGGATAGTAGCTTTGCTGCCGCTAAACTCCACATATAGCCGGGTGAAGTTTATACCGCCCACCAGCGAGCATAGCTGGTCTTGTCTCGCAAGTACGTGCCAATGGTACTTACCCTCGCCTTCCTTTCTTTTTGTCTCCTCCCCATTTTGTCGGCAACCGATGGCCCGACTTCGACGAGTACGAGATGACGACGTTAGCAAGGTTACCCTTCCGGCTTGGCCTGGGCAGGGTTATGGACGCCGTCTGGTTATCTTCAGGACTCTTAGTCCAATTTGTATCTTGTCCGTACTCGGACATATTCGATCTTCTGTATGATTTGGATCTTTGTATTGTATATTTGTATCTTGACTCGTTGGAGTTGTTGTTGTAATATATGTTTCTTGTGGGCTCTATTGTAATCCTGTTGTAATGTTACCGCTCGTGTTAATTCCTCTGGCATCACGTGTGTGATTCGTCGCGCATGTCGTGTCGGAGGGCGTCTCTGAATCGATATCATGCGGATCTCGGCGGGATCGCTGGAATCCTCATGGTACCGGTTTCGGGGCGTCACAAGTTGGTATCAGAGCCCAGGTTGACGGTACCCCACTAGTCCAGCCTGTAGGATAACCTTGCCAACGGACGTTGTTGAGTTTAGTGTCTAAAACTATTTTCTGAAACTTCGTTGGATAGTTCTGATTAGCTCTATTTTTCACCTTATCCCAATTCTTTCTCCTCTTATCTTTGCGAGTTTTGAGTCTTCTCTCTTATCTGAGTTTTTCCGAGTCTTAGCTCTCTACGCGGGTTGGACGATCTTTGCCTTATCCTAATAGGTTCGATCTTCGGAGGATCCCAACGGAAGCTCATCATCAACAACGGAACAACGACTTCTTGTTAGTGGTGTCGCCCGATCAGCATGGAGCAAGAACTCTTGTTAGTGGTGTCGAGGAGATCGACACGTCGCCTGAAGACCCGATAGTTCACCTCTCTCCCCCGTACCATGGCGTGGAACCTCGGGGCGAGGTTCCTTGTTAGTGGTGTCGATTGTAACGGCCCCGGGTAGTACCCCTAATAGATCTGATTGTTCTTTTTCTTTTATGCATCATCATGGCATATGCATCATATCATCCATGTTTTAATAAATAATTTATTTTATAAAGCCAAATTATTTTGTTTCCTCTATCCCCACCTCCGCATTCAAATTCTAAATTTAATTGTACTGTTTTCAAATCTTTTGAAAAACAGTTTGAAAGTGAAAAGAGACAAGGATTTTAAAAATAAAACCTCTAACCTCCCTGGGCCTCTCTTTTCTTTCTGGCCCGTCCCCTTTCTCTCTCTGGCCCAAGTTCACCCAGCACGTACCCCTTCGATCCCTTTCTCTCGTTGTCGTCTTCCCCGCGGAGGGCACGCAGAGAGCGTGAGCGTGGTCCTCCCCTTCCACCACCGCGCGCCCCACCTTTATCTGGCACGCACCAAGGCTGCCGTGCTCATCCACGCCAACCACGCTCCCTCGTCCTTTCCCCTCCCCCACGAAAACATCAAGCAGTAGGAGAAAACCCCACGGTACTGCCTCCTCCTCGCCGTCAATCCATCGATTCCGGCCACCCCTCTCCGTTCTGAGCTCACCGGGAGCACCGCCGCGTCATCCTCTTCCTCCTGATGCCCTCAATCGAGCCGGGGGTTTCCCCAATCGTCGCCAACGACCTCCTTCCCCAACTCTGGCCGTCACAGTTCCTCGACGATGGCATCGCCGTTCGGCCTCCCCCGTCTTGTTCGATCCCTCCCGCGGACTCCAGGTGATCTCCCGCATCTCGTCGACCTCTCCTTGGCCCTCCTCCATCTCGCAGACGTGCTCCCGATGTTGACCTCCGCCTCTTCTCGCAGATCCTCGCCACCGGTGAAGTTCCGGCGACCCCCAGGTGACGGCGCCGCCCCCACCAGGTCCGCGCCGACGAGGCGCGTCGAGCGCCACAAGTCTCGCTTCCTGGGACGCGCTGGAACACCGGCAAGCTTCGACGCCGCCCGCGGTGACCGCCCACTTCGGAACGCGCCCGGCATCGAGCACTTGGTGTGCATACGCGCATGGTTGGCCACGCTGGCCTCCACGTCGACCCGCGGGCCCCATCCGTCATCTTCTGGGTCTAGGAACCCCTCCGGTGAGAATGTCCACCAGATCTGGATCTGGATGCTTTTGCATTCAGGCCCTCCTTTTCTTCTGCAAACAACCCGCCGTCCCTGGCGCTTGCATTCTTTTGAAAACCCCATGTATCTTCCTGAAACTAACCCGGGGTCCTCCCCCCTGTATGAATATGATTTCTGGGTCCTTCCCATTTAAAATAAATCTGTTTATTCACTTTTAAAATAGCAAAATCCTAATATGTTAATAACTTTTAATTGGTAACTCGAAATAAAATGTTTTTTATATGAAAATTGATCAAAAAAATGCAAGGATCATGAATATGCCATCCATGCTTGCTGTTGCTTTATGCATCATATAATTTCGTGCTAGTTTGCATTACCACCTAATATGTAACATATGGGATATGTGGGATATTATATAAATGTTGTCCCGGTTCCATTTAACTTTGAAGTAGCTCATCCTTGCCATGCTATGCCATGCTAATCAACACTTAACTTTGCCGGTAGAAATGCAACCCCAACCTAATTTGATTGTCCGGGGTTCCGACTCCGATTAATATGGATAAGTGCATCGCATCATATGTGCCATGTCATGCATATCATCTTGATCATGCCGGTTCTTTATCCGTAGTAGTAAGTTTGCATACGTTGTGTGTTCCAGCATTTGCTTCTTCCCGGATAGGATCGCGAAGTGATGTTGTGAGATACGACAAGTTCTTCTGCAGCTTTTCACAGGCGAGCCCACCCCTTCCCCTATTTTACATTTACATGCTCTTTTGATCTATTGCTATCCTTATGTTGCGATTCTGTTGTGTCACGTGTCCTATCCACCTGTTATCTATATGTCCGAGATACACCTCCTCGCCCTACCTATTGTTTGTTGTTTGCCAGCTTTGCGAGTCGTAGGCGAGTTTAGGGTTTTGTTGATATCTCGAAATGTTCGGGATATCTTGTTGGGAGGTTATCACATGCTATATCAATGGTTGGAGATACACATGCTTTACTTATATTGTTAACAACTAAAATTGTAAGCAGAGGCATCTGTGAGCCCCTTTGCGAAAGCATCGGAACTTTGACTCGCTAATGTCCTCTAGGACCCGAGTTCTTGTTATCTGTTCCGAGATTGAGTGCTCTACCCGTACGTGGGGGAATGGGACCCCCATCACCCACTACCTTTCCTCGAGTCTGTTTATTGGGAGCCACAACCTTGATTTTATTTGCCCATATGCACGATATGCACGTTTTACTTCCTGTTGCCTTCGGGTGTTTATTTCTGTACTGTACTCATATTGCGTGCCGACTTATCCTTGGCCGGTCGTTAGTGCCCGCCTTGGACGCCATCGCAACCTCTGGGTCCGTATCGGAGTACGGCCGAACTTCGTCACGGGTAGCTTAGTTGGGTGGCTCCCATTAAATTTTCTCTTGCATTGGGAACGGTCTTGATGTGAGACTCCACCTGTAGTAAGTGGGTTCGAGCTTGCGTATGGTTACATTTGGGCAACCCCTGCAGGGTGTACATCTTATCGATAAGCCGTGTCCGCGGTTATGGACGACTTGGAATTGTATAGCTTGATCATAGAACAACTTACACTGTTATCTTGTTGCTAATAATTTGATAATAACTTGCGTAGCAATATTGCATTACTACAACCAACATATAATAAAATTGTCAACAGTGGAGTGCCTTTTACATTGCCTCTTCGCTTTGTTGAAGGGGATATGTGTATTTGGCTGGGTTATGTTTGTGTAGTATTTATCTGTTACCTTGTGCGCTCTCTTATCTTCTCTGAGTAGACAGATGTTGTAGCGTGTCTCTATTGGATAGTAGCTTTGCTGCCGCTAAACTCCACATATAGCCGGGTGAAGTTTATACTGCCCACCAGCGAGCATAGCTGGTCTTGTCTCGCAAGTACGTGCCAATGGTACTTACCCTCGCCTTCCTTTCTTTTTGTCTCCTCCCCCTTTTGTCGGCAACCGATGGCCCGACTTCGACAGTACGAGATGACGACGTTAGCAAGGTTACCCTTCCGGCTTGGCCTGGGCAGGGTTATGGACGCCGCTGGTTATCTTCAGGACTCTTAGTCCAATTTGTATCTTGTCCGTACTCGGACGTATTCGATCTTCTGTATGATTTGGATCTTTGTATTGTATATTTGTATCTTGACTCGTTGGAGTTGTTGTTGTAATATATGTTTCTTGTGGGCTCTATTGTAATCCTGTTGTAATGTTACCGCTCGTGTTAATTCCTCTGGCATCACGTGTGTGATTCGTCGCGCACGTCGTGTCGGAGGGCGTCTCTGAATCGATATCATGCGGATCTCGGCGGGATCGCTGGAATCCTCATGGTACCGGTTTCGGGGCGTCACACTATGTCTCCCAAATCTTGAAATATCGTCAGTTATCCATTTCACGTCCACACTTCTCCCTCTCTCCACGGACTAGGAAAAAACCCTCTCTTCACTTCCCCTTCCCATTCCACCGATGGAGAGCCCAACCGACGCCGTCAACGCAGCGAAAGCGAAAGCCGCGCGGCTGGCCTTAGCCGCAGAGGAGGCGTCCAGAGCCGCGACCGCAGCACGCATGGCCGCAACGGCGGCGATCATCGCCGCCGCGGATGCCAAAGACGAAGCGGAGGCCATTGCCGAAGGTCGGGCCATCGGTCGCTCATCGGCATCTGATGTTGTTGGTAGATGGGTCCACTCTCTTGGGAAGCATCCCCTAGATGACGAGGACGAGGTTGAACTCATCTTTGAACCGCCGCCGCCGACCTTCGACGAGAATATCGTCGACGAGGGGGAGGAAGTATGTTCCGATTCACCTCTCTCCCTTATTCAACATAGCCCTGTATCGATTTGCGCTATGGTCTCTCCCTCTTTTTTGCGCTATAGCATTTTGAATTAGCGTCGAATCTTTTTAGATTCATATTCAGTATTAGTTGCAACTGCTACATATTTGCTTCACATCCGATTCACCTCTCTCCCTTATTCAACATAGCCCCGTATCGATTTGCTCTATGGTCTCTCCCTCTTTTTTTGCGCTATAGGGTTTTGAATTAGCGTCGAATCTTTTTAGATTCATATTCATTATTAGTTGCAACTGCTACATATTTGCTTCACCTGTTTATTTGGCATGTATCAGGTTGCTACGATGAGGTTGACAGCGATGTCGAGTCGCGTCATAGGAAGGCCGGGGCCACTCTCAACAAGCTTAAGGCGGGGAAGTTCGACAAGTATTGGAGTGAACCCCGGACCGGTGCCGGGAACAACTGCCCCTTCGCACAAAGAGCATAAAGGTTGACTTTCAAAGCGTCCTGCAAGCATGCCGAAGCCGGTGGGTCCGAGCTGTCTCAAAGTTGGGGAAACCGTTAACCGATCCGGCTTCATAGCCAACCACATGGCCTATGGGCTATTCCTAAGGAAGAAATTGAACCAAGCTATCGAGACCGGTCGTGTGCCTCCTCCCAAGCCCAAGCCACCAAAGATTAAAGGTATGGGCAGCAAGAAGCAGAAGAAGCGGGACCGGGAGGAGGCGACATGAAGAAGATGGTAAATATACTCCGTAACTGTTGTGCATGTTTGTCTCTCCTACTGCTTCAAAAGCAGCATCTTTTGTTGAACTCTGTTTATGTTTGCTGCTCAGCAGCGTTTGTGGTGAACCTATTAGCTTAATTAGGGGTTGTTGAACTATGTCTGTGTTGAACCTTGCTTAATTAGGTTGTGTTGAACTCTGTTTGTGTTGGCGTGGGAAGGGGGCATGATGCTACCCTGAATTTGCGGGACCCCCAAAAAACTTGCAAATACGAGTGATGCATCCAAAAGGAACAAACTTTTACATGGTAGACCCCAGTCTGAAAGCAAGAAATGTGATCGGGTCCTTAACAGCCACCGCCCGGATTGATCGGGGATTTTGCCTGCCTACCGCATGTGACTTGTGCTCATTGATGTTTGGGACCTCACGCATGGGCACCACACGTAAGTGACAGACCTGTTGGTGTAAAAACTCGGGTGATTATTATACTGCATTAGTACAAAGTTTCCTATGGATTCAAGGGTTGGAAAGCCAAGTTAACTCATTTTCATGACTAAGAAGGAGCCGGGCTTACTTTTTCATTTTCATGTTTTAACTTGTTTAAATCTTGGTCAAACAAAGGATTTGACCAGGATTCAAATGGGCATAAAAATTCAAAAAAGAAATAAAAAAACCCAAAGCACATAAGCTTCTTATGTCATATAGTAAGCATTACAGTTGATCAACGAAGTCTAGACATATTCAAACCAGAAAAATCATGTATATACCCCTAACCCTAAACTCTGTCTTATGAAGTCAAGCATGAAGAAAAGTGGTTTTGGGTTTCAAACATTGGAAATTAAAAAAACTCCCAAAAGCTTCATTTTGGAGTGACTAAGAAGAATCCAGGCTTACCTTTTCATTTTCATGTTTTAAACTGGTTTAAATCTTGGTCAAACCTAGGATTTGACCAAGATTCAAATGGACATAACAAATTCAAAAAAATCAAAACCAAACACATAGTCTTTTGATGTCATATAGTAAGCATTCAAGTTGATAAACAAAGTCTAGACATATTTAAACAAGAAAAATCATGTATATACTTGGCCCCTAACCCTAAACTCGGTCTTATGAAGTCAAGCATTAAGAGAAGTGGTTTTGGGTTTCAAACATGGAAATTTAAAAAACCTCCCAAAAGCTTCATTTTGGAGTGACTAAGAAGAATCCAGGCTTACTTTTCATTTTCATGTTTTAAACTGGTTTAAATCTTGGTCAAACCTAGGATTTGACCAAGATTCAAATGGGCATAACAAATTCAAAAAAACCAAACACATAGTCTTTTGATGTCATATAATAAGCATTCAAGTTGATAAACAAGGTCTAGACATATTCAAACCAGAAAAATCATGTATCTACCCCCTACCCCTAAACTTTGTCTTATGAAGTAAAGCACGGAGAGATATCATTTTGGGTTTCGAACATGGAAAATTAAAAAACCCTCCCAAAAGCTTCATTTTGGAGTGAATAAGAAGGATCCATACTTACTTTTCATTTTCATGTTTTAAACTTGTTTAAATATTGGTCAAACCTGCTAGGATTTGACCAAGATTCAAATGGGCATAAAAATTCAAAAAAAAGAAATAAAAAATTAAACCGAAAACCACTTCTCTTCGTGCTTGACTTCATTAGACATAGTTTAGGGTTTGGGGTATATACATGATTTTTATTGTTTAAATATGTCTAGACTCCGTTGATCAACATGAATGCTTACTATAACTTAAGAAGCTTATGTGCTTTGGTTTTTCATTTTTTGAATTCTTTATTGAATTTTTATGCCCATTTGAATCTTGGTCAAATCCTAGGTTTGACCAAGAATTAAACAAGTCAAGTAACATGAAAATGAAAAAGTAAGCCTGGATCCTTCTTATTCACTCCAAAAATGAAGCTTTTGGGAGGGTTTTTGAATTTTCCATGTTTGAAACCCAAAACCATTCCTCTTATATGCTTGACTTCATATATATGACAGAGTTTAGCCTTAGGGGGTAGATACATGATTTTTCTGGTTTGAATATGTCTAGACCTTGTTTATCAACTTGAATGCTTACTATAAACCAAAAATTCATGTATCTACCCCTAACCCTAAACTATGCATGAAGAGAAGTGGTTTTGGGTTTCAAACCTGGATATTTCAAAAACCCTCCCAAAAGCTTCATTTTGGAGTGAATAAGAAGGATCAAGGCTTAATTTTTCATTTTCATGTTTTAATCTTGTTTAAATCTTGGTCAAACCTAGGATTTGACCAAGATTCAAATGGGCATAATTTAAAAAAATGAAAAATCAAGGCACATAGTCTTCTTATGTCATATAGTAAGCATTCAATTAAGTTGATAAACAAGCTCTAGACATATTCAAACCAGAAAAATCATGTATCTACCCCCTATATATCCCTAAACCCTGACTTATGAAGTCAAGCATGAAGAGAAGTGGTTTTTGGTTTCAATCATGGAAATTTCAAAAACCCTCCCAAGAGCTTCATTTTGGAGTGACTAATTAAGAAGCATACATGCTTACCTTTTCATATTCATGTTTTAAACTTGTTCAAATCTAGGTCAACAAACCTAGGATTTGACGAAGAATCAAATGGGTATAAAAAAATTAAAACCAAGGTCTGCTCATGGCATATAGTGAGCATTCAATTAAATTGATAAACAAGGTCTAGACATATTCAAACTAGCAGGAAAATCATGTATCTACCCCCTAACCCTAAACTATGTCTTATGAAGTCAAGCATGCATGAAGAGAAGTGGTTTTTGGTTTTCAAGCATGGAAATTTCAAAAACCCTCCCAAGAGCTACATATTGGAGTGACTAAGAAGGATAGATGCTTAATTTTTCATATTCATGTTTTAAACTTGATTAAATCATGGTCAAACCTAGGATTTGACCAAGATTCAAATGGGCATAAAAATTCAAAAAAAAATGAAAAACCAATGCACATAGTCATCTTATGTCATCTAGTAAGCATTCAATTAAGTTGATAAACAATGTCTAGACATATTCAAACCAGAAACATTTATGTATCAAGCTACCCCTAACCCCAAACTCTGTCTTATGAAGTCTAGCATGAAGAGAAGTACGTGGTTTTTTGGTTTCAAACATGGAAATTTCAAAAACCCTCTCAAGATCGAGCTTCATTTTGGAGTGACTACGAAGGATACATGCTTAATTTTTCATATTCATGTTTTAAACTTGTTTAAATCATGGTCAAACCTAGGATTTGACCAAGATTCAAATGGGCATAAAAATTCAGAAAAAACAATAAAATGGAAAATCAAGGCACATAGTCATCTTATGTCATCATAGTAAGCATTCAATTAAGTTGATAAACAAGGTCTAGAGACATATTCAAACCAGAGAAATTCATGTATCAAGCTACCCCTATCCCTAAACTCTATCTTATGAAGTCAAGCATGAAGAGAAGTACGCGGTTTTTGGTTTCAAACATGGAAATTTCAAAAACCCTCTCAAGAGCTTCATTTTGGAGTGACTACGAAGGATACATGCTTAATTTTTCATATTCATGTTTTAAACTTGTTTAAATCATGGTCAAACCTAGGATTTGACCAAGATTCAAATGGGCAAAATTTAAAAAATGAAAAATCAAGGCACATAGTCTTCTTATTTTTGGTTTCAAACATGTAAATTTCAAAAACCCTCCCAAAGAGCTTCATTTTGGAGTGACTAAGAAGGATCCATAGGAAACTATGTACTAATACAGTATAATGATCACCCGAGTTATTAGAGCAACAAGTCTGTCACTTACGTGTGGTTCCCATGCGTGAGGTCCCACACTTCAGTGAGCACAAGTCACGTACGCTAGGTAGGCAAACTCCCAACCATCTTCTTTGTCAAGAGAGAGGCATCAACTCTCTCTCTCTCTCTCCAATTATCCACCTCCGTTGGCTGCCGGTTTTGGCAGGTCGTTTCTAGCTCAGCTCGTAGGCCATGGTGTGCAGGTTCTGTAGCCATGGCGATTTGGTCGCGCCAAGTGGTTCGTCCCCGGCTGCGACGAGGATCAATCCGGACGGTGGCTATTAAGGTCTACCATGTAAATCTTAGAGATTTAGACGTAATTTCCTGTTTATTTTGTGTCCTGCTGTAAACTGTGCTCTGATGCGTATTGGAAATCTGGGTCCTTCAGGATCGTTCGGTTGTCCCTCTAAAAAAAACATCTCTCTCATTCTCGGCCTTTCTCGCTCGCTCACACCCCTCTGCGCACTGACAACCCTGCACAACAGTCAACATCACCAGAAAAAGGATAGACACCATAAATAAGTGGGGCCCCGTGACTGCTCTCCCTTCGTCTCCTCCCGTGTGATCCCTCTTCCTCCGACTCCCGACCTTGCGGAAAAGAAAAATGAAATGAAAGAGTTTCACTCGACGGGCAAACACATGTGCTGCCTAGTAATAATAATAATAACGTAAAAAAATCGACCTACGAATCTATTATTAAATAAGCTAAACTAGGGTTTTGCCTAGTACTACGGATCAATTTCTGAAAATCCAACTACGGGGTTCGATTTTGGCCTGCTAATATAAAATTATATAATCCGAACTAGTATTCCTCTAAAAAATCATTTTGGTATGCATCGTTTGGTACTTTTCATAGCTAGAGTGCTTACTCCCTCCGTTAGCAAATAGTCTTCGTATGTCATATAGTAAGCATTCAAGTTGATAAACAAGGTCTAGACATATTCAAACCAGAAAAATCATGTATCTACCCCCTAACCCTAAACTTTGTCTTATGAAGTCAAGCATGAAGAGAAGTGGTTTTTGGTTTCAAGCATGGAAATTTCAAAAACCTCCCCAAACTTCATTTTAGAGTGACTAAGAAGGATACAAGCTTCCCTTTTCATTTTCATGTTTTAAACTTGTTTAAATTATCTTGGTCAAATCTAGGATTTGACAAGATTCAAATGGGCAAACATATGATAAGTGATGCAAATATCATTTCTAAGTGCGGGCAAACCAGCCTTTAGCTTAACATATTTCTAAGTACAAGGTTTCAGAAAATTGAGTGGGGGCGGCTGCCCCCCTTGGCTATAGTCTGGATCCGCCCATGCTATAGTTTGAGGCCATTTGGATGACGTCGAAAAAATTCTTTGATTAG
Organism: Lolium rigidum; assembly: GCF_022539505.1. NCBI lineage: Eukaryota > Viridiplantae > Streptophyta > Magnoliopsida > Poales > Poaceae > Lolium > Lolium rigidum. The sequence goes on from NC_061511.1 coordinate 107,889,500, forward strand.
AAATGGGGTTGTTCGAACCCCGTAGTTGGATTTTTTTGAACCTTGATCTGTAGTACTGGGCAAAACCCTAGTTTAACCTATTTAATTATAGATTCGTAGGTCGATTTTTCTACGTACCTTTTTATTATTACTCTACTATGCAGCACATATGTGTTTGCCCGTCGAGTGAAACTCGGAGGAAGAGGGATCACTCGGAAGGAGAGAAGAAGGAGGGAGAGCATTATGGTGTCTCCCCTTTTTCGGGTGATGATGTTGATTGTTGTGCAGGGTTTGTCAGTGAGCAGGAGGTGCGAGCGAGCGAGTCGAGCGAGGCCGAGAATGAGAGAGATTTGTTTTTTTTGTGAGAGGGACAACCGAAGGATCCCGAAGGACCCGGAGACTTCCAATACGCATCCCGATGCGTCTTCTCTTGACAAAGAAAATGGCTGGGAGTTTGCGTACCTATTGCACGTGACTTGTGCTCACAGAAGTGTGGGACCTCACGCATGGGCACCACACGTAAGTGACAGACCTGTTGGTGTAAAAACTCGGTTGATTATTATAGTGCATTAGAACAAAGTTTCCTATGGATTCAAGGGTAGGAAATCCAAGTTAACTCATTTACATGACATTATTTTTTCCATGAAGCAAAGTTAACACATCTATCAATTGGTACATTTTGGAGTGACTAAGAAGGATCCATGCTTACCTTTTCGTTTTCACGTGTTAAACTTGTTTAAATCTTGGTCAAACCTAGGATTTGACAGAGATTCAAATGGGCGGAAAATTCAAAAAAAAACAGAAAAATGAAAAACCAAAGCACATACGTAGTTTTCTTATGTCATATAGTAAGCATTCAAGTTGATAAACAAGGTCTAGACATATTCAAAACATACAAATCATGTATGTACCCCTAACCCTAAACTATGTCTTATGAAGTCAAGCATGAAGAGAAGTGGTTTTGGGTTTCAAACATGGAAATTTCAAAAACCTCCCAAAAACTTCATTTAGAGTGACTAAGAAGGATAAATGCTTCCCTTTTCATTTTCATGTTTTAAACTTGTTTAAATCTTGGTAAAACCTAGGATCTGACCAAGATTCAAATGGGCATCAAAAATAAAAAAAATCAGAAAAATGAAAAACCAAAGCACATAGTCTTCTTATGTCATATAGTAAGCATTAAAGTTGATAAACAAGGTCTAGACGTATTCAAACCAGACAAATCATGTATCTACCCCTAACCCTAAATTTGTCTTATGAAGTCAAGCATGAAGAGAAGTTGTTTTGGGTTTCAAACATGGAAATTTCAAAAACCCTCTCAAAGAGCTTCATTTTGGAGTGACTAAGAAGGATCCATAGGAAACTATGTACTAATACAATATAATGATCACCCGAGTTATTAGAGCAACAAGTCTGTCACTTACGTGTGGTTCCCATGCGTGAGGTCCCACACTTCGGTGAGCACAAGTCACGTAGTCTTCTTATGTCATATAGTAAGCATTCAATTAAGTTGATAAACAAGGTCTAGACATATCAAACCAGAAAAATCATGTATCTACCCCCTATATATCCCTAAACCCCGACTTATGAAGTCAAGCATGAAGAGAAGAAGTGGTTTTTGGTTTCAAACATGGAAATTTCAAAAACCCTCCCAAGAGCTTCATTTTGGAGTGACTAATTAAGACGCATACATGCTTACTTTTTCATATTCATGTTTTAAACTTGTTCAAATCTTGGTCAACAAACCTACGATTTGACGAAGATTCAAATGGGTATAAAAAAATTAAAACCAAGGTCTGCTCATGTCATATAGTAAGCATTCAATTAAATTGATAAACAAGGTCTAGACATATTCAAACTAGTAGGAAAATCATGTATCTACCCCCTAACCCTAAACTATGTCTTATGAAGTCAAGCATGCATGAAGAGAAGTGGTTTTTGGTTTTCAAGCATGGAAATTTCAAAAACCCTCCCAAGAGCTACATATTGGAGTGACTAAGAAGGATAGATGCTTAATTTTTCATATTCATGTTTTAAACTTGATTAAATCATGGTCAAACCTAGGATTTGACCAAGATTCAAATGGGCATAAAAATTCAAAAAAAATGAAAAACCAATGCACATAGTCATCTTATGTCATCTAGTAAGCATTCAATTAAGTTGATAAACAATGTCTAGACATATTCAAACCAGAAAATTTATGTATCAAGCTACCCCTAACCCCAAACTCTGTCTTATGAAGTCTAGCATGAAGAGAAGTACGTGGTTTTTTGGTTTCAAACATGGAAATTTCAAAAACCCTCTCAAGATCGAGCTTCATTTTGGAGTGACTACGAAGGATACATGCTTAATTTTTCATATTCATGTTTTAAACTTGTTTAAATCATGGTCAAACCTAGGATTTGACCAAGATTCAAATGGGCATAAAAATTCAAAAAAACAATAAAATGAAAAACCAATGCACATAGTCATCTTATGTCATCTAGTAAGCATTCAATTAAGTTGATAAACAAGGTCTAGACATATTCAAACCAGAAAATTCATGTATCAAGCTACCCCTATCCCCAAACTCTGTCTTATGAAGTCAAGCATGAAGAGAAGTACGTGGTTTTTTGGTTTCAAACATGGAAATTTCAAAAACCCTCTCAAGAGCTTCATTTTGGAGTGACTACGAAGGATACATGCTTAATTTTTCATATTCATGTTTTAAACTTGTTTAAATCATGGTCAAACCTAGGATTTGGCCAAGATTCAAATGGGCAAAATTTAGAAAAATGAAAAATCAAGGCACATAGTCTTCTTATGTCATATAGTAAGCATTCAATTAAGTTGATAAACAAGGTCTAGACATATTCAAACGAGAGAAATCATGTATCTACCCCCTAACCCTAAACTCTGTCTCATGAAGTCAAGCGCATGCATGAAGATATGTGGTTTTTGGTTTCAAACATGGAAATTTCAAAAACCCTCCCAAGAGCTTCATTTCGAAGTGATTAATTAAGAAGCATACATGCATGCTTACTTTTTCATATTCATGTTTTAAACTTATTCAAATCTTGGTGAAACCTAGGATTTGACCAAGATTCAAATGGGTATAAAAATTCAAAAAAAACAAAAAAGGTCTTCTTATGTTATATAGTAGGCATTCAATTAAGTTGATAAACAAGGTCTAGACATATTCAAACAAGAAAAATCATGCATGTATCTACCCCTAACCCTAAACTCTGTTTCATGAAGTCAAGCATGAAGATATGTGGTTTTTGGTTTCGAACATGGAAATTCAAAAACCCTCCCAAGAGCTTCATTTTGAAGTGACTAAGAAGCATACATGCTTACTTTTTCATATTCATGTTTTTAACTTATTCAAATCTTGGTGGAACCAAGGATTTGACCAAGATTCAAATGGGTATAAAAGTTCAAAAAAAACAAGGTCTTCTTATATGTTATATAGTAAGCATTCAATTAATTTGATAAACAAGGTCTACACATATTCAAACCAGGAAAATCATGTATCTACCCCCTAACCCTAAACTCTGTCTTATGAAGTCAAGCATGCATGAAGAGAAGTGGTTTTTGGTTTCAAGCATGGAAATTTCAAAAACCCTCCCAAGAGCTACATATTGGAGTGACTAAGAAGGATAGATGCTTAATTTTTCATATTCATGTTTTAAACTTGTTTAAATCATGGTCAAACCTAGGATTTGACCAAGATTCAAATGGGCATAAAAATTCAAAAAAAACAATAAAATGAAAAACCAATGCACATAGTCATCTTATGTCATCTAGTAAGCATTCAATTAAGTTGATAAACAAGGTCTAGACATATTCAAACCAGAAAATTCATGTATCAAGCTACCCCTATCCCCAAACTCTGTCTTATGAAGTCAAGCATGAAGAGAAGTACGCGGTTTTTTGGTTTCAAACATGGAAATTTCAAAAACCCTCTCAAGAGCTTCATTTTGGAGTGACTATGAAGGATACATGCTTAATTTTTCATATTCATGTTTTAAACTTGTTTAAATCATGGTCAAACCTAGGATTTGACCAAGATTCAAATGGGCAAAATTTTAAAAAATGAAAAATCAAGGCACATAGTCTTCTTATTTTTGGTTTCAAACATGGAAATTTCAAAAACCCTCCCAAAGAGCTTCATTTTGGAGTGACTAAGAAGGATCCATAGGAAACTATGTACTAATACAGTATAATGATCACCCGAGTTATTAGAGCAACAAGTCTGTCACTTACGTGTGGTTCCCATGCGTGAGGTCCCACACTTCAGTGAGCACAAGTCACGTACGCTAGGTAGGCAAACTCCCAGCCATCTTCTTTGTCAAGAGAGAGGCATCAACACACACACTCTCTCTCTCTCTCTCTCTCTCTCTCCAATTATCCACCTCCGTTGGCTGCCGGTTTTGGCAGGTCGTTTCTAGCTCAGCTCGTAGGCCATGGTGTGCAGGCTCTGTAGCCATGGCGATTTGGTCGCGCCAAGTGGTTCGTCCCCGGCTGCGACGAGGATCAATCCGGACGGTGCCTATTAAGGACCCGATCGCATTTCTTGCTTTCAACATGGGGTCTACCATGTAAATCTTAGGGATTTAGACGTAATTTCATGTTTATTTTGTGTCCTGTAAACTGCGCTCGATGCGTATTGAAACGGGTCCTTCAGATCGTTCGCTGTCCCTCTAAAAACATCTCTCATTCTCGGCCTTTCGCCGCTCACACCCCCGCACCGACAACCCGCACAGTCAACATCACCGAAAAAGGATAGACACCATAAATAAGTGGGGCCCCGTGATCGCTCTCCCTTCGTCTCCTCCCGTGTGATCCCTCTTCCTCCGACTCCCGACCTTGCGGAAAAGAAAAATGAAATGAAAGAGTTTCACCGGACGGGCAACCACATGTGCTGCCTAGTAATAATAATAATAACGTAAAAAAATCGACCTACGAATCTATTATTAAATAAGCTAAACTAGGGTTTTGCCCAATACTACGGATCAATTTCTGAAAATCCAACTACGGGGTTCGATTTTGGCCTGCTAATATAAAATTATATAATCCGAACTAGGATTTGACAGAGATTCAAATGGGCGGAAAATTAAAAAAAAAACAGAAAAATGAAAAACCAAAGCACATACGTAGTTTTCTTATGTCATATAGTAAGCATTCAAGTTGATAAACAAGGTCTAGACATATTCAAACGAGAAAAATCATGTATCAAGCTACCCCTAACCCTAAACTATGTCTTATGAAGTCAAGCATGAAGAGAAGTGGTTTTGGGTTTCAAACATGGAAATTTCAAAAACCTCCCAAAAACTTCATTTAGAGTGACTAAGAAGGATAAATGCTTCCCTTTTCATTTTCATGTTTTAAACTTGTTTAAATCTTGGTCAAACCTAGGATCCGACCAAGATTCAAATGGGCATCAAAAATAAAAAAAAATCAGAAAAATGAAAAACCAAAGCACATAGTCTTCTTATGTCATATAGTAAGCATTAAAGTTGATAAACAAGGTCTAGACGTATTCAAACCGGACAAATCATGTATCTACCCCTAACCCTAAACTCTGTCTTATGAAGTCAAGCATGAAGAGAAGTTGTTTTGGGTTTCAAACATGGAAATTTCAAAAACCCTCCCAAAGAGCTTCATTTTGGAGTGACTAAGAAGGATCCATAGGAAACTATGTACTAATACAGTATAATGATCACCCGAGTTATTAGAGCAACAAGTCTGTCACTTACGTGTGGTTCCCATGCGTGAGGTCCCACACTTCAGTGAGCACAAGTCACGTAGTCTTCTTATGTCATATAGTAAGCATTCAATTAAGTTGATAAACAAGGTCTAGACATATTCAAACCAGAAAAATCATGTATCTACCCCCTATATATCCCTAAACCCTGACTTATGAAGTCAAGCATGAAGAGAAGAAGTGGTTTTTGGTTTCAAACATGGAAATTTCAAAAACCCTCCCAAGAGCTTCATTTTGGAGTGACTAATTAAGACGCATACATGCTTACTTTTTCATATTCATGTTTTAAACTTGTTCAAATCTTGGTCAACAAACCTAGGATTTGACGAAGATTCAAATGGGTATAAAAAAATTAAAACCAAGGTCTGCTCATGTCATATAGTAAGCATTCAATTAAATTGATAAACAAGGTCTAGACATATTCAAACTAGCAGGAAAATCATGTATCTACCCCCTAACCCTAAACTATGTCTTATGAAGTCAAGCATGCATGAAGAGAAGTGGTTTTTGGTTTTCAAGCATGGAAATTTCAAAAACCCTCCCAAGAGCTACATATTGGAGTGACTAAGAAGGATAGATGCTTAATTTTTCATATTCATGTTTTAAACTTGATTAAATCATGGTCAAACCTAGGATTTTACCAAGATTCAAATGGGCATAAAAATTCAAAAAAATGAAAAACCAATGCACATAGTCATCTTATGTCATCTAGTAAGCATTCAATTAAGTTGATAAACAATGTCTAGACATATTCAAACCAGAAAATTTATGTATCAAGCTACCCCTAACCCCAAACTCTGTCTTATGAAGTCTAGCATGAAGAGAAGTACGTGGTTTTTTGGTTTCAAACATGGAAATTTCAAAACCCTCTCAAGATCGAGCTTCATTTTGGAGTGACTACGAAGGATACATGCTTAATTTTTCATATTCATGTTTTAAACTTGTTTAAATCATGGTCAAACCTAGGATTTGACCAAGATTCAAATGGGCATAAAAATTCAAAAAAACAATAAAATGAAAAACCAATGCACATAGTCATCTTATGTCATCTAGTAAGCATTCAATTAAGTTGATAAACAAGGTCTAGACATATTCAAACCAGAAAATTCATGTATCAAGCTACCCCTATCCCCAAACTCTGTCTTATGAAGTCAAGCATGAAGAGAAGTACGTGGTTTTTGGTTTCAAACATGGAAATTTCAAAAACCCTCTCAAGAGCTTCATTTTGGAGTGACTACGAAGGATACATGCTTAATTTTTCATATTCATGTTTTAAACTTGTTTAAATCATGGTCAAACCTAGGATTTGACCAAGATTCAAATGGGCATAATTTAAAAAAATGAAAAATCAAGGCACATAGTCTTCTTATGTCATATAGTAAGCATTCAATTAAGTTGATAAACAAGGTCTAGACATATTCAAACCAGAGAAATCATGTATCTACCCCCTAACCCTAAACTCTGTCTCATGAAGTCAAGCATGAAGATATGTGGTTTTTGGTTTCAAACATGGAAATTTCAAAAACCCTCCCAAGAGCTTCATTTTGGAGTGACTAAGAAGGATATATGCTTAATTTTTCATATTCATGTTTTCAACTTGTTTAAATCATGGTCAAACTTAGGATTTGACCAAGATTCAAATGGGCATAAAATTCAAAAAAAAATGAAAAACCAATGCACATAGTCTTCTTATGTCATATAGTAAGCATTCAATTAAGTTGATAAACAAGGTCTAGACATATTCAAACGAGAAAAATCATGTATCAAGCTACCCCTAACCCCAAACTCTGTCTTATGAAGTCAAGCATGAAGAGAAGTACGTGGTTTTTGGTTTCAAACATGGAAATTTCAAAAACCCTCTCAAGAGCTTCATTTTGGAGTGACTAAGAAGGATACATGCTTACTTTTTCATATTCATGTTTTAAACTTGTTTAAATCATGGTCAAACCTAGGATTTGACCAAGATTCAAATGGGCATAATTTTAAAAAAATGAAAAATCAAGGCACATAGTCTTCTTATGTCATATAGTAAGCATTCAATTAAGTTGATAAACAAGGTCTAGACATATTCAAACCAGAAAAATCATGTATCTACCCCCTATACCCTAAACTCTGTCTTATGAAGTCAAGCATGAAGAGAAGAAGTGGTTTTTGGTTTCAAACATGGAAATTTCAAAAACCCTCCCAAGAGCTTCATTTTGGAGTGACTAAGAAGGATATATGCTTAATTTTTCATATTCATGTTTTAAACTTGTTTAAATCATGGTCAAACCTAGGATTTGACCAAGATTCAAATGGGCATACAAATTCAAAAAACAATAAAATGAAAAACCAATGCACATAGTCATCTTATGTCATCTAGTAAGCATTCAATTAAGTTGATAAACAAGGTCTAGACATATTCAAACCAGAAAATTCATGTATCAAGCTACCCCTATCCCCAAACTCTGTCTTATGAAGTCAAGCATGAAGAGAAGTACGCGGTTTTTGGTTTCAAACATGGAAATTTCAAAAACCCTCTCAAGAGCTTCATTTTGGAGTGACTACGAAGGATACATGCTTAATTTTTCATATTCATGTTTTAAACTTGTTTAAATCATGGTCAAACCTAGGATTTGACCAAGATTCAAATGGGCATAATTTAAAAAAAATGAAAAATCAAGGCACATAGTCTTCTTATGTCATATAGTAAGCATTCAATTAAGTTGATAAACAAGGTCTAGACATATTCAAACCAGAGAAATCATGTATCTACCCCCTAACCCTAAACTCTGTCTCATGAAGTCAAGCATGAAGAGATGTGGTTTTTGGTTTCAAACATGGAAATTTCAAAAACCCTCCCAAGAGCTTCATTTTGGAGTGACTAATAGAAGGATAGATGCTTAATTTTTCATATTCATGTTTTAAACTTGTTCAAATCTTGGTCAAACCTATGATTTGACCAAGATTCAAATGGGTATAAAATTAAAAAAATAAAATAAAAGCACATAGGTCTTCTTATGTCATATAGTAAGCATTCAATTAAGTTGATAAACAAGGTCTAGACATATTCAAACCAGAGAAAATCATGTATCTACCCCCTAACCCTAAACTACTGTCTTATGAAGTCAAGCATGCATGAGAGAGAAGTGGTTTTTGGTTTCAAACATGGAAATTTCAAAAACCCTCTCAAGAGCTTCATTTTGGAGTGACAACGAAGGATACATGCTTAATTTTCATATTCATGTTTTAAACTTGATTAAATCATGGTCAAACCTAGGATTTGACCATGATTCAAATGGGCATAAAAATGAAAAAAAAATGAAAAACCAATGCACATAGTCATCTTATGTCATCTAGTAAGCATTCAATTAAGTTGATAAACAATGTCTAGACATATTCAAACCAGAAAATTTATGTATCAAGCTACCCCTAACCCCAAACTCTGTCTTATGAAGTCAAGCATGAAGAGAAGTACGTGGTTTTTGGTTTCAAACATGGAAATTTCAAAAACCCTCTCAAGATCGAGCTTCATTTTGGAGTGACTACGAAGGATACATGCTTAATTTTTCATATTCATGTTTTAAACTTGTTTAAATCATGGTCAAACCTAGGATTTGACCAAGATTCAAATGGGCATAAAAATTAAAAAAACAATAAAATGAAAAACCAATGCACATAGTCATCTTATGTCATCTAGTAAGCATTCAATTAAGTTGATAAACAAGGTCTAGACATATTCAAACCAGAAAATTCATGTATCAAGCTACCCCTATCCCCAAACTCTGTCTTATGAAGTCAAGCATGAAGAGAAGTACGCGGTTTTTTGGTTTCAAACATGGAAATTTCAAAAACCCTCTCAAGAGCTTCATTTTGGAGTGACTACGAAGGATACATGCTTAATTTTTCATATTCATGTTTTAAACTTGTTTAAATCATGGTCAAACCTAGGATTTGGCCAAGATTCAAATGGGCAAAATTTTAAAAAAATGAAAAATCAAGGCACATAGTCTTCTTATGTCATATAGTAAGCATTCAATTAAGTTGATAAACAAGGTCTAGACATATTCAAACGAGAGAAATCATGTATCTACCCCCTAACCCTAAACTCTGTCTCATGAAGTCAAGCGCATGCATGAAGATATGTGGTTTTTGGTTTCAAACATGGAAATTTCAAAAACCCTCCCAAGAGCTTCATTTCGAAGTGATTAATTAAGAAGCATACATGCATGCTTACTTTTTCATATTCATGTTTTAAACTTATTCAAATCTTGGTGAAACCTAGGATTTGACCAAGATTCAAATGGGTATAAAAATTCAAAAAAAACAAAAAAGGTCTTCTTATGTTATATAGTAGGCATTCAATTAAGTTGATAAACAAGGTCTAGACATATTCAAACAAGAAAAATCATGCATGTATCTACCCCTAACCCTAAACTCTGTTTCATGAAGTCAAGCATGAAGATATGTGGTTTTTGGTTTCGAACATGGAAATTCAAAAACCCTCCCAAGAGCTTCATTTTGAAGTGACTAAGAAGCATACATGCTTACTTTTTCATATTCATGTTTTTAACTTATTCAAATCTTGGTGGAACCAAGGATTTGACCAAGATTCAAATGGGTATAAAAATTCAAAAAAAAACAAGGTCTTCTTATGTTATATAGTAAGCATTCAATTAAGTTGATAAACAAGGTCTACACATATTCAAACCAGGAAAATCATGTATCTACCCCCTAACCCTAAACTCTGTCTTATGAAGTCAAGCATGCATGAAGAGAAGTGGTTTTTGGTTTCAAGCATGGAAATTTCAAAAACCCTCCCAAGAGCTTCATTTTGGAGTGACTAAGAAGCATACGTACGTGCTTACTTTTTCATATTCATGTTTTAAACTTGTTCAAATCTTGGTCAAACCTAGGATTTGACCAAGATTCAAATGGGTATAAAAAATGAAAACCAAGGTCTTCTTATGTCATATAGTAAGCATTCAATTAAGTTGATAAACAAGGTCTAGACATATTCAAACCAGAAAAATCATGTATCAAGCTACCCCTAACCCCAAACTCTGTCTTATGAAGTCAAGCATGAAGAGAAGTACGTGGTTTTTTGGTTTCAAACATGGAAATTTCAAAAACCCTCTCAAGATCGAGCTTCATTTTGGAGTGACTACGAAGGATACATGCTTAATTTTTCATATTCATGTTTTAAACTTGTTTAAATCATGGTCAAACCTAGGATTTGACCAAGATTCAAATGGGCATAATTTAAAAAAAAAAATGAAAAACCAAGGCACATAGTCTTCTTATGTTATATAGTAAGCATTCAATTAAGTTGATAAACAAGGTCTAGACATATTCAACCCTAAACTCTGTCTTATGAAGTCAAGCATGCATGAAGAGAAGTGGTTTTTGGTTTCAAGCATGGAAATTTCAAAAACCCTCCCAAGAGCTTCATTTTGGAGTGACTAAGAAGCATACGTACGTGCTTACTTTTTCATATTCATGTTTTAAACTTGTTCAAATCTTGGTCAAACCTATGATTTGACCAAGATTCAAATGGGTATAAAAAATGAAAACCAAGGTCTTCTTATGTCATATAGTAAGCATTCAATTAAGTTGATAAACAAGGTCTAGACATATTCAAACCAGAAAAATCATGTATCAAGCTACCCCTAACCCCTAAACTCTGTCTTATGAAGTCAAGCATGAAGATAAGTACGTGGTTTTTTGGTTTCAAACATGGAAATTTCAAAAACCCTCTCAAGATCGAGCTTCATTTTGGAGTGACTACGAAGGATACATGCTTACTTTTTCATATTCATGTTTTAAACTTGTTTAAATCATGGTCAAACCTAGGATTTGACCAAGATTCAAATGGGCATAATTTAAAAAAAACAAAAAATGAAAAACCAAGGCACATAGTCTTCTTATGTTATATTGTAAGCATTCAATTAAGTTGATAAACAAGGTCTAGACATATTCAAACCAGAGAAATCATGTATCTACCCCCTAACCCTAAACTCTGTCTCATGAAGTCAAGCATGATGATATGTGGTTTTTGGTTTCAAACATGGAAATTTCAAAAACCCTCCCAAGAGCTTCATTTTGAAGTGATTAATTATGAAGCATACATGCATGCTTACTTTTTCATATTCATGTTTTAAACTTATTCAAATCTTGGTGAAACCTAGGATTTGACCAAGATTCAAATCCGTATAAAAATTAAAAAATAAAATAAAAAACAAGGTCTTCTTATGTTATATAGTAAGCATTCAATTAAGTTGATAAATAAGGTCTAGACATATTCAAACCAGAAAAATCATGTATCTACCCCTAACCCTAAGCATGTATCTCGTTGTTTGCGCTATGATACAATATCTACCTATGTTACACTAATCTCCTCTCTCCTACTTAATTAGCTGCCACATCAGCAGTTTTGTGGGACCAATGTGTATGATACTAGCTATGATACTAGCACTATCATGTGGGTACCTAAATCTCGAGTCAAAGTTTGACACGAGACCGATGTGGACTTTATTAATGGTGGAAGGGAGTAACAATCATAAGCACATTATTATTATTGATTGAACAACATTTTATTTGATGTGCCATAAGAAGTTTAGAAACTCCTAGCCCCTGGAGGTGGCGTTTTGGCACACACGTGCATATGCACCCATTATTGAAAATAATAAAAAAACAATTATATAAATGTTAAAAAAATCTGACATAAATTTTTTGGTATACATTGTGACATCCTATGTTCGTTCATAAGTTTTCGTGGAAAAACAACATTTTGTGTGGTGTGTACAAAAAAGGCAAAAAATGTACGTAGTCGTGTTACAACATCAAAATTTGTCTTTTTTACAGGAGCCACATATTTAAAAAAAAACTTATGTACCAACATAAAATGTCTAGATATACATGTAAAATTTTAGTTTAGAATTTTTGGACACTTTGAAATGTGGATTCACATAATGGATTCCTCTACCTCGACCCCCTTGGATTCCTGAACAGACTTACGGTACTACTAGTAGGGCCTACTATTTTTTATTATTATTACCTACTGCAGGCAAAATTTAATCTCATCGAGCGGTAAAATTCCCGCCAACGCCCAAATATCTCGCGCCGCAAAGTTTCAGATCTGCGAATATTTTTTTCCCTCAAAAGAAGGACTGCGAAATTCCCTTTTTCTCCTCTATCGCCCAGCTTCGCCCTAGTTTCGCCCGCAAGCCCTCAGAGAAACCGCCCCTCTTACCTACCTCCCACCTTCACGGCCGCCGCACCGGAAAATCACCGCCGCACTTCGCCGTTCAAGCTGCCACGGCTTCAAACCTCGAGGCTGCCCTATCCGCTTGATCCGCACCTACTCCGGCGTCCACCGCACCGTATCTCGTTCGCCGACTCTATCGACCACCGCACCCGACCAGCTTCGCCGACACCGACGTCCCCGTGCACTGCACATCATCTGCTTCACCGACCTTCTACTTCGGCCGGCGCGCTGAACACTTCATCGACCGCCCAGCATGTCCTTCTCCGACCCCCCAAGATCCGCTTCCCCGGCACCCACCGCAACAGCGAGTCCCTCGCCGACCTCCACGTCACCCGTAAGAACGCGGAACACGTCTAAACGCCGCCCGAAATAGGTAACCAGACATCCCTGCGCGTTTTGTTCTGTTAGGAGTATTGCAGCTGACTGTATTTCTGAATTCGTGCTAGTATATTTTTAACTTACAAGTGCTTTCGTTGGTAACCACCTCATCCTTTAGATTTAAACACGACGCATAAGTATTTTTTTCCGTGACCTAACCCACCCATTTGCTGAAACTCTACATGGTATCAGAGCCTAGGTTTCCTTCCTGCTAGTGCTAGCCGCCCCAAACAGTACCATACAAGTTCTTCCTTTGACCACAAAAACCACCGTTGAGATGTAGAAATCCGGGCGGCGGGAGGCCGCATCAGGTGCTCTGCGTGGGTTGCGGCTATCACACACAGCGATGTGAGTTGTGTGAGATCGGCGGCTGCTCGCGCGGGGACAAAGAAGAGGGTCAAGATCGTTTTGGTTTAGAAAGGAGAGAAGAGGAAGTGAATCCGTGGCAGAGAGATCTGGATCCGTGCGAGGGGGAGATGTTGGAGGCGTGCGGAGTGGGCCGAGCCTTTGAGCGCAGGGCGGAGCCGGAGGTTGGTGCTGGACGTTGACCAGCGCGAGCCGGTCGATGTGGCCAGGTGCGGTCCGCCGGGTTGGCCAGGGCGCGCAGACGAGGCGCCATCCGAGTGGAAGTGAGGAGAAAATGGAGATGTGAGGCTGTGAGGATATGTTGTGATGGAGTTGATGAGGCTGCGGTTGAGTCGTGATGGAGTTGATGAGGCTGCGGTTTAGTGGTGATGGTGATGGTTGTGGATATGTCCGGGGGAAAGGCATGCGTGCTCGAGGTGAGACTGGTTGAGGCCTCGACCGGGGGATAGGCATGGGTGCTTGAGGAGTGGATGGTTGAGGCAGGAGTTGGCTGGGGGTTTGTGGGAGAGACGGAAGAGGTCAGTGGCCGGGCAGAGTGGAGAAGAGAGGCTGAGGACATTGAGGCGAGTGTGGATGGTTCTGCGGAACTTGTGTGGTGAGGCAGCCGGGGTTGTTGAGGATGTGTATGGTTAGGAGTTGTGCGTATCCCAGATGGTTGAAGCTGGATGTCTTCGCTCGCTGATGAAGAGATGAATCGAGATGACAAGATGATGGAAAGTGCAATGTTGTCATGTATCCTAGGAGTTATGCTGAAAGTTCATTACTCGTAGTTGTCATATGTGTCATGTTGTTGCAAGATGGCCATGGTTGTTTACCCATGATCATCTTGAGGGGGTGTGTTGGACCATGAGTGAGTTTAGTAGTAGCGCTGTAGTAATATTGTCGTCGTGGTGAACAGACAGATGCCATAGGATGGCTTAGATTGGGGCCGAATGGACGCAAGAGGATTCGGGGGAGGGTTTGTGATTAGATGGGATGAACTTCCGGATGGT
>NC_061511.1:107904306-107986686 GCF_022539505.1 Lolium rigidum
GCGGAGCGTATCTCTCTCCCAAACAAGGATTGCTAGGATCCGAATTTATTCAAACACAAACAAAAATAAAAGCACACGAGACGCTCCAAGTAAAGCACATATGATGTGACCGAATAAAAATATAGTTTCGGGGAGGAACTCGATAAGTTGATGAAGAAGGGGATGCCTTGGGCATCCCCAAGCTTAGACGCTTGAGTCTTCTTGAAATATGCAGGGATGAACCACGGGGGCATCCCCAAGCTTAAACTTTTCACACTTCTTGATCATATATCATCCTCCTCTCTTGACCCTTGAAAACTTCCTTCACACCAAACTTCTCATAAACTTCATTAGAGGGGTTAGTACTCAAAAAATTTGAATCCACCTTGGTCCTGTAGTGGCACATTGCAAGAACTCAATAAAACATTAGCTACAGCCCTCTACGTCTAGAAAGCCTTGCTTAAAGTTCACAAGAGACAATGCAAAAAACAGAGACAGAATCTGCCAAAACAGAACAGCCAGTAAAGACGAATTTTAAATAAATACTTCCGTTGCTCAAATCAGAAAACTCAAAACTAATGAAAGTTGCGTACATATCTGAGGAACAGGCACGTAAATTGGCATATTTTTCTGAGTTACCTACAGAGAAAACAGCCCAGATTCGTGACAGATAGAAATCTGTTTCTGCGCAGAAATCCAAATCTAGCATCAACCTTCGATTAGAGGCTTCACTTGGCACAACAAAACACAAAACTAAGATAAGGAGAGGTTGCTACAGTAGTAAACAACTTCCAAAACACAAATATAAAACAAAGTACTGTAGCAAAATAACACATGGGTTATCTCCCAAGAAGTTCTTTCTTTATAGCCATTAAGATGGGCTCAGCAGTTTTAATCATGCTCACATAAGAAATAGTATTTGAAGCAAAAGAGAGCATCAAGAAGCAAATTCAAAACACATTTAAGCCTAACATGCTTCCTATGCATAGGAATCTTGTAAGTAAATAAGTTCATTAAAAGCAAAGTAACAAGCATAGAAAGATAGAACAAGTGTAATTTCAACAATTTCAGCATATAGAGAGGTGTATTAGTACCATGAAAATTTCTACAACCATATTTTCCTCTCTCATAATAATTTTCAGTAGCTTCATGAACAAACTCAACAATATAACTATCACATGCAGCATACTTTTCATGATTTCCAAACACATAATTTTTATCAAGTTCAAGAATAGTGGAATTAAAACTTTCAAACTTACTTTTATTAATAATATAACAAGGTGATTGATCAATCTCAAGAGATATGGGACTCATAGAATAAGTCAAGAACTCTCCAATCCCATTTTCATTAGTAGTACAATTAATATTATCAAGTAACATAGGACCATCATCTAGAGCTTTATCATAAACATTTGCTAAGCAAAATTCTTTAGTACCATGCATTTCGACATCAGGCACATACAAAGCATTATCATAAGATTTATCAAAGTAGCATGGATTATCATAAGTAACAGTAGCATAATTATTCTCACAAGTATTACTCATAGGTACTATTTCAAGAGAATCCACAGGAACATAACATTCAACCTCTTTCGGTAAGCATGGAGGGCAATCAAATAGTGTAAGAGATAAAGAGTTACTCTCATTAGAAGGTTGGCATGGGTAGCTAATCCATTCTTCCCCCTTTTGTTCGTCGCTCTCCTCTTCTTTTTCATCCAATGAGCTTTCAGGTTCATCAGTTTCTTCTTCCACAGGTTCCTGCAAATTGTGAGTGCATTCTTGTGCATTAATGTTTCTCTCTTTATAATCAAGGATATAAGGATTCCTACTGTAGCATTCTATGCAAGAATTAAGGATAGTAGAGACATAATCTTTAAGGTCCTTACAAATAGCACAAGTTTCATAATTCTCAACCATGAAGGATTCTATCTCGGAGGCTCCCATAAATAAGACAAATTGTTCTACCTCTTCGAACCCATAATGAATATAGCAATTCCGATTATAGTTCTTAATTAAAAATTCCTCACTAAAGCCACATTGAAATTTAAGATGTTTAGTATCCCGTCGAGAGCAACAGTTTATATCATGGCGTCTAAGCAAGATTCTAGCCATTGTATTCAATTTTTCTATCATAGCACTCATTATTTTACCAGTTCTTGATTCTCTATAATTATTATAACATTCTATAAGCTCCAAGTAGGTTGTTGGTTCTCCCATAACAGCAGTTTTTTTATTTTTCGATTTTTCAAATTTTTATGGATTTTTGGATATATAAGAAAACAAGACAAAAACAAACTAGACAAAAGTAAACTAAGCAAAGTAATACTAGACAGAAATAAACTAAGCACAAGTAAACTAGACAAAAGTAAACTAAGCAAAACAAAATAAAATAAAGTAAAAACAGAGAGAGAGGTAGAGTGTACTCCCCAGGTGAACTTATGCGTAGAGCTATGCCTCCCCGGCAACGGCGCCAGAAAACAGTCTTGATGACCCACAAGTATAGGGGATCGCGATAGTCTTCGAGGGTAGTATAAACCAAATTTATTGATTCGACACAAGGGGAGGTAAAGAATACTTATAAGCCTTAACAACTGAGTTGTCAATTCAGCTGCACCTGGAAAAGCACTAGCAACAGGGGTGATGTAAAAGTAGCAGTAATATGAGAGCAGTAGTAACAGTAACACAGCAGCAGTAATAGCAATATGAGAGCAATGGCACGAGAAGATAGTTGATACTACTTCCAATGACATGTAGAACAAGTATATTATGATGAGAGATGGACCGGGGTTCCCAGCTATCTACACTAGTGGTAACTCTCCAATAAGTGACAAGTGTTGGGTGAACAAATTACAGTTGGGCAATTGATAGGAATCAAAGCATTAAGAAAGAACATCAGGCTTATTAATTATGTAGGCATGTTTTCCGTATATAGTCGTACGTGCTCGCAATGAGAAACTTGCACAACATCTTTTGTCCTACCAGCCGGTGGCAGCCGGGCCTCAAGGGAAACTACTGGATATTAAGGTACTCCTTTTAATAGAGTACCGGAGCAAAGCATTAACACACCGTGAAAACATGTGATCCTCACATCGCTACCATCCCCTCCGGTTGTCCCAATTCTTGTCACTTCGGGGCCATTGGTTCCGGACAGTGACATGTGCATACAACTTGTAGATACAATCTAAGCAATTCATATAGAGCTTAAATCTAAGATCATGCCACTCGGGCCCTAGTGACAAGCATTAAGCATAACAAGATTGCAGCAACAATAACTTCACAAACTTTATAGATAGACTAATCATAATGTATCATCCATCGGATCCCAACAAACACAACACCGATTACATCAGATGAATCTCAATCATGTAAGGCAGCTCATGAGACCATTGTATTGAAGTACATGGGGGAGAGTATACCGACATAGCTACTGCTAGAACCCGTAGTCCATGGGGGAACTACTCACGGAGCATGATGGAGGCGATGGCGTTGATGGAGATGGCTTCCGGGGGCACTTCCCCGTCCCGGCAGGGTGCCGGGACGCAGCTTCGTCCCCGAATTGGAGTTTCGCGACGGTGGCGGCGCCCACGGAGTCTTTACTGGAGTTTCGTCAATTGGTACGGTGTTTTTAGGTCGAAAGGGATTTTATAGGCGAAGAGGCGGCGCAGGGGGGCACCTGGGGGCGCCACACCCTAGGCCGGCGCGGCCAGGGTCTGGCCCGCACCGCCTTGTGGTGTGGTGGCCCCCTGGCCCCTCTCCGACTCTTCTTCGGTGTTCTGGAGCCTTCCGGGAAAAATAGGAGGTTTGGCGTTGATTTCGTCCAATTCCGAGAATATTGCCCGAACAGCCTTTCTGGAACCAAAAACGAGTAGAAAACGAGAACCGGCACCGTGGCATCTCGTTAATAGGTTAGTTCCGGAAAACGCATAAAAACATTATAAAGTGCAAGCAAAACATGTAAGTATTGTCATAAAACAAGCATGGAACGACAGAAATTATGGATACGTCGGGGACGTATCGGGCACCGTAAAAGTGCTTTGCCCGGGACGAGTAAACAAGCGGTAGTAACGCAGCAGTAGTAACACAAGTAAAACGATAAACAAGCAGCGATAGCGATATTTAGGAACAAGGCCTAGGGATCGGACTTTCACTAGTGGACACTCTCAACATTGATCACATAACGATGAATAGATAAATGCATACTCTACACTCTTGTTGGATGATGAACACCATTGCGTAGGATTACACGAACCCTCAATGCCGGAGTTAACAAGCTCCACAATTCAATGTTCATATTTAAATAACCTTAGAGTGCATGAAAGATCAATACGACTAAACCAAGTACTAACATAGCATGCACACTCGTCACCTTCACACTATGTAGGAGGAATAGATCACATCAATACCATCATAGCAATAGTTAACTTCATAATCTACAAGAGATCATAATCATAGCCTACGCCAAGTACTAACACGGATGCACACACTCGTCACCATTACACCGTGCGGGAGGAATAAAACTACTTTAATAACATCACTAGAGTAGCACATAGATAAATTGTGATACAAAACACATTGCAATCATAAAGAGATATAAATAAGCACTTCACTATGCCATTCATAACAGTGAATAAGTATTCTGTGAAATATAGCCTAAGAGACCCACACGGTGCACAGACTGTCACCTTTACACACGTGGGACAAGGAGTCTCCGGAGATCACATAAGTAAAATTCACTTGACTAGCATAACGACATCTAGATTACAAGCATCATCATATGAATCTCAATCATGTAAGGCAGCTCATGAGATTATTGTATTGAAGTACATAGGAGAGAGATGAACCACATAGCTACCGGTACAGCCCCGAGCCTCGATGGAGAACTACTCCCTCCTCATGGGAGACAAGCAGCGTTGATGGAGATGGCGGTGGTGTTGATGGAGAAGCCTTCCGGGGCACTTCCCCGTCCCGGCGGCGTGCCGGAACAAAGACTCCTGTCCCCCGGATCTTGGCTTCGCGATGGCGGCGGCTCCGGAAGGTTTCTCGTACCGTGGCTTTTTCGTATCGAGGTTTTAGGTCCGGGGGCTTTATATAGGCGAAGAGGCGGCGTCGGAAGGTCGAAGGGGCGCCGACACTATAGGGGGCGTGGCCCCCCTCGGCCGTGCCGGCCTAGGGTTTGGTGGGCCTCGTGGCCCCCTCTGCGGCGGTTCTCGTGTGTTCTGGATGCTTCCGGGCAAAATAGGAACTCGGGCGTTGATTTCGTCCAATTCCGAGAATATTTCGTTACTAGGATTTCGAAACCAAAAACAGCAGAAAACAAGAACCGGCACTTCGGCATCTTGTTAATAGGTTAGTTCCGGAAAATGCATCGAATATGACATAAAGTGTGCATAAAACATGTAGATATCATCATATAATGTGCCATGGGACATAAGAAATTATCGATACGTCTGAGACGTATCAAGCATCCCCAAGCTTAGTTCCTGCTCGTCCCGAGCAGGTAAACGATAAACAAAGATAATTTCTGGAGTGACATGCCATCATAACCTTGATCATACTATTTGTAAAGCATATGTAGATGAATGCAGCGATCAAAACAATGATATATGACATGAGTAAACAAGTGAATCATATAGCAAAGACTTTTCATGAATAGTACTTCAAGATAAGCATCAATAAGTCTTGCATAAGAGTTAACTCATAAAGCAATAATTCAAAGTAAAGGCATTGAAGCAACACAAAGGAAGATTAAGTTTCAGCGGTTGCTTTCAACTTGTAACATGTATATCTCATGGATAATTGTCAACATAGAGTAATATAATAAGTGCAATATGCAAGTATGTAGGAATCAATGCACAGTTCACACAAGTGTTTGCTTCTTGAGGTGGAGAGAAATAGGTGAACTGACTCAACAATATAAGTAAAAGAATGGTCCTTCAAAGAGGAAAGCATCGATTGCTATATTTGTGCTAGAGCTTTGATTTTGAAATCAAGAAACAATTTTGTCAACGGTAGTAATAAAGCATATGTATCATGTAAATTATATCTTACAAGTTGCAAGCCTCATGCATAGTATACTAATAGTGCCCGCACCTTGTCCTAATTAGCTTGGACTAACACGGATTATCATTGCATATACACATGTTTTAACCAAGTGTCACAAAGGGGTACCTCCATGCCGCCTGTACAAGGGTCTAAGGAGAAAGCTCGCATTTTGGATTTCTCGCTTTTGATTATTCTCAACTTAGACATCCATACCGGGACAACATGGACAACGAGATAATGGACTCCTCTTTAATGCTTAAGCATGTCAGCAACAGATTAATGTTCTCATAAGAGATTGAGGATTTATGTCCAAAACTGAAACTTCCACCATGATTCATGGCTTTAGTTAGCGGCCCAATGTTCTTCTCTAACAATATGCATGCTCAAACCATTTGATCAGTGGAAAATCTCCCTTACTTCGAGACAAGACGGACATGCATAGCAACTCACATGATATTCAACAAAGTGTAGTAGTTGATGGCGTCCCCGAAACATGGTTATCGCACAACAAGCAACTTAATAAGAGATAAAGTGCATAAGTAACATATTCAATACCACAATAGTTTTTAAGGCTATTTTGTCCCATGAGCTATATATTGCAAAGACGAATGAATGGAAATTTAAAGGTAGCACTCAAGCAATTTACTTTGGAATGGCGGAGAAATACCATGTAGTAGGTAGGTATGGTGGACACAAATGGCATAGTGGTTGGCTCAAGGATTTTGGATGCATGAGAAGTATTCCCTCTCGATACAAGGTTTAGGCTAGCAAGGTTATTTGAAACAAACACAAGGATGAACCGGTGCAGCAAAACTCACATAAAAGACATATTGTAAACATTATAAGACTCTACACCGTCTTCCTTGTTGTTCAAACACCTTAATACTAGAAATTATCTAGACTTTAGAGAGACCAAATTATGCAAACCAAATTTTAGCAAGCTCTATGTATTTCTTCATTAATGGGTGCAAAGTATATGATGCAAGAGCTTAAACATGATCTATATGAGCACAACAATTGCCAAGTATCACATTATCCAAGACATTTTAGAATTACTACATGTAGCATTTTCCGATTCCAACCATATAACAATTTAACGAAGAAGATTCAACCTTCGCCATGAACATTAAGAGTATAGCCTAAGAACATATGTGTTCATATGCAACAGCGGAGCGTGTCTCTCTCCCACACGAATGCTATGATCCATTTTATTCAAACAAAAACAAAAATAAAAACAAACAGACGCTCCAAGTAAAGTACATAAGATGTGACCGAATAAAAATATAGTTTCAAGAGAAGGAACCCGATAATGTTGTCGATGAAGAAGGGGATGCCTTGGGCATCCCCAAGCTTAGATGCTTGAGTCTTCTTAGTAATATGCAGGGATGAACCACGGGGCATCCCCAAGCTTAGAGCTTTTCACTCTTCTTGATCATAGTATATCATCCTCCTCTCTTGACCCTTGAAAACTTCCTCCACACCAAACTCAAAACAAACTCATTAGAGGGTTAGTGCATAATCAAAAATTCACATGTTCAGAGGTGACACAATCATTCTTAACACTTCTGGACATTGCACAAAGCTTCTGGACAGTTAATGGAACAAAGAAATCTCATTCAACATAGCAAAAGCGGCAATGCGAAATAAAAGGCAGAATCTGTCAAAAACAGAACGGTCCGTAAAGACGAATTTTACAAGGGCACCTAGACTTGCTCAGATGGAAAATACTCAAATCGAATGAAAGTTGCGTACATATCTGAGGATCACGCACGTAAATTGGCATGATTGTTCTGAGTTACCTACGAGAGACTTTTGCCCGAATTCGTGACAGACAAAGAAATCTGTTTCTGCGCATTAATCCAAATCTAGCATCAACTTTACCATCAGACGACTTTACTTGGCACAACAATGCAATAAAATTAAGATAAGGAGAGGTTTCTATAGTAGTAACAACTTCCAAGACTCAAATATAAAACAAAAGTACTGTAGTAAAATAAACACATGGGTTATCTCCCAAGAAGTGCTTTCTTTATAGCCATTAAGATGGGCTCAGTAATTTTAATGATGCACTCGCAAGAAAGAAGAGTTGAAGCAAAAGAGGGCATCAAGAAGCAAATTCAGAACACATTTAAGCCTAACATGCTTTCTATGCATAGGAATCTTGTAAATAAACAAATTCATGAAGCGTAATGCAACAAGCATAGAAAGATAAAACAAGTATAACTTCAAAAATTTCAGCATATAGAGAGGTGTTTTAGTAACATGAAAATTTCTACAACCATATTTTCCTCTCTCATAATAACTTTCAGAGGCATCATGCACAAACTCAACAATATAAGTATCACATAAAGCATTCTTATCATGAGTCACATGCATAAAAGTATCATTACTCTCCACATAAGCATAGTCATTCTTATTAATTGTAGTGGGAGCAAATTCAACAAAGTAGCTATCATTATTATTCTCATCAAGTGTAGGAGGCATAGTATAATCATAATAACGTTTACTCTCCATAGTAGGCGGCACCAAAAGACCACTATCATTATAATCATCATAAATAGGAGGCATAGTATCATCAAAGAAAATTTTCTCCTCAATACCCGGAGGACTAAAGAGATCATTTTCATCAAAACCGACCTCCCCAAGCTTAAATTCTTCCATAGCATTAGCAACAATGGTGTTCAAAGCATTCATACTAATAACATTCCCATTAGCATTCATAAGTTCCATGGATTTTTTAATTTTCTCTTCAAACACATCATGTCCTAATTCAAGATAAAGTTCATAAAGATCTCTCATTTTGTTGTTGTCTTCCATTAAGCCTTACTAGTGTAAAACAAGAAACAAAAAGATGCAATTGCAGGATCTAAAGGAAATAGCTTTGAGCACTTACAACGGCAACAGAAAATAACTTAGTTACCTGGGACCGGAGTGTGAGTGCCTTTTACCTTTCCTCCCCGGCAACGGCGCCAGAAAAGTGCTTGATGTCTACGCTCGCTTCTATTCCTGTAGACAGTGTTGGGCCTCCAAGAGCAGAGGTTTGTAGAACAGCAGCAAGTTTCCCTTAAGTGGATTACCCAAGGTTTATCGAAATCAGGGAGGAAGAGGTCAAAGATATCCCTCTCAAGCAACCCTGCAATCACGATACAAGAAGTCTCTTGTGTCCCCAACACACCTAATACACTTGTCAGATGTATAGGTGCACTAGTTCGGCGAAGAGATAGTGAAATACAGGTGGTATGAATGTATATGAGCAGTAGTAACGGCGCCAGAAAAGTGCTTGCTGGCGTGCAGTTGATGGTGGTAATATTGCAGAAAGTAAACATGCAGTAGAACAGTAAACAAGCGGTGTTTGCAGTATTGAAAACAAGGCCTAGGGATCATACTTTCACTAGTGGACACTCTCAACATTGATCACATAACAGAATAAATAGATAAATGCTATACTCTACACTCTCTTGTTGGATGATGAACACCACTAATTGTGTAGGATTACACGAACCCTCAATGCCGGAGTTAACAAGCTCCACAATATTCGATATTCATGTTTAAATAACCTTAGAGTGCACGATAGATCAACATAACTAAACCAAGTACTAACATAGCATGCACACTGTCACCATCACACTATGAAGGAGGCATAGATCACATCAATACTATCATAGTAATAATTAACTCCATAACCTACAAGAGATTATGATCATAATCTACGACAAGAACCACACGATGCACACACTGTCACCATTACACCATGCAGGAGGAATAGACTACTTTAATAACATCACAAGAGTAGCACATAGATGAATAGTGATACAAAACACATTGCAATCATAAAGGGATATAAATAAGCACCTCACTATGCTATTCATAACAGTGAATAAGTATTCTGTGAAATATAGCCTAAGAGACCCACACGGTGCACACACTGGTCACCTTTACACACGTGGGACAAGGAGTCTCCGGAGATCACATAAGTAAAATCCACTTGACTAGCATAATGACATCTAGATTACAAGCATCATCATATGAATCTCAATCATGTAAGGCAGCTCATGAGATTATTGTATTGAAGTACATAGGGGAGAGATTAACCACATAGCTACCGGTACAGCCCTTAGCCTCGATGGAGAACTACTCCCTCCTCATGGGAGACAGCAGCGGTAATGAAGATGGCGGTGGTGTCGATGGAGAAGCCTTCCGGGGGCACTTCCCCGTCCCGGCGGCGTGCCGGAACAGAGACTCCTGTCCCCCAGATCTTGGCTTCGCGATGGCGACGGCTCTGGAAGGTTTCTCGTATCGTGGCTTTTTCGTATCGAAGATTTAGGTCAGGGACCTTTATATAGGTGAAGAGGCGGAGTCGGAAGGCTGACGAGGCGGTGGCACAACAGGGTGGCGCGGCCCACACCCTGGCCGCGCCAGCCTGTTGTGTGGGGCCCCCAGGGCTCCCCTCGGGCGGCTCTCGGGTGTTCTGGAAGCTTCGTGGAAAAATAGGATGCTGGGCATTAATTTCGTCCAATTCCGAGAATATTTCCTTACTAGGATTTCTGAAACCAAAAACAGCAGAAAACAGGAACTGGCACTTCGGCATCTCGTTAATAGGTTAGTTCCGGAAAACGCATCAAAACGATATAAAGTGTGAACAAAACATGTAGGTATTGTCATAAAACAAGCATGGAACATAAGAAATTATAGATACGTTTGAGACGTATCAATAGGTTAGTGCCGAAAAATGCATAATAATGACATATAATGTGTATAAAACATGTGAGTATCATCATAAAAGTAGCATGGAACATAAGAAATTATAGATACGTTTGAGACGTATCAAGCATCCCCAAGCTTAGTTCCTACTCGCCCTCGAGTAGGTAAACGATAACAAGAATAATTTCTTAAGTGACATGCTACCAACACAATCTTGATCCAATAATGATGTAAGGCATATGAGCTGAGATCAAATAATTCAAAGCAAATGTCTATATTGATATAAGAGATGATAATGCAGGAGTTAAACAAGCTAGAAGTTTTCATGAACTATTGCTTTAAAGACATGAAACCGTACAAAGTTCATTAAAGATGTTTTAAGTATTCAGCGTAGAAGTTATATCCTTCATTCCAAGCATCAAGTAAATTTTCACAACAAAGAAGGATTCAGTCAAGTAAAAATAAACATGAACGTCATGAATCAACTGTTTTGAAGTCTACTCAACCGGTGAGCGCAAGCATTTGGTATTGGCACCAGGATGCTATGGCAAAAAGAACGTTAATGGGGGTTTGGAAGGCCAATGAAAGAAAGTCTCACAAAGCTATAAGTGATCATTAGACAAGAGGAAGTCTTATAATCGAAGCTATGCAAGGAGTAGTGATTGCCATGCAACGGATGCACATAGAGCTATATGTGTATGAAAGCTCTCCAATGGAACTAGTGGGGGTGCATCCAACTTGGTTGCTCACGAAGACCTAGAGCACTTTTGAGGAAGCTCATCATTGGAATATACAACCCAAGTTCTATAGTGTAAATTCACCACATAGTTATACTAGTAAAACATGAAAACTCTCTCATATGGAGTGTAGGTGCTAAACATGAGCACAAATGATGACTATGAATACTGCAGGTGCTAAAACATGAGCACAAGTGTGGATAAAAGATAGTAATGTTGCCCCCTTTTTCTTTATTCTTTTTTTTCTTTTTCTTTTTCTTTTCCTTTTCTATTTTTTTTTCTTTATTTTCTTTTCTGTTTCTCTTTTTGATGGCCTCCATAGCTCTTTTCACTTTTAGGAGCAACATCCTAATATGACAACACACTTTTTGGTACAAATAACTCATAATGAATAAAACATGATGTATAAAACTGTATGCCTCTGCCAGTGTAGCAGGATGTGCAATGATCTAGCGTAACATGGGTAAACCACACATCAGCTGTATAGAATCATGCAAAGCAATATATAAATAATAAATGACACAAGTGATGTAATGTAAAATGGAAGTTGCATGGCAATATATCTCGGAACAGCTATGGAAATGTTGTGGTAGGTAGGTATGGTGGCTGTTTTGAGGAAGATGTATGGGCTCATGTGGAGGAGAACAAGAGAAAGTCCTCCCACGGGTTTGGATGTACTGGCGAAGTATGCACAACTCTCAATGTGAGCAGAAGGCAATGCACAACACCGAAGAGGCTAGCAAATTTGGATGGTGGAAGTGCCAAAAACCATAGCTTAACATTAGTCAAAAAGAACTCACAAGCTTATTGCAAACGACTAGCAGGTTCAACATTAAGAGCATGATTAAATTTCACTCCAAGGAGGGCCATTCACGGAGGCACAAGTACCCCGCTAGCTCCCTCGACCTTCAGCACAACTTAGTTATTACGATGAACCTTTAGACATGGAATGCTATCAAGTCCAACTACACGTTCAACAATTTTATAGAGTTTGTAGTACGGTACAAGCTTAAAGACAACAATCCACTACTAATTTTAACTTAATTACCAGCAAGCTTTACCATCTAACTACCTCAAAACGTTTGCAAAGAACCAAGTTATCAAAGCTCAATGATCTACAAGATTATGAAAGTATTTCATTATACCACTACCACATGCAACATTTTCTGTTTCCAACCATATAACAATGAACGAAGCAGTTTCAACCTTTGCCATGAACACTAAAAGTAAAGCTAAGAACACATGTGTTCATATGCAACAGCGAAGCGTGTCTCTCTCCCACACAAGCATGAATTTATTTAGAGAATGAAAATAACAAAACGAAAATAAAAGCACACAAACGCTCCAAGTAAAGCACATAAGATGTGACGGAATAAAAATATAGTTTCACTAGAGGTGACCTGATAAGTTGTCGATGAAGAAGGGGATGCCTTGGGCATCCCCAAGCTTAGATGCTTGAGTCTTCTTGAAATATGCAGGGATGAACCACGGGGGCATCTCCAAGCTTAGACTCTTCACTCTTCTTGATCATAGTATATCATCCTCCTCTCTTGACCCTTGAAAACTTCCTCCACACCAAACTCAAAACAAACTCATTAGAGGGTTAGTGCATAATCGAAAATTCACATGTTCAGAGGGGACACAATCATTCTTAACACTTCTGGACATTGCCCAAAGCTACTGAAAGTTAATGGAACAAAGAAATCCATCAAACATAGCAAAAGGGGCAATGCGAAATAAAAGGCGGAATCTGTCAAAACAGAACAATCCGTAAAGACGAATTTTTCTGGGGAACTTAACTTGCTCAGATGAAAAAGCTCAAATTGAATGAAAGTTGCGTACATATCTGAGGATCACGCACGTAAATTGGCATAATTTTCTGTGTTAACTACAGACGGGGCTGCTCAATTTCGTGACAGTAAGAAATCTGTTTCTGTGCAGTAATCCAAATCTAGTATCAACCCTACTATGAAAGTCTTTACTTGGCACAACAATGCAATAAAGTAAAGATAAGGAGAGGTTGCTACAGTAGTAGAAACTTCCAAGACTCAAATATAAAACAAAATTGATGTAGTAAAATAAAAACCTTGGGTTATCTCCCAAGAAGTGCTTTCTTTATAGCCATTAAGATGGGCTCAACAATTTTAATGATGCACTCGCAAGAAATAAGAGTTGAAGCAAAATGGAGCATCAAAAGGCAAGTATGAAACAAATTTAAGCCTAACCCACTTCCTATGAAAAGGAATCTTGTACACAGATGAATTCATGAAGAATAAAGTGACAAGCATAGGAAGATAAAACACGAGTAACTTTAAGATTCTCAACATAAAGAGGGGAAACTTAATATTATTAAGATGCATATAACCATGTTTCCCTCTCTCATAATAACTTTCAGTAGCATCATTGATGAAATCCACAATATAACCATCACTTAAAACATTCTTATCATGGTTCATATGCATAAAAGTATCATTAATTTTGGCATAAGAAGAATTCTTCTCATTAATAGTAATTGGAGCAAGATCATTATCAAGAATTTGAACATGGTAAACAAGTTGCATACTAAGAGCATCTCCAGCCGCGTCCCCCAAACCGTCCCCCAAAGGCATTTGGGGCGCGCCGGACCAAAAATGTTATCCAGCCGCGTCCCCCAAAGCCCTTTTTTGTCCGGCGCGCCCCTATACGGTGTCCGGCGCCCCGAGCCCGTCCCCGTCCCACAGGGGACGCACCGGGGACGCCGGACACAACGAAAAGCGAGGCGGGGAGTGGCGGGGCCGACCCGTCAGCGGCACAATTAATTTAAACCTAACCGTCGCCTACCTCGCGACGGAACTTATTGGCGCGCAGCGACGGTGCAGTTCCCGCAGAGGGCGCAGCGACGCGTCTCGTCGCGCCTAGCTCTGCGTGCCGGCGTAATGAGCGCCACCGCTCCTCCGCCTCCCTCCGGCCTATAAAAAGGGGCGCCTCTCATCGTCCCTCTCACACACAAACCCTAGCGCCTCCCTCCCAAACCCTAGCCGCCACCATCTCTCAACAAGACTCGACGCTATGTCTGGTAGAGGCGCAGGCCGACCTCGCGGCTGCGGCCGTGGTCGTGGTCGTGGCCGCGGCATAGCTGAACGCTCGCCGTCGCCTCCCACGCCGTCGTCTTCGTCGGAGATGGACGTGGAGCCGGATGTCCTGTTCGAGTTCGTCCACGTCCTCAAGGGCGACCCGCACGGCATCCAGAGGCTGCCGGACTCCTTCGCCGAGTACGTCGGCGGCGTACGCCCCCGCAAGATGCATCTGCGGGAGCATTCGTGCGGCTTCTGCCGGTGGATCGTCGACGCGATCTACGACGCGCGCGGCAAGATGTACCTCAACATCGGCTGGGAGAAGTTCGCGCGCCACCACAGCCTCCAAGCCGGCTTCATCCTCGTGTTCTCCTACATCGGCAACAGGGAAATGAGCGTCAAGGTCTTCGACGAGAGGCGCTGCCTCCGGGACTACCACGCCGACAGGGACTCCCACGACGACAGCACCGATGAGGAGGACGACTGAGTGTTGTTTCTTCGCAGCGAATACGTGCACGGAGGTTTCTGCCTGTTCGCCTCATCGGTAGAACCAACAAGGGCACCATCCTCCCGCTGGATTTTCCAGTTTAGGTGACTGGGTGTGGCCTCGAGTGTTGTTTCTTAGCAGCGAACACATGAAACCTTCGATGCACGGCCTAGTTAGGTTTAGTTTTTTTGCAATATTTTATATTTGTGTCCACCATGGTTCAAACTATGTATTAGTTTGTGGAAAACCATGTTCCAAACTATGTTTTGGTGTAAACCACGTTCCCAATTATGTATTAGTTTGTGGAAATTGAAATAAAAATGCCAAAAAAAATTATTTTAAATGTTTGGGGGCGGCGTTTGGGGGACGCGGTGATGGCGTGTATTTCACACGTTCGTTGGGCAACCCCAAGAGGAAGGTATGATGAGCACAGCAGCAAGTTTTCCCTCAGAAAGAAACCAAGGTTTATCGAACCAGGAGGAGCCAAGAAGCACGTTGAAGGTTGATGGCGGCGGGATGTAGTGCGGCGCAACACCAGAGATTCCGGCGCCAACGTGGAACCTGCACAACACAACCAAAGTACTTTGCCCCAACGAAACAGTGAGGTTGTCAATCTCACCGGCTTGCTGTAACAAAGGATTAACTGTATTGTGTGGAAGATGTTTGTTTGCAGAGAAAACAGTAAAAACAAGTATTGCAGTAGATTGTATTTCAGTAAAGAGAATTGGACCGGGGTCCACAGTTCACTAGAGGTGTCTCTCCCATAAGACGAACAGACATGTTGGGTGAACAAATTACGGTTGGGCAATTGACAAATAAAGAAAGCATGACCATGCACATACATATCATGATGAGTATAGTGAGATTTAATTGGGCATTACGACAAAGTACATAGACCGCCATCCAAGCGCATCTATGCCTAAAAAGTCCACCTTCGAGGTTATCATCCGAACCCCCTCCAGTATTAAGTTGCAAAGCAACGGACAATTGCATTAAGTATGGTGCGTAATGTAATCAACAACTACATCCTTAGACATAGCATCAATGTTTTATCCCTAGTGGCAACAACACAACACAACCTTAGAACTTTACGTCACTCGTCCCGAGTGTCAATGCGGGCATGAACCCACTATCGAGCATAAGTACTCCCTCTTGGAGTTAAAAGCATCTACTTGGCCAGAGCATCTACTAGTAACGGAGAGCATGCAAGATCATAAACAACACATAAGCATAACTTTGATAATCAACATAACAAGTATTCTCTATTCATCGGATCCCAACAAACGCAACATATAGAATTACGGATAGATGATCTTGATCATGATAGGCAGCTCACAAGATCCGACAATGATAGCACAATGGGGAGAAGACAACCATCTAGCTACTGCTATGGACCCATAGTCCAGGGGTAGACTACTCACTCATCACTCCGGAGGCGACCATGGCGGTGTAGAGTCCTCCGGGAGATGATTCCCCTCTCCGGCGGGGTGCCGGAGGCGATCTCCGGGATCCCCCGAGATGGGATCGGCGGCGACGGCGTCTCGGTAATGTTTTCCGTATCGTGGCTCTCGGTACTGGAAGTTTCGTCACGGAGGCTTTAAGTAGGCGGAAGGGCAAGTCGAGAGGCGGCACGGGGGCCCCACACCATAGGCCGGCGCGGCCAGGGGTGGGGCCGCGCCGCCCTAGGGTTTGGCCACCCCGTGGCCCCTCTTCGTCTCGTCTTCGGACTTCTGGAAGCTTCGTGAGAAAATAGGCCTCTCGGGCTTTTATTTCGTCCAATTCCGAGAATATTTCTTTACTAGGATTTCGAAACCAAAAACAGCGAAAACAGACAAGCGGCACTTCGGCATCTTGTTAATAGGTTAGTTCCGGAAAATGCACGAATATGACATAAAGTGTGCATAAAACATGTAGATAACATCAATAATGTGGCATGGAACACAAGAAATTATCGATACGTTGGAGACGTATCAGCATCCCCAAGCTTAGTTCCGCTCGTCCCGAGCGGGTAAAACGATAACAAAGATAATTTCCGGAGTGACATGCCATCATAAACTTGATCATACTATTTGTAAAGCATATGTAGTGAATGCAGCGATCAAAACAATGTGTATGACATGAGTAAACAAGTGAATCATAAAGCAAAGACTTTTCATGAATAGCACTTCAAGACAAGCATCAATAAGTCTTGCATAAGAGTTAACTCATAAAGCAATAATTCAAAGTAAAGGTATTGAAGCAACACAAAAGAAGATTAAGTTTCAGCGGTTGCTTTCAACTTGTAACATGTATATCTCATGGATATTGTCAACATAGAGTAATATAATAAGTGCAATAAGCAAGTATGTAGGAATCAATGCACAGTTCACACAAGTGTTTGCTTCTTGAGGTGGATAGAAATAGGTGAACTGACTCAACATTGAAAGTAAAAGAATGGTCCTCATAGAGGAAAAGCATCGATTGCTATATTTGTGCTAGAGCTTTTATTTTGAAAACATGAAACAATTTTGTCAACGGTAGTAATAAAGCATATGCATCATGTAAATTATATCTTATAAGTTGCAAGCCTCATGCATAGTGTACTAATAGTGCTCGCACCTTGTCCTAATTAGCTTGGACTACCTGGATTATCACCGCAATACATATGCTTTAACCAAGTTTCACAAAGGGGTACCTCTATGCCGCCTGTACAAAGGTCTAAGGAGAAAGCTCGCATTTGGATTTCTCGCTTTTGATTATTCTCAACTTAGACATCCATACCGGGACAACATAGACAACAGATAATGGACTCCTCTTTTAATGC
Organism: Lolium rigidum; assembly: GCF_022539505.1. Lineage (NCBI taxonomy): Eukaryota > Viridiplantae > Streptophyta > Magnoliopsida > Poales > Poaceae > Lolium > Lolium rigidum. Next base: position 107,922,109 of record NC_061511.1, read on the forward strand.
TTTAAGCATTTGACAACAATTAATTCTTTTCTCATTAGAGATTTGAGGATATTTGTCCAAAACTGAAACTTCCACCATGAATCATGGCTTTAGTTAGCGGCCCAATGTTCTTCTCTCACAATATGCATGCTCAAACCATTCAACTCAGTGTAGATCGCCCTTACTTCAGACAAGACGAACATGCATAGCAACTCACATGAAATTCAACAATGAGTTGATGGCGTTCCCCGGTAAACATGGTTATCGCACAACAAGCAACTTAATAAGAGATAAAGTGCATAATTACATATTCAATACCACAATAGTTTTTAAGCTATTTGTCCCATGAGCTATATATTGCAAAGGTGAATGATGGAATTTTAAAGGTAGCACTCAAGCAATTTACTTTGGAATGGCGGGAAAATACCATGTAGTATAGGTAGGTATGGTGGACACAAATGGCATAGTGGTTGGCTCAAGTATTTTGGATGCATGAGAAGTATTCCCTCTCGATACAAGGTTTAGGCTAGCAAGGCTTATTTGAAACAAACACAAGGATGAACGGTACAGCAAAACTCACATAAAAGACATATTGAAAGCATTATAAGACTCTACACCGTCTTCCTTGTTGTTCAAACTCAATACTAGAAATTATCTAGACCTTAGAGAAACCAAATATGCAAACCAAATTTTAGCATGCTCTATGTATTTCTTCATTAATGGGTGCAAAGCACATGATGCAAGAGCTTAAACATGAGCACAACAATTGCCAAGTATCACATTACCCAAGACATTTATAGCAATTACTACATGTATCATTTTCCAATTCCAACCATATAACAATTTAACGAAGGAGAAACTTCGCCATGAATACTATGAGTAGAAACCAAGGACATACTTGTCCATATGCTACAGCGGAGCGTGTATCTCTCCCATAAAGTGAATGCTAGGATCCATTTTATTCAAACAAAACAAGAACAAAAACAAACCGACGCTCCAAGAAAAAGCACATAAGATGTGGCCGAATAAAAATATAGTTTCAGGGGAGGAACTCGATAATTTGTCGATGAAGAAGGGGATGCCTTGGGCATCCCCAAGCTTAGACGCTTGAGTCTTCTTGATATATGCAGGGGTGAACCACCGGGTGCATCCCCAAGCTTAGAGCTTTCACTCTCCTTGATCATGTTGCATCATACTCCTCTCTTGATCCTTGAAAACTTCCTCCACACCAAACTCGAAACAACTCATTAGAGGGTTAGTGCACAATATAAATTGACATATTCAGAGGTGACACAATCATTCTTAACACTTCTGGACATTGCATAATGCTACTGGACATTAGTGGATCAAAGAAATTCATCCAACATAGCGAAAGAGGCAATGCGAAATAAAAGGCAGAATCTGTCAAAACAGAACAGTTCGTATTGACGAATTTTAAAATGGCACCAGACTTGCTCAAATGAAAATGCTCAAATTGAATGAAAGTTGCGTACATATCTGAGGATCATGCACGTAAATTGGCATAATTTTCTGAGCTTCCTGCAGGGCAGTGGGCTCAGATTCGTGACAGCAAAGAAATCTGGAACTGCGCAGTAATCCAAATCTAGTACTTACTTTTCTATCAACGGCTTAACTTGGCACAACAAAACTCAAAACTAAGATAAGGAGAGGTTGCTACAGTAGTAAACAAATTCCAAGACACAAAATAAAAACAAAGTACTGTAGGTAAAAACATGGGTTGTCTCCCATAAGCGCTTTTCTTTAACGCCTTTCAGCTAGGCGCAGAAAGTGTGTATCAAGTAACATCGAGAGATGAAGCATCAACATCATAATTTGTTCTAATGATAGAATCATAAGGTAACTTCATTCTCTTTCTAGGGAAGTGTTCCATACCTTTCTTGAGAGGAAATTGATATTTTATATTACCTTCCCTCATATCAATAATAGCACCAACGAGTTCGAAGAAAAGGTCTTCCCAATATAATTGGACAAGATGCATTGCATTCAATATCCAAGACAACAAAATCAACGGGAACAAGATTATTGTTAACGGTAATGCGAACATTATCAACTTTACCCAAAGGTTTCTTTGTAGAATGATCAGCAAGATTAACATCCAAATAACAATTTTTCAGCGGTGGCAAGTCAAGCATATTATAAATTTTCTTCGGCATAACGAAATACTTGCACCAAGATCACATAAAGCATTACAATCAAAATCTTTAACCTTCATCTTAATGATGGGCTCCCAACCATCTTCTAGCTTTTTAGGAATAGAGGCTTCGCGCTCTAGTTTCTCTTCTCTAGCTTTTATGAGAGCATTTGTAATATGATGCGTGAAAGCCAAATTTATAGCACTAGCATTAGGACTTTTAGCCAGTTTTTGCAAGAACTTTATAACTTCAGAGATGTGGCAATCATCAAAATTCAAACCATTATAATCTAAAGCAATGGGATCATCATCCCCAATGTTGGAAAAAATTTCAGCAGCTTTATCACGAGCGGTTTCAGCAGTTTTAGCAGTTTCGAGGCAGTTTTTCGCGCTTTGCATTAGAAGTGGAAACATTGCTAACACCAATTCTTTTATTAGTATGAGTAGGAGGTGCAGCAACATGTGTAGCATTAGCATTACTAGTGGTGGTAATAGTCCAAACTTTAGCTATATTCTTCTCTTTAGCTAGTTTTTCATTTTCTTCTCTATCCCACCTAGCACGCAGTTCAGCCATTAATCTTATATTCTCATTAATTCTAACTTGGATGGCATTTGCTGTAGTAACAATTTTATTTTCAATATCCCTATTAGGCATAACTTTCGATTTCAAAAGATCAACATCGAAGCAAGACTATCAACTCTAGAAACAAGAATATCAATTTTATTGAGCTTTTCCTCAACAGATTTGTTAAAGGCAGTTTGTGTACTAATAAATTCTTTAAGCATGGCCTCAAGTCCAGGGGGTGTATTCCTATTATTGTTGTAAGAATTCCCATAAGAATTAGCATAACCGTTACCATTATTATAAGGATATGGCCTATAGTTATTACTAGAATTGTTCCGATAAGCATTGTTGTTGAAATTATTATTTTTAATGAAGTTTACATCAACATGTTCCAATGAAGCTAATGGAACATTATTAGGATCAACATTAGTCCTATCATTCGCAAGCATAGACATAATAGCATCAACCTTATCATTCAAGGAAGAGGATTCCTCAACAGAATTTACCTTCTTACCTTGTGGAGCTCTTTCCGTGTGCCATTCAGAGTAGTTGATCATCATATTATCAAGAAGCTTTGTTGCTTCACCAAGAGTGATGGACATAAAGGTACCTCCAGCAGCTGAATCCAATAAATTCCGCGAAGAAAAATTTAGTCCTGCATAGAAGGTTTGGATGATCATCCAAGTAGTCGATCCATGGGTTGGGCAATTTTTAACCGAGAGATTTCATTCTTTCCCAAGCTTGAGCAACATGTTCAGTATCTAATTGTTTAAAATTCATTATGCTACTCCTCAAAGATATAATTTTAGCAGGGGGATAATATCTACCAATAAAAGCATCCTTGCATTTAGTCCATGAATCAATACTATTCTTAGGCGAGAGATAGCAGCCAATCTTTAGCTCTTCCTCTTAATGAGAAAGGGAACAATTTTAGTTTAATAATATCACCATCTACATCTTTATATTTTTGCATTTCGCATAGTTCAACAAAATTATTAAGATGGGCAGCAGCATCATCGGAACTAACACCGAGAAAATTGATTGTTCATGACAAGATTCGAGTAAAGCGGGTTTAATTTCAAAGAATTCTCGCTGTAGTAGCAGGTGGAGCAATAGGTGTGCATAAGAAATCATTATTATTTGTGGTTGTGAAGTCACACAACTTAGTATTTTCAGGGGTAGCCATTTTAGCAATAGTAAATAAAACAAACTAGATAAAGTAAATGCAAGTAAACTAATTTTTTGTGTTTTCGATATAGCAAACAAGATAGCAAATAAAGTAAAACTAGCAACTAATTTTTTTGTATTTTGATTTAGTGCAGCAAACAAAGTAGTAAATAAAACTAAGCAAGACAAAAACAAAGTAAAGAGATTGAGAAGTGGAGACTCCCCTTGCGGCGTGTCTTGATCTCCCCGGCAACGGCGCCGGAAAATATGCTTGATGGCGTGTATTTCACACGTTCGTTGGGCAACCCCAAGAGGAAGGTATGATGAGCACAGCAGCAAGTTTTCCCTCGAGAAAGAAACCAAGGTTTATCGAACCAGGAGGAGCCAAGAAGCACGTTGAAGGTTGATGGCGGCGGGATGTAGTGCGGCGCAACACCGGAGATTCCGGCGCCAACGTGGAACCTGCACAACACAACCAAAGTACTTTGCCCCAACGAAACGAGTGAGGTTGTCAATCTCACCGGCTTGCTGTAACAAAGGATTAAGCTGTATTGTGTGGAAGATGTTTGTTTGCGAGAGAAAACAGTAAAAACAAGTATTGCGAGTAGATTGTATTTCGAGTAAAGAGAATTGGACCGGGGTCCACAGTTCACTAGAGGTGTCTCTCCCATAAGACGAACAGCATGTTGGGTGAACAAATTACAGTTGGGCAATTGACAAATAAAGAAAGCATGACCATGCACATACATATCATGATGAGTATAGTGAGATTTAATTGGGCATTACGACAAAGTACATAGACCGCCATCCAACTGCATCTATGCCTAAAAAGTCCACCTTCGAGGTTATCATCCGAACCCCCTCCGGTATTAAGTTGCAAAGCAACAGACAATTGCATTAAGTATGGTGCGTAATGTAATCAACAACTACATCCTTAGACATAGCATCAATGTTTTATCCCTAGTGGCAACAGCACAACACAACCTTAGAACTTTTCATCACTCGTCCCGGTGTCAATGCGGGCATGAACCCACTATCGAGCATAAGTACTCCCTCTTGGAGTTAAAAGCATCTACTTGGCCAGAGCATCTACTAGTAACGGAGAGCATGCAAGATCATAAACAACACATAAGCATAACTTTGATAATCAACATAACAAGTATTCTCTATTCATCGGATCCCAACAAACGCAACATATAGAATTACAGATAGATGATCTTGATCATGATAGGCAGCTCACAAGATCCGACAATGATAGCACAATGGGGAGAAGACAACCATCTAGCTACTGCTATGGACCCATAGTCCAGGGGTAGACTACTCACTCATCCACTCCGGAGGCGACCATGGCGGTGTAGAGTCCTCCGGGAGATGATTCCCCTCTCCGGCAGGGTGCCGGAGGCGATCTCCAGGATCCCCCGAGATGGGATCGGCGGCGACGGCGTCTCGGTAATGTTTTCCGTATCGTGGCTCTCGGTGCTCGGAAGTTTCGTCACGGAGGCTTTAAGTAGGCGGAAGGGCAAGTCGAGAGGCGGCACGGGGGCCCACACCATAGGCCGGCGCGGCCGGGGGTGGGGCCGCGCCGCCCTAGGGTTTGGCCACCCCGTGGCCCCTCTTCGTCTCGTCTTCGGACTTCGGAAGCTTCGTGAGAAAATAGGCCTCCGGGCTTTTATTTCGTCCAATTCCGAGAATATTTCTTTACTAGGATTTCGAAACCAAAAACAGCGAGAAAACGACAAGCGGCACTTCGGCATCTTGTTAATAGGTTAGTTCCAGAAAATGCACGAATATGACATAAAGTGTGCATAAAACATGTAGATAACATCAATAATGTGGCATGGAACACAAGAAATTATCGATACGTTGGAGACGTATCACGCGGCTGGGGAGCGACGTCCCCCAAACGCGGCACGAGCAAAACACGTCCCCCAAACGCTCAATCCGGCGCGGTTTGGGGGACGCTTTGGGGGACGCGACTGGAGATGCTCTAAGGGAATTGTTTTTGGCAATCCAATCATAACTATGACAAGTTTCATAAGGATAGTTATAACCTATATCATAGCATTCTTTATAATAATCATCAAAGATTGGAGGCACAGTGTCATCATAAGAAATAGGATAGTTATCTTTCACAGTATGTTCATCTGTGACCATACCATCATTGTTACTAGAAGGAGATGTATCAAACATATAATGATCAGTAGCAAAAGGATTTTCAAACACCTCATCCCCAAGCTTAGAGCTTTCTATATCATTATGGGAGGAAGCATGGATAGTACTGATACTATGGCAATTATTAACATTATCGTTTTCAGAATTAGTTTCCCAGAGATTTGCAATATCAAAAGTAGTGTGCTGTTTCAAATCATGATCACTAATGTAGGTAAAGGGCATAGGAAGATCATTGTACTCAGATTCATTATCATAATAATCATCAGGAGCAACATACTTACAGTTACCTATTGTTATCTCATACACGCGGGGATATGTTGTTACCTCTTTCTTCTTCTTCCCCCTCTTCTTCCTCTTCTTCGTTCCCTTCTTCTTTTTCTCCTTCTCCTTCTCCTCGTTCCCTTATTTAGGAGGGAGAGGCTTGATGGGAGGCTTCTCCACATAACCTGCTTTATTTCCAGAAACAATAGAAGAAACTTGGGAGGATTCCTCCTTTTCATTAATAAGTTTGAAACACACAGCGGTCCTATCATATTTTGGCAAAGTGTCATCTTCTAAAATATTTTGTATGTAAGTATTTGTGTGGCAATTATCAATGCAATAAGAAAGACACCCATGCATGACATCATCAATATCAAGATCACTAATATGTAACAAAGAGATTTTTCTTGATAACTCTTCACACCCCAAAAATAAAGTAAGTTCATCGTGCTGATTAGGAAGGATTTCATCATCACAATACAAATTTGCAGCACTCATGGGGTTCGAGTTATCATTGGAGGAGCATTGAAAATTAAAATGACCCACGCTATGGCAAAGTTCACAAATAAAAGGATAGAGGGCACAAACTTTTTCACCAAGATCATTTAGAGCCCTAGACCACTTTCTAGTTTTTTCATTCCTATGATGGATACAATATTCATCTTCGATTTGATTAATTCCATAAGGTCTATGCATTCCACAAAAATTAACATGCTTATAAGAAATAACATTTTCAGAAGTTTGGGCATGTTTATTGCAATCATTGATAACAGTTTCATCCTTCATGCAAGCATCTTTAAAAGGTTCATGATACTTATCAAAATTCTTCCTAGGCAATTCAAAATGAGAGGCAAAAGCTTTATAAAGATTTGCAACAAATTGAGAGTCAAGACCATAAGTAGCACTCATATTTCGAATTTTATCAGTATCCATAAAAGTTTCAATGCATTCATAATCATAATTTATACCTGACTCTCTACCTTTGTCGTTCTACCAATCTTCAGCGTTCTCCTCAATCCGATCAAGAAGGTCCCTTTTAAAATCTTCTTTGTTGCGCGTGAATGATCCAGAACAAGTAGTATCCAGCAAAGTTTTATCTTGAAAAGAAAGTCTTGCATAGAAATTATCAATGATGATATTACCAGGAAGCTCATGAATGGGGCATTTGAGCATTAAAGACTTCAATCTTCCCCATGCTTGGGCAATACTCTCTCCATCATGAGGCTAGAAATTGTATATGCGATTTCGGTCTTTGTGAATTCCGCTTGGAGGATAGAATTTAGAATAAAATAGAGGCACAATATCCTTCCAATCAAGAGAATCCTCATTCTTCAGCAATTTATACCAATGCGCCGCTTTACCGGACAGCGACATAGAGAATAGTTTCTTCCTCACTTCATCCATAGAGATACCTGCACACTTGAATAACCCGCATAATTCATGCAAAAACAGTAAGTGATCTCCAGGATGGATAGTTCCATCCCCTTCATAGTGTTTATCCATAACACGTTCAATAATTTTCATAGGTATCTTGAAAGGAATATTTTCAGTAGGTGGATTTAAAATATCACAAGCATTATTAGAGTTATCGCATATGGGAGATAGAGCATTATCAGAGCAAATTTTCTCCCCTAAAGATGGGAAGCTAAAAAGATCACAAAAACTAGCTTCCCCAAGCTTAGACTTCTCCATAGCATTAGCAGTAATTGCGTTCATACTAATAACATTGCTACTAGCATGCAAATAAGGTTCCATAGGTTTTTTAATTTTCGCATCACATAATTCATGTCTTATTTCAGGAAATAGATTAAAAAGCTCACTGTTGTTTTCCATTATGCCTAACTAGTGAAAAATAAAAACAAGAAACAAAAAGATGCAATTGCAGGATCTAAAGGAAATAGCTTCGAGCACTCACACACCGGCAATAGTGCTAGAAAATAGCTTAGTAGTCGGAGGATGTGAATACCTTTTACCTTACCTCCCCGGCAACGGCGCCAGAAAATAGTTTGATGTCTACGTGTGCTTCTATTCTTGTAGACAGTGTTGGGCCTCCAAGAGCAGAGGTTTGTAGAACATCAGCAAGTTTCCCTTAAGTGAATCACCCAAGGTTTATCGAACTCAGGGAGGTAGAGGTCAAAGATATCCCTCTCAAGCAACCCTGCAATTACGATACAAGAAGTCTCTTGTGTCCCCAACACACCTAATACACTTGTCAGATGTATAGGTGCACTAGTTCGACGAAGAGATAGTGAGATGCAAGTGATATGGATGAATATGAGTGGTAATAGCAATCTGAAATAAAGATGGCAGCAAGTAAACATGCGATGGAACAGTAAGTAAACGGTGATTCGATGCTTGGAAACAAGGCCTAGGGATCCTACTTTCACTAGTGGACACTCTCAACAATGATCACATAAATAAATAAGTTCTCTTCCTTTGTACTACTTTCAAAGACTCTATTGTTGGATAACAAACACCATTCATTGTGTAGGGCTACGAGAGCACCCTCAAGCCGGAGTAAACAAGCTCCACAACGTCATAAAGGAATCACACAAGATGCAAACACTGTCACTATCACACCATAGAGAGTAATTCCGGAGTTCATATAAAGTAACTCTAGAGTGCATAGTAATAGTTAACTTCACAATCTACAAGAGATCACGATCATAACCTATGCCAAGTACTACATGATGCACACACTGTCCACATTACATCATGAAGGAGGAATAGACTACTTTAATAACATCACTAGAGTAGCACATAGATTAATAGTGATACAAAGCTCATCATATGGATCTCAATCATGCAAGGCAGTTCATGAGATCATTGTATTGGGGTACATGAGAGAGAGATTAACCACATAGCTACCGGTAGAGCCCTCAGCCTCGAGGGAGAACTACTCCCTCCTCATCATGGAGACAGCGATGGCGGTGAAGATGGCGGTGGAGATGCCTTCCGGGGGCACTTCCCCGTCCCGGCAGGGTGCCGGAACAGAGACTTCTGTCCCCCGAATTGGAGTTTCGCGATGGCGGCGGCTCCGGAAGGTTTTCTGGTGTTTCGTCAATCCGTGTCGAAGATTTAGGTCAGGACGGCTTAAATAGGCGAAGAGGCGGAGTCGGAGGGGCCACGGGGGTCCCACACACTAGGGGGCGCCCCCCCGGGCCGCGCCGCCACCACGTGTGGGGCCCCCAGGGCTCCCCTCTGATCCCTCTCTGGCTCTCTTAAAGCTTCCGGGAAAAATAAGGTTCTGGGCGTTGATTTCGTCCGATTCCGAGAATATTTCCTTTGTAGGATTTCTGAAACCAAAAACAGCAGAAAACAGCAACTGGCTCTTCGGCATCTCGTCAATAGGTTAGTGCCGGAAAATGCATAATAATGACATATAATGTGAATAAAACATGTGAGTATCATCATAAAAGTAGCATGGAACATAAGAAATTATAGATACGTTTGAGACGTATCACATCTCCTACCAATACAAATGGTATACCAGACAATTTTGAAACAAATTGAATCCAAACAGAAATAAATTAAATTATATTTGGAAGAAGATATGTAGAAGTACCCCTGTACAGTAGGACGCTATGTGCAATGCACGACATATTGGCAAAAAATTACCCGCATATACCAAAGGCATGGGCACCAAGATCCGATGCAAATTTGAATTCGGCCAAAGGAGGGTACTAGCAAAGATTTCGATCGTGCCAGCGATCCAGACATTCTTATGAAGTAAAGGGAATTTGATCATCTTGGTCTTGCAAGTAATGAAATGTGGGGACTCCTAAGATCGACACCTTCAACACTGATGTTTCTTTTTCAGCAGAAGCTAGTGGCTGACAACTTTGATTCCAATTCGGCACCCATTATATAAAATAATAAAAAACAATTATATAAATGTTAATTTTTTTGGTATACATTGTGACATCCTATGTTCGTTCATAAGTTTTCGTGGAAAAACGACATTTTGTGTGGCGTGTACAAAAAAGGCAAAAAATGTACTGTACGTAGTCGTGTTACAACATCAAAATTTGTCTTTTTTACAGGAGCCACATAATTTTTTTTGAGAAAACTTGTGTACCAACATAAAATGTCTAGATATACATGTAAAATTTTAGTTTAGAATTTTTTGACACTTTGAAATATGGATTCACATAATGGGAGCATATGCTCCTTTTGGACTTGAGACAACAAAATGGCTGTGTGCATCCTGGTTATGCAGAGGCTGGATGTAATTGCTTCTAAAAGTAATAAAGCATCCTTTATCGAAAAAAAAAATGCTCCTATGAGCCAAAGTGCATTTCCCTAGCCCCCACCATTGCTTATATCTCTATATTGTCTATATATCTATACCTCTACCTCTACCCCCCTTGGATTCCTGAACAGACGTACAGTACTAGTAGGGACTATTATTTATTAGTATTATTATTACCTACTGCAGCCAAAATTTAATATCATCGAGCGGTAAAATTCCCCGCCAACGCCCAAATATCTCGCGCCGCAAAGTTTCAGATCTGCGAATATATTTTTCCCTCAAAAGAAGGACTGCGAAATTCCCTTCGACTCCTCTATCGCCCAGGTTCGCCCTAGTTTCGCCCGCAAGCCCTCAGAGAAACTGCCCCTCTTACCTACCTCCAGACCTTCACGGCCGCCGCACCGGAAAATCACCGCCGCACTTCGCCATTCAAGCTGCCACGGCTTCAAACCCCGAGGCTGTCCTATCCGCTTGATCCGCACCTACTCCGGCGTCCACCGCACCGTATCTCGTTCGCCGACTCTATCGACCACCGCACATGACCAGCTTCGCCGACACCGACGCCCCCGTGCACTGCACATCATCTGCTTCACCGACCTTCTAGTTTGGCCGGTGATGTCTACGGGTGCTTCTATTCTTGTAGACAGTGTTGGGCCTCCAAGGGCAGAGGTTTGTAGAACAGCAGCAAGTTTCCCTTAAGTGGATCACCCAAGGTTTATCGAACTCAGGGAGGAAGAGGTCAAAGATATCCCTCTCATGCAACCCTGCAACCACAAAGAAAGAAGTCTCTTGTGTCCCCAACACACCTAATAGGTGCACTAGTTCGGCGAAGAGATAGTGAAATACAAGTGGTATGAATGAATATGAGCAGTAGTACGGCGCCAGAAAAGTGTTTGTCGGCGTGCGATTGATGGTAGTAATATTGTAGGAAGTAAAGATGCGAGTAAAACGAGTAAACAAACAGCGATAGCGATATTTAGGAACAAGGCCTAGGGATCATACTTTCACTAGTGGACACTCTCAACATTGATCACATAACAGAATAAATAGATAGATGCTAGACTCTACACCCTCTTGTTGGATGATGAACACCACTAACTGCGTAGGATTACACGAACCCTCAATGCCGGAGTTAACAAGCTCCACAATATTCAATGTTCATATTTAAATAACCTTAGAGTGCATGACAGATCAACATAACTAAACCAAGTACTAACATAGCATGCACACTGTCACCTTCACACTACGAAAGGAGGAATAGATCACATCAATACTATCATAGCAATAGTTAACTTCATAATCTAAAAGAGATCACAATCGTAGCCTACGCCAAGTACTACACGATGCACACACTGTCACCATTACACCGTGCAGGAGGAATGAACTACTTTAATAACATCACTAGAGTAGCACACAGATATATTGTGATACAAAACACATTGCAATCATAAAGAGATATAATTAAGCACTTCACTATGCCATTCATAACAGTGAATAAGTATTCTGTGAAATATAGCCTAAGAGACCCACACGGTGCACACACTGTCTCCTTTACACACGTGGGACAAGGAGTCTCCGGAGATCACATAAGTAAAATCCACTTGACTAGCATAATGACATCTAGATTACAAGCATCATCATATGAATCTCAATCATGTAAGGCAGCTCATGAGATTATTGTATTGAAGTACATAGGAGAGAGATTAACCACATAGCTACCGGTACAGCCCCGAGCCTCGATGGAGAACTACTCCCTCCTCATGGGAGACAGCAGCGTTGATGAAGATGGCGGTGGTGTCGATGGAGAAGCCTTCCGGGGGCACTTCCCCGTCCCGGCAGCGTGCCGGAACAGAGACTCCTGTCCCCCAGATCTTGGCTTCGCGATGGCGGCGGCTCTGGAAGGTTTTCTTTGGTTTCGTCGAACGTGATAGGGTTTTCGCGACGGAGACCTTAAATAGGCGGAAGGGCAGCCTCGGAGGGGGCCTGGTGGGCCCACACACTAGGGGGGCGCGGCCCCCCTCTGGCCGCGCCAGGGTGTTGTGTGGGGCCCCCAGGGCTTCCCTCTGGCGGCTCTCGGGTGTTCTGGAAGCTTCGTCCAAAAATAGGATGCTCGGGCATTGATTTCGTCCGATTCCGAGAATATTTCCTTACTAGGATTTCCGGAACCAAAAATAGCGAGAAAACGAGGAACCGGCCCTTCGGCATCTCGTCAATAGGTTAGTTCCGGAAAACGCATAAATACGACATATAATGTGTATAAAACATGTAGATATCATCAATAATGTGGCATGGAACATAAGAAATTATCGATACGTCGGAGACGTATCGGCATCCCCAAGCTTAGTTCCTGCTCGTCCCGAGCGAGTAAACGATAACAAAGATAATTTCTGGAGTGACATGCCATCATAAACTTGATCATACTATTGTAAGCATATGTAATGAATGCAGCGATCAAAACAATGGTAATGACATGAGTAAACAAATGAATCATAAAGCAAAGACTTTTCATGAATAGTACTTCAAGACAAGCATCAACAAGTCTTGCATAAGAGTTAACTCATAAAGCAATAAATTCATAGTAAAAGGTATTGAAGCAACATAAAGGAAGATTAAGTTTCAGCGGTTGCTTTCAACTTATAACATGTATATCTCATGGATAATTGTCAACATAGAGTAATATAACAAATGCAATATGCAAGTATGTAGGAATCAATGCACAGTTCATGCAAGTGTTTGCTTCTTGAGATGGAGAGAAATAGGTGAACTGACTCAACATAAAAGTAAAAGAAAGGTCCTTCAAAGAGGAAAGCATCGATTGCTATATTTGTGCTAGAGCTTTGGTTTTCAAAACATAAAGAGAGCATAAAAGTAAAATTTTGAGAGGTGTTTGTTGTTGTCAACGAATGGTAGTGGGCACTCTAACCCCCTTGCCAGACAAACCTTCAAAGAGCGGCTCCCATGAATTATTTTTATTTTTGGGTGGCACTCCTTCCAACCTTTCTTTCACAAACCATGGCTAACCGAATCCTCGGGTGCCTGCCAACAATCTCATACCATGAAGGAGTGCTTTTTTTATTTTAGTTTTATTATGATGACACTCCTCCCCACCTTTGCTTTCTCAAGCCATGGCTAACCGAATCCTTCGGGTGCCGTCCAACAATCACATACCATGGAGGAGTGTATATTTAGGTTAATTAATTTGGGACTGGGAATCCCATTGCCAGCTCTTTTTGCAAAATTATTGGATAAGCGGATGAAGCCACTAGTCCATTGGTGAAAGTTGCCCAACAAGAACAAAAGATAAACACCACATACTTCCTCGTGAGCTATAAAACATTGACACAAATAAGAGGTAATAACTTTTGAATAGTTTAAAGATAGCACTCAAGCAATTTACTTTGGAATGGCGGAGAAATACCATGTAGTAGGTAGATATGGTGGACACAAATGGCATAGTGGTTGGCTCAAGGATTTTGGATGCATGAGAAGTATTCCCTCTCGATACAAGGTTTAGGCTAGCAAAGTTATTTGAAACAAACACAAGGATGAACCGGTGCAGCAAAACTTACATAAAAGACAAATTGTAAACATTATAAGATTCTACACCGTCTTCCTTGTTGTTCAAAACTCAATACTAGAAATTATCTAGACTTTAGAGAGACCAAATATGCAAACCAAATTTTAGCAAGCTCTATGTATTTCTTCATTAATGGGTGCAAAGTATATGATGCAAGAGCTTTAAACATGAGCACAACAATTGCCAAGTATCAAATTATCCAAGACATTTTAGAATTACTACATGTAGCATTTCCCGTTTCCAACCATATAACAATTAACGAAGCAGTTTCAACCTTCGCCATGAACATTAAAAGCTAAGAACACATGTGTTCATATGAACCAGCGGAGCGTGTCTCTCTCCCACACAAGGATGAACTTATTCAAACATAAACAAAAACAAGAACAAACCGACGCTCCTAGTAAAGTACATAAGATGTGACCGAATAAAAATATAGTTTCAAGAGAAGGAACCTGATAATTTTGTCGATGAAGAAGGGGATGCCTTGGGCATCCCCAAGCTTAGATGCTTGAGTCTTCTTGAAATATGCAGGGATGAACCACGGCGGCATCCCCAAGCTTAAACTTTTCACTCTTCTTGATCATAGTATATCATCCTCCTCTCTTGACCCTTGAAAACTTCCTCCACACCAAACTTTAAGCAAACTCATTAGAGGGTTAGTGCACAATCAAAAATTCACATGTTCAGAGGTGACACAATCATTCTTAACACTTCTGGACATTGCACAAAACTTCTGAAAGTTAATGGAACAAAGAAACTCATTCAACTTAACAAAAGCGGCAATGCGAAATAAAAGGCAGAATCTGTCAAAAACAGAACAGTCCGTAAAGACGAACCTGGAAGGGGCACTTAACATGCTCAAACGGAAAAACTCAAAACTAATGAAAGTTGCGTACATATCTGAGGATCACACACGTAAATTTGCAGATTTTTTTGATTTTTTTACAGAGACTTCTGCGCGAATTCGTGACAGACATCAATGCTGTTTCTGCGCAGCAATCCAAATCTAGCATCAACTTTACCATAGAGACTTTACTTGGCACAAAAACATGATAATGAGAGGTTGCTACAGTAGTGAACAACTTCCAAGACTCAACAAAACAAAAATTTCTGTAGTAAAATAAACACATGGGTTATCTCCCAAGAAGTTCTTTCTTTATAGCCATTAAGATGGGCTCAGCAGTTTTAATGATGCACTCGCTAGAAATAGTATTTGAAGCAAAAGATAGCATCAAGAAGCAAATTCAAAACACATTTAAGTCTAACATGCTTCCTATGCATAGGAATCTTGTAAATAAACAAGTTCATGAAGAGCAAAGTAACAAGCATAGGAAGATAAAAACAGTGTAACTTCAAAAATTTCAGCATATAGAGAGGTGTTTTAGTAACATGAAAATTTCTACAACCATATTTTCCTCTCTCATAATAACTTTCAGAGGCATCATGAACAAACTCAACAATATAAGTATCACATAAAACATCTTTATTCACATGCATAAAAGTATCATTACTCTACACATAAGCATAATCAATTTTATTAGTAGTAGTGGGAGCAAATTCAACAAAGTAGCTATCATTATTATTCTCATCATCAAATATAGGAGGCATAGTATCATCAAAGTAAATTTTCTCCTCAATGCTTGGGGGACTAAAAATATCATGCTCATCAAAGCCAGCTTCCCCAAGCTTAGAATTTTCCATATCATTAGCAACAATGGTGTTCAAAGCGTTCATACTAATATGTTCCATAGGTTTTCTAATTTTCGCATCAAACCATCCATGTCTTAAATCAGGAAATAGAGTAAGAAGCTCATTGTTGTCCATTATGCCAAACTAGTGTAATCAGGAAACAAAAAGATGCAATTGAAGGATCTAAAGGAAATAGCTTCGAGCACACACACAACGGCAACAGAAAAGTACTTATTACCTGGGACCGAAGTATGAATGCCTTTTACCTTTCCTCCCCGGCAACGGCGCCAGAAAATAGCTTGATGTCTACGGGTGCTTCTATTCTTGTAGACAGTGTTGGGTCTCCAAGAGCAGAGGTTTGTAGAACAGCAGCAAGTTTCCCTTAAGTGGATCACCCAAGGTTTATCGAACTCGGGGAGGAAGAGGTCAAAGATATCCCTCTCAAGCAACCCCGCAACCACAAAGCAAGAAGTCTCTTGTGTCCCCAACACACCTAATAGGTGCACTAGTTCGGCGAAGAGATAGTGAAATACAAGTGGTATGAATGAATATGAGCAGTAGTACGGCGCCGGAAAAGTGTTTGTCTGGCGTGCGATTGATGGTAGTAATATTGCAGGAAGTAAAGATGCGAGTAAAACAAGTAAACAAACAGCGATAGCGATATTTAGGAACAAGGCCTAGGGATCATACTTTCACTAGTGGACACTCTCAACATTGATCACATAACAGAATAAATAGATAGATGCTAGACTCTACACCCTCTTGTTGGATGATGAACACCACTAACTGTGTAGGATTACACGAACCCTCAATGCCGGAGTTAACAAGCTCCACAATATTCAATGTTCATATTTAAATAACATTAGAGTGCATGACAGATCAACATAACCAAACCAAGTACTAACATAGCATGCACACTGTCACCTTCACACTACGAAAGGAGGAATAGATCACATCAATACTATCATAGCAATAGTTAACTTCATAATCAAAAAGAGATCACAATCATAGCCTACGCCAAGTACTACACGATGCACACACTGTCACCATTACACCGTGCATGAGGAATAAACTACTTTAATAACATCACTAGAGTAGCACACAGATATATTGTGATACAAAACACATTGCAATCATAAAGAGATATAAATAAGCACTTCACTATGCCATTCATAACAGTGAATAAGTATTCCGTGAAATATAGCCTAAGAGACCCACACGGTGCACACATCGTCACCTTTACACACGTGGGACAAGGAGTCTCCGGAGATCACATAAGTAAAATCCACTTGACTAGCATAATGACATCTAGATTACAAGCATCATCATATGAATCTCAATCATGTAAGGCAGCTCATGAGATTATTGTATTGAAGTACATAGGAGAGAGATTAACCACATAGCTACCGGTACAGCCCCGAGCCTCGATGGAGAACTACTCACTCCTCATGGGAGACAGCAGCGTTGATGAAGATGGCGGTGGTGTCGATGGAGAAGCCTTCCGGGGGCACTTCCCCGTCCCGGCAGCGTGCCGGAACAGAGACTCCTGTCCCCCAGATCTTGGCTTCGCGATGGCGGCGGCTCTGGAAGGTTTTATCTGGTTTCGTCGAACGTGATAGGGTTTTCGCGACGGAGACCTTAAATAGGCGGAAGGGCAGCCTCGGAGGGGGCCTGGTGGGCCCACACACTAGGGGGGCGCGACCCCCCTCTGGCCGCGCCAGGGTGTTGTGTGGGGCCCCCAGGGCTTCCCTCTGGCGGCTCTCGGGTGTTCTGGAAGCTTCATCCAAAAATCGGATGCTGGGCATTGATTTCGTCCGATTCCGAGAATATTTCCTTACTAGGATTTCTGGAACCAAAAACAGCAGAAAACAACAACTGGCCCTTCGGCATCTCGTCAATAGGTTAGTTCCGGAAAACGCATAAATACGACATATAATGTGTATAAAACATGTAGATATCATCAATAATGTGGCATGGAACATAAGAAATTATCGATACGTCGGAGACGTATCAGCCGGCGCGCTGAACACTTCATTGACCGCCCAGCATGTCCTTCTCCGACCCCCCAAGATCTGCTTCCCCGGCACCCACCGCAACAGCAGTCCCCTCGCCGACCTCCACGTCACCCGTAAGAACGCGGAACACGTCTAAACACCGCGCGTTTTGTTCTGTTAGGAGTATTGCAGCTGATTGTATTTCTGAATTCGTGCTATATTTTTATCTTACAAGTGCTTTCGTTGGTAACCACCTCATCCTTTAGATTTAAACACGACACATAAGTATTTTTTTTCCGTGACCTAACCCACCCATTTGCTGAAACTCTACATGGTATCAGAGCCTAGGTTTCCTTCCTGCTAGTGCTAGCTGCCCCAAACAGTACCATACAAGTTCTTCCTTTGACCACAAAAACCACCGTTGAGATGTAGAAATCCAGGCGGCGGGAGGCCGCATCAGGTGCTCTGCGTGGGTTGCGGCTATCACACACAACGATGTGAGTTGTGTGTGATCGGTGGCTGCTCGCGCGGGGACAAAGAAGAGGGTGAAGATCGTTTTGGTTTAGAAAGGAGAGAAGAGGAAGTGAATCCGTGGCAGAGAGATCTGGATCCGTGCGAGGGGGAGATGTTGGAGGCGTGCGGAGTGGGGCGAGCCTTTGAGCGCAGGGCGGAGCCGGAGATTGGTGCTGGACGTTGACCAGCGCGAGCTAGTCGATGTGGCCAGGTGCGGTCTGCCAGGTTGGCCAGGGCGCACAGACGAGGCGCATCCGAGTGGAAGTGAGGAGAAAATGGAGATGTGAGGCTGTGAGGACATGTTTATGCATGTCATAATGCTTCTACTACTGTTTGGTGTCAATTTAATTATAGCAAAGCCGTGACTCGTAACTGTTTGTTGTTATTACACGTGCAGCAGGCACATCTTACACTCAGAAACGTAGAGTAAAGCTCGCCTATAATCATGTAAGTACCTGCTGTTTTTTGTATATTGCTTTATGCAAACTTCTATATCTTGGATCCTATTTCTGTTTACAATTGGCCTCTCCTTCATGCAGAGGAGAAACAGTGAGGCACCAGGTTCTTCTGTTCAAGTACCTGATGAGGTCCGTGTGACTCAAAAAAAAGCTCACGTAAGTTCCCTGTTTTTTTTTGGAATGTTAATTTACCTCCTGTGCGTAGTTCAATTGCATCATTTTCTGTATGTTGCACTACCTAAGTTGCCTAATGGAATCTAATAAAATATAAACAATGACCATATGGAACATTGCACACTGCCTTTGACCCATCCGGCATCCGGCATGCCTGGGTATAAGTTACATGATTTGGCTATGTTAAACAAGTCCTGAAATTCTATTATGTTAATTTTTTGCATGTTGCTTCATTGAGTTTGCCTGTTGTTCCATGGCTAGTGCATGAAGTTTGATAGAAATTATCCTAGCTGAAATGATGCACTTCATGTTTTTTTATTGCTTTATTCCTAACCTAGCTTCCTACTACTTGAAACATGATTGCTTTATTCCTAACCTAGCTTCCTATTCTACTAGAAACATTGTGAAAAAAATAGTTATATTACTTGTTTAAATGTCTAGCTTTGTTTTTCTGAGTCCCATTGACATGATGTGGTATATCCATATTCAGTATGAAATAGAAGTATACCCTAATACGAAAGTGACACAACTTTTTCATGGACACCCCATTAGGATTATGTATATTTTTGTGATTAGAGTCAAGAATTTTTAAGGATCTATCTTACCTTTTGCGGCATGCATATTGCACGGCAAGACTATCTAATTTATATATTTCTACCATATATTTTGAAATTTAAAATACATTATCCAATATATATGTATAAATTTACTACCTCAATACTTTTTATGTGACCCACACATGGCCACCGTTAGATTTTATATCAAAACTGGTTTGTCATGGGGGAAAAAGTTAGACCTTAATATGAGTAAATACGAAATATTAGTACTAAATTAATATATAATATTTTATCAGCCTTGGTTGGTGGACCAATGAACTTCGTATCTTCGAGCTTGAAGATGGTTCTTGTAACATAGTAATTGCTATTTGTTTTCCTAGCACAGAATTATATATCAATATCTTCACATAACCATGTACGATGAAGATTATATTTTTCATAACACAGTGCCAATGTAGACGATGGCTTGTGCTTCTATAAACTGCCAAAACAAAAATGTTTTCTTGAGTAAAACAAAAGAACGGCTGAGATTAAATGATACATGTTTGGTATTAGGGGTGAGATGGCTGAGATTAAATGATACCATGATACCCTTTCGGGGGATTACACTATTTTAAATTTTGAGGGTATATGAAAGCTAAAGCCTTAGATTTTGTTGGCAAGTGAATGTTGTCATTGGCCTTGTTATGGATTTTGCATTTCTATTGCCACTACTTGTACTGACATCTCGCTTCATTCGTGTTTAATTCGGTCCCGTTGGTACTCGAACCCGGGTGGGCTGGCTGCGCACTCGCAAGCCTTGCCACTGAGCTAGCACTCAGTTCTCAGATTAAGCAATGCCTCGTTATGCTTAATTTAATGTTATGTCACTTCATACAAGCCATACAATTAATTGTTGCATTGACCTTCTACGTTGTCGAAGGCACTATCTGAGTCATGCTTAAATCAATCATACATTATTTTCCTAATTGTATCCAATCCAACATGCACATGTTTTGACTGTATTTGGCTATTTGCTAGATTTCTTCTGTGCAATGACCTGGCTTCGTTATTGGGCACATGATGTCTAGTTGCTTGGTTCATTGTATACATCATCGCCATGATCTAGTTTGGTTTGTTCTAAGAGGCATGTGGCTTAACTGGTTTCTTTGTTATATCTCGCCCATGGTTCTTTCAAAATCATGTCAACGAGTGCTTGTTTGTTTGCCGTGTATTGTATTGCCTTTTAACTTGTTTTGTCTTAGTTTCAGCCTCGCAAACAAAGCTGTAATGTCAGTAGGGACAACCCATTTATCAAGTGTTGCGGTCATTTCACGGAGCAACAGTGACAGTGGCACGTGCTCTCATTGGTCCACTGAGTCCAGTACACCAACCATTCCAGAAGAAATAGATGTACGAGGCTCTATTTTTGATTGCTTGCTATGTTATATCAGCTCAATGATGCTCTTGAAATTGGAGGTCTTTTATTGCATCATATGATGTTGTAACTTGTTTTATCTAAATTTCAGGCTTCAAATAAAGCTACAAAGCCAGAAGCAAGGGCCAATGCCTCAAGTATTGATGTTTCACAAAGCAGTAGTGAGAGTGCATATTGCTCGCATAGGCCCGTGGTATCTATTGCTCAACTTAATCCGGCACCAAGAGATTTGGGGGATGCACTCCAAGAGGCAGTTGATATATTTGGGCAGGAAAACAAAGATACTGATGAAATAATTGCCAACACACGCCAAGAGATACATGAATTGAAAAATAGGCAAACTTTGACAGAAAATGTTCTAAAGAATCTCCTATGCACTTGTCATGGTAAGCCAGTTGTGATGTGTCTGGGAATTGAAGGTGTCTAAATAAACTTTGATTCTGTTGTTCAGTCAAGTGGACTGCTGATGCAAATGCTGTAATTAATTACTGCTCAAAATTTCGTTCAAAATTTCATGGTCTGTAATAATTGCAAATTTTGTAGTTGTACTAAAATTAGATATGTTCCATGTGGCTGCTGTATTTTGTGTGAAATAATATCCTGATGTGTACTTCAATTAAACCATAAATCGGCTGCATGCTGAAAATTTGAATCTGAGCGCACGTGTGAACTGTTTTCTGCTCGTAATGCAATAAAGGTTGTTTCTTCGAAGACTACGAACATGGTAGCCCATTAATAATACCTTAATAATTATGCCTGCTAGCAAGATAGATGATCCTTATTATAGTCAGGCATGCCAACTTGTATGATTAAAAGTAGTTCGTACACATTAAATCTACCATCTGCATTTTTCTCTGTAATAACTTTTCTTTTTACGCAACTCAAAACTTGTCATGCTAATATGAAATTCGAGATGGCAAAACCTGGGAAAGATAAAGATATCACCAAAAACTCTTTCCTGCGAAATGTTGGTTTTGAAGCCGAAATCCAAGTCTTTCTCTGCTCAAGTTTTGGAGGAATAACTCCAAGTAGAACGAGTTACAACAGCTATGCTAAGAACAAAAGTTGACATGTTGAGATCGAGATTAGAAGCATGTGATTCCCTACTGCACGAGGCCAATCAAGTTCGTTATAATCTCCCAAAGACTAAGAAAATGCCATAGATAATTGGAGATGAACACTACATAGTGAGTACATTGGTCTTGTGACATGTTTCCTTAGAATAAGGCACCGTTCCTACTTTGTTGGTGGATGCATTTATCTGTGGTTGGGATCAACTTGGTAGTTGTTCCTGTGGACGTTATATAAATTAATTGCATAGCCTTTTTCAATCAGTTCGAACTTAAATGGTATCATAGCCTTGGTCTCAAGTTTGAATTGTCGAACGTGTGGTTTAATTTAATCTCAGTCGGGCGGCAAAATCTCCCACCAATCCTGAAATATTTCAAACGCATTTTTGAATGGGATTAAGAAGATAGGGACATAGATCTAGTGCCCCCATGTTCACAGGGCACAGCGTGGCCTGAGGCTTCCCATCCACCATTCGTTTCAATCCAACGGCAATGAAAGCAACAGCTTGACCCGATTAATTTATGTTGAACTGAAGAGCTGCTGTTTCTCTCGAACCTGAAGAAATAGAGAATGGAACAGAAGATGATTTCGGTTCCGAGCGCATCTTTCCAGGCCAAAAATGCGTCTCGTACACGCTCCAGCGGAGCGACGCATAGTGACTGGGCCGTTCACAGCGATGCAAACATGCCTAAATATGCGCCTCAGATCCGTCGTGCGAACGCTGCGTGGACGCGTAAAGTGTCCGCTCGCGTCTGGCGGACGTTTCGTTGGGCCCGCCTGGCAGTGACCTAGCGTCGATGAGTCTTCTCAGCGGCGCCGCTTCGGCAGTCTGCGGTCGCGTAAAATGGCGATGCCTCGCGTGGCGCGCGCCGTCACCTACCTCTGCGAATGGCGATGCCATGCGTGCAGCGGCCGTCACCTGCCTCCGACATATATAAACAGGAGCGCACCCATATCATCTCCTCCCACACTAAACCCAGTAGGAGGTTGAGCGGCAGCGGCTAGGGTTTAGTGTGGGAGGATATGATATGCGTACGCTCCTGTTTATATAGGTCGGAGGCACGCGACGGCCGCTGCACGCGTGGCATCGCCATTCGCAGAGGTAGGTGACGGCGCGTGCCACGCGAGGCATCGCCATTTTACGCGACCGCAGACTGCCGAAGCGGCGCCGCTGAGAAGACGCATCGACGCTGGGTCACTGCCAAGCGGGCCCGACGAAACGTTCGCCAAACGCGAGCGGACACTTTACGCGTCCACGCAGCGTCCGCGCGACGGATCCGAGACGCATATTTGGGCATGTTTGCGTCGCTGCGAACGGCCCAGTCACTATGCGTCGTCCCGCTGGAGTTTGTAGCAGACGCATTTTTGGCCCGGACAGATGCGCTCGGAACCGAAATCATCTTCTGTTCCCTTCTCTATTACTTCAGGTTCGAGAGAACACATCAGCTCTTCAGTTCAGCAGAAATTAATCGGGTCACGCTGTTGCTTTCCTTGCCGTTGGATTGAAACGAATGGTGGATGGGAAGCCTCAGGTCACGCTGTGCCCTGTGAACGTGGGGGCACTGGATCTCTGTCCAGAAGATAGATCATGATCATGGTAGTGACCTATATTCAACGTGATGATGATTTGATTTTGCACTCGGCCTTGAATAGAGGTACTAGTACGGTGTCACAATTTTTTATCATTATACTTGGACCGTAGCCAAATTCAAAATCTCATAGCGGCAAAACTTCCCGCCCAAAAAATACAAAAATTTCACACGCTTCCAAATTACCATTCTACCCCTGTGGAGATGACAGCAAAGTCGGTTCGTGGGGGGGTCTGCCCGTCATTTTTTGGATCACCACCTCCCTAGCCCGGAAACCCTCGCAAAAAAAATTCATTTCCCTCATACCACCCACCGGAACTTCCCAAGTCGCTCTCTCTCCCACCTCCACGACCACCGCACCGGAACATCCCCGCCGGACTTCCCTGGCCTACCCGAGGCCTCGCGATCCTCGTCATCCGGCTGCCTGCCGGAGCCGCTTCATCGACGCCGTCATCAACCGGACCGGATCATCCCCGCCGAACATCGAAACCATATGCTCATCCAGCAGTCTACCGCAGTCGCTTCAGCTGCGGTATCGTCCACCCCACCGGAGCCGCTTCGCCGGATCCGTCGTCCACCGCATCGGATCTTGCTCACCGACACCGCTGTGCATGAACCGGATCTGCTTCACCGGCGCCGTGCATGATCTAAACTCTTCTACTGTCGCTTTTCAATTGCTTGCTTGCAAGTTCTTGTTTAATCTTGGGGGAACCTGTTTGTGCTAACGACGCGCCGTTACGTTTTTGCAGATGAGATGAGTAACCATGAAGTGTAATGGCCGTCTCTCCAACCCCAAGTAGCACATGTAGCGTACTTCATCACCGGATCTATCAACCCCAGGAAGATCTGTTGTGACTCCCATGATACGTCTCCAACGTATCGATAATTTCTTGTGTTCCATGCCACATTATTGATGTTATCTACATGTTTTATGCACACTTTATGTCATATTCGTGCATTTTCTGGAACTAACCTATTAACAAGATGCCGAAGTGCCAGTTCCTGTTTTCTGCTGTTTTTGGTTTCAGAAATCCTAGTAACGAAATATTCTCGGAATCGGACGAAATCAACGCCAAAGTTCCTATTTTACCCGGAAGCCTCCAGAACACACGAGAACCGCCAGAGATGGGCCAGGGGGGCCCCACACCACACCTGGGCGCGGGCCAGGCCCTGGCCGCGCCACCTGGTGGTGAGGGCACCCTGGTGACCCCCCTGCGCCGCCTCTTCGCCTATAAGAAGCCCCCGGATCAGAAAACCCGATACCAATTGACGAAACCCACGAAACCTGCCGGAGCCGCCGCCATCGCGAAGCCAAGATCCGGGGGACAGGATCTCTGTTCCGGCACCCTGCCGGAGCGGGGAAGTGCCCCGGAAGGCTTCTCCATCGACACCGCTGCCATCTCCACCGCCATCTTCATCACCGCTGCTGCTCCCATGAGGAGGGAGTAGTTCTCCATCGAGGCTCGGGGCTGTACCGGTAGCTATGTGGTTCATCTCTCTCCTATGTAGTTCAATACAATAATCTCATGAGCTGCCTTACATGATTGAGATTCATATGATGATGCTTGTAATCTAGATGTCATTATGCTAGTCAAGTGAGTTTTACTTATGTGATCTCCGGAGACTCCTCGTCCCACGTGTGTAAAGGTGACAGTGTGTGCACCGTGTGGGTCTCTTAGGCTAGATTTCACAGAATACTTATTCACTATTGAATGGCATAGTGAGGTGCTTATTTATATCTCTTTATGATTGCAGCATGTTGTATCACAATTTATCTATGTGCTACTCTAGTGATGTGTTATTAAAGTAGTTTATTCCTCCTGCATGTGTGCAAAGGTGACGAGTGCGTGCACCGTGTTAGTACTTGGTTTATGCTATGATCATGATCTCTTGTAGATTATGGAGTTAACTATTGCTATGATAATATTGATGTGATCTATTCCTCCTACATATGCATGAAGGTGACGAGTGTGCATGCTATGCTAGTACTTGGTTTAGTAGCGTTGATCTATCTTACACTAAAGGTTACTTAAACATGAGCATTATTGTGGAGCTTGTTAACTCCGGCATTGAGGGTTCGTGTAATCCTACGCAATGTGTTCATCATCCAACAAAAGTGTAGAGTATGCATTTATCTATTCCGTTATGTGATCAATGTTGAGAGTGTCCACTAGTGAAAGTGTAATCCCTAGGCCTTGTTCCTAAATACTGCTGAGTTACTACTGCTTGTTTACTACTGCTGCGTTACTACTGCTGCGTTACTACTGCTTGTTTACTTGTTTTACTGCGTTACTACTGCTGCAATACCACCACCATCAACTACACGCCAATCACTTTTCGGCACCGTTGCTACTTGCTCATACTTATTTATACCACCTGTATTTCACTATCTCTTCGCCGAACTAGTGCACCTATTTGGTGTGTTGGGGACACAAGAGACTTCTTGCTTTGTGGTTGCGGGGTTGCATGAGAGGGATATCTTTGACCTCTTCCTCCCCGAGTTCGATAAACCTTGGGTATCCACTTAAGGGAAACTTGCTGCTGTTCTACAAACCTCTGCACTTGGAGGCCCAACACTGTCTACAGGAAAGGAGGGGGAACGTAGACATCAAGCACTTTTCTGGCGCCGTTGCCGGGGAGGAAAGGTAAAAGGCTCTCATACTACGGTCTCAGGTAAAGTATTTTTCCGGCGCCGTTGTGTGTGTGCTCAAAGCTATTTCCTTTAGATCCTGCAATTGCAACTTTTTGTTTCTTGTTTACACTAGTTTGGCATAATGTACAAGAGTGAGCTTCTTATTCTATTTCCTGATTTAAAACATGGATTGTTTGATGCGAAAATTAAAAAACCTATGAAATCTTCTTTGCATGCTGGTAGTAATATTAGTATGAACGCTTTGAACACCATTGTTGACAATAATATAGAAAGTTCTAAGCTTGGGGAAGCTGGTTTTCATGATATTTTTAGTCCCCCAAGCATTGAGGAGAAAATTTTCTTTGATGATACTTTGCCTCCTATTTCTGATGATGATAATGATAGTGGTCTTTTTGTGCCACTTACTGCTGAGAGTAAATTTTGTTGTGATTATACTATGCCTCTTACACTTGATGAGAATAATAATGATAGCTACTTTGTTGAATTTGCTCCCACTACAACTAATAAAATTGATTATGCTTATGTGGAGAGTAATAATTTTATGCATGAGACTCATGATAAGAATGCTTTATGTGATAGTTATATTGTTGAGTTTGCTCATGATGCTACTGAAAGTTATTATGAGAGAGGAAAATATGGTTGTAGAAATTTTCATGTTACTAAAATGCCTCTCTATGTGCTGAAATTTTTGAAGCTATACTTGTTTTATCTTCCTATGCTTGTTACTTTGCTCTTCATGAACTTGTTTATTTACAAGATTCCTATGCATAGGAAGCATGTTAGACTTAAATGTGTTTTGAAATTGCCTCTTGATGCTCTCTTTTGCTTCACATACTATTTCTTGCGAGTGCATCATTAAAACTGCTGAGCCCATCTTAATGGCTATAAAGAAAAGAACTTCTTGGGAGATAACCCATGTGTTATTTTGCTACAGTACTTTGTTTTTATTTTGTGTCTTGGAAGTTGTTTACTACTGTAGCAACCTCTCCTTATCTTAGTTTTGAGTTTTGTTGTGCCAAGTTAAGCCGTTGATAGAAAAGTAAGTACTAGATTTGGATTACTGCGCAGTTCCAGATTTCTTTGCTGTCACGAATCTGAGCCCACTGCCCTGCAGGAAGCTCAGAAAATTATGCCAATTTACGAGCATGATCCTCAGATATGTACGCAACTTTCATTCAATTTGAGCATTTTCGTTTGAGCAGGTCTGGTGGCCTAATAAAATCCATCTTTACGGACTGTTCTGTTTTGACAGATTCTGCCTTTTATTTCGCATTGCCTCTTTTGCTATGTTGGATGAATTTCTTTGATCCATTAATGTCCAGTAGCTTTATGCAATGTCCAGAAGTGTTAAGAATGATTGTGTCACCTCTGAACATGTTAATTTTTATTGTCCACTAACCCTCTAATGAGTTGTTTCGAGTTTGGTGTGGAGGAAGTTTTCAAGGGTCAAGAGAGGAGGATGATATACTACGATCAAGGAGAGTGAAAGCTCTAAGCTTGGGGATGCACCCGGTGGTTCACCCCTGCATATATCAAGAAGACTCAAGCGTCTAAGCTTGGGGATGCCCAAGGCATCCCCTTCTTCATCGACAACATTATCGGGTTCCTCCCCTGAAACTATATTTTTATTCCATCACATCTTATGTGCTTTTTCTTGGAGCGTCTGTTTGTTTGCTTTTGTTTTTGTTTGTGTTTGAATAAATTGGATTACATCATGCTTGTGTGGGAGAGAGACACGCTCCGCTGGTTCGAATGAACACATGTGTTCTTAGCTCATAATATTCATGGCGAAGTTTCCTCTTCGTTAAATTGTTATATGGTTGGAATTGGAAAATGATACATGTAGTAATTGCTATAAATGTCTTGGGTAATGTGATACTTGGCAATTGTTGTGCTCATGTTTAAGCTCTTGCATCATATGCTTTGCACCCATTAATGAAGAAATACATAGAGCATGCTAAAATTTGGTTTGCATATTTGGTTTCTCTAAGGTCTAGATAATTTCTAGTATTGAGTTTGAACAACAAGGAAGACGGTGTAGAGTTTTATAATGTTTTCAATATGTCTTTTATGTGAGTTTTGCTGCACCGGTTCATCCTTGTGTTTGTTTCAAATAAGCATTGCTAGCCTAAACCTTGTATCGAGAGGGAATACTTCTCATGCATCCAAATACTTGAGCCAACCACTATGCCATTTGTGTCCACCATACCTACCTACTACATGGTATTTCCTGCCATTCCAAAGTAAATTGCTTGAGTGCTACCTTTAAACAATTCAAAATTTATCACCTCTGATTTGTGTCAATGTTTTATAGCTCATGAGGAAGTATGTGGTGTTTATCTTTCAATCTTGTTGGGCAACTTTCACCAATGGACTAGTGGCTTCATCCGCTTATCCAATAATTTTGCAAAAAGAGCTGGCAATGGGATTCCCAGTCCCAAATTAATTAACAAAAATAGACACTCCTCCATGGTATGTGATTGTTGGACGGCACCCGAAGGATTCGGTTAGCCATGGCTTGTGTAAGCAAAGGTTGGGAGGAGTGTCATCATAATAAAACTAAAATAAAAAGGTACTCCTTCATGGTATGAGATTGTTGGCAGGCACCCGAGGATTCGGTTAGCCATGGTTTGTGAAAGAAAGGTTGGAAGGAGTGCCATCCAAAAATAAAATAAAATGGGAGCCGCTCTTTGAAGGTTTGTCCGGCAAGGGGTTAGAGTACCCGCTACCATTCGTTGACAACAACATACACCTCTCAAAACTTTATTTTTATGCTCTCTTTATGTTTTCAAAATCAAAGCTCTAGCACAAATATAGCAATCGATGCTTTCCTCTTTGAAGGACCATTCTTTTACTTTTATGTTGAGTCAGTTCACCTATTTCTCTCCACCTCAAGAAGCAAACACTTGTGTGAACTGTGCATTGATTCTTACATATTTGCATATTGCATTT
Source organism: Lolium rigidum (assembly GCF_022539505.1). Taxonomy (NCBI): domain Eukaryota; kingdom Viridiplantae; phylum Streptophyta; class Magnoliopsida; order Poales; family Poaceae; genus Lolium; species Lolium rigidum. Next base: position 107,951,301 of record NC_061511.1, read on the forward strand.
GTTATATTGCTTTGCATTGACAACTATCCATGAGATATACACGTTACAAGTTGAAAGCAACCGCTGAAACTTAATCTTCTTTTGTGTTGCTTCAATACCTTTACTTTGAATTATTGCTTTATGAGTTAACTCTTATGCAAGACTTATTGATGCTTGTCTTGAAGTGCTATTCATGAAAAGTCTTTGCTTTATGATTCACTTGTTTACTCATGTCATACACATTGTTTTGATCGCTGCATTCACTACATATGCTTTACAAATAGTATGATCAAAGATTATGATGGCATGTCACTCCGTAAATTATCCTTGTTATCGTTTTACCTGCTCGGGACGAGCGGAACTAAGCTTGGGGATGCTGATACGTCTCCAACGTATCGATAATTTCTTGTGTTCCATGCCACATTATTGATGTTATCTACATGTTTTATGCACACTTTATGTCATATTCGTGCATTTTCCGGAACTAACCTATTAACAAGATGCCGAAGTGCCGGTTCTCGTTTTCTGCTGTTTTTGGTTTCAGAAATCCTAGTAACGAAATATTCTCGGAATCGGACGAAATCAACGCCAAAGTTCCTATTTTACCCGGAAGCCTCCGGAACACACGAGAACCGCCGAGAGATGGGCCGGGGGCCCCCACACCACACCCAGGCGCGGGCCGAGGCGCGGCCGCGCCACCTGGTGGTGAGGGCACCCCGGTCGACCCCCTGCGCCGCCTCTTCGCCTATAAGAAGCCCCCGGATCAGAAAACCCGATACCAATTGACGAAACCCACGTAAACCTGCCGGAGCCGCCGCCATCGCGAAGCCAAGATCCGGGGGACAGGATCTCCGTTCCGGCACCCTGCCGGAGCGGGGAAGTGCCCCGGAAGGCTTCTCCATCGACACCGCTGCCATCTCCACCGCCATCTTCATCACCGCTGCTGCTCCCATGAGGAGGGAGTAGTTCTCCATCGAGGCTCGGGGCTGTACCGGTAGCTATGTGGTTCATCTCTCTCCTATGTAGTTCAATACAATAATCTCATGAGCTGCCTTACATGATTGAGATTCATATGATGATGCTTGTAATCTAGATGTCATTATGCTAGTCAAGTGAGTTTTACTTATGTGATCTCCGGAGACTCCTCGTCCCACGTGTGTAAAGGTGACGAGTGTGTGCACCGTGTGGGTCTCTTAGGCTAGATTTCACAGAATACTTATTCACTATTGAATGGCATAGTGAGGTGCTTATTTATATCTCTTTATGATTGCAGCATGTTGTATCACAATTTATCTATGTGCTACTCTAGTGATGTGTTATTAAAGTAGTTTATTCCTCCCGCATGTGTGCAAAGGTGACGAGTGCGTGCACCGTGTTAGTACTTGGTTTATGCTATGATCATGATCTCTTGTAGATTATGGAGTTAACTATTGCTATGATAATATTGATGTGATCTATTCCTCCTACATATGCATGAAGGTGACGAGTGTGCATGCTATGCTAGTACTTGGTTTAGTAGCGTTGATCTATCTTACACTAAAGGTTACTTAAACATGAGCATTATTGTGGAGCTTGTTAACTCCGGCATTGAGGGTTCGTGTAATCCTACGCAATGTGTTCATCATCCAACAAAAGTGTAGAGTATGCATTTATCTATTCTGTTATGTGATCAATGTTGAGAGTGTCCACTAGTGAAAGTGTAATCCCTAGGCCTTGTTCCTAAATACTGCTGAGTTACTACTGCTTGTTTACTACTGCTGCGTTACTACTGCTGAGTTACTACTGCTTGTTTCTCGTTTCTATCGCGTTACTACTGCTGCAATACCACCACCATCAACTACACGCCAATCACTTTTCCGGCACCGTTGCTACTCGCTCATACTTATTTATACCACCTGTATTTCACTATCTCTTCGCCGAACTAGTGCACCTATTTGGTGTGTTGGGGACACAAGAGACTTCTTGCTTTGTGGTTGCAGGGTTGCATGAGAGGGATATCTTTGACCTCTTCCTCCCTGAGTTCGATAAACCTTGGGTATCCACTTAAGGGAAACTTGCTGCTGTTCTACAAACCTCTGCACTTGGAGGCCCAACACTGTCTACAGGAAAGGAGGGGGAACGTAGACATCATCCCACAGAGTGCTTCTCCTAATGTAAGTCCTTGTTTTAGCGCCATGTTCTGGGTTCAGATGCTTGTTTGTCTGAAGCTCTTTTAGTTCATTCCTAGCTATGACCGTAACACCTTGCTATTTTCTAGTTCATTGCTAACTTTAAGCGATTGAACATTTTGGTTTGCATTCCCTGCTCTGTAGATGTAGCCATCATAACTTCTATCTTGCTAAGTCGTTGTTACAAAAATTATAGGCTGCTACTATTTTGTTCATGCCAATCTTGTTCTCCCTGAACATGTTGGTTTGCATTCCCTGTACTACAGGTGATGCCATTGTTATTTCTATCTACTTCGTCGTAAGCTAACAAAGTAACTACCTGCTATTGGTTCCTGCATGCTATCGCTCTGCCGTCCTGTAGTACAAATTTATTTGAACTCGTCACAGCAGCTACTTCCATCATAATTTTGTCTGCCATCTGATTCTTCAAAAGCTGCAATCTTAACTTGTTTCTCTTAATTGGCATGGCGCTCACATATATAATGGTGAACATATTGGTGTGCATTCCCTCTTCTACAAGTTCACAGGTGATCCCACTATATTCCGTTTCTGGTCCATCCTAAGCCGTAGCATTAACTATCCTATATGTGTTTCTCATTACAACTTTATATCCCGAAATGATTTGTTTCCCTTATCTACAAGTTTATGAGTGATGCCATTATAACTCCTATCTGTTTTATTCCTAGCTATTATAGTAACATCCTGCTATTTTTTAGTTCATGGCCAATTTTAAGTAATTGCACATGTTGGTTCGCATTCCCTGCTCTGTAGCTTTTGGCATCGTAACTTCTATATTTGGTTTACATTCCCTGCTCTGTAGATCTAGCTATCATAACTTTATCTTGCTCAGTCGTTGTTACAAAAATTATGGCCTGCTACTATGTTGTTTGTGCCAATTTTTTACTCCATGAACATGTTGGCTTGCATTCCCTGTACTACGGGTGATGCCATTGTTTTGTATCTAGTTCATTGTAAGCTAACAAAGTAAGGACTTAGTTTGGCATGCTATCACTCTGCTATCTAGCCTGTAGTACAAATAAACTTGTCATACTACTAGATAATAATTTTGCGTGCCATCTTGTTCTTCAAAAGCTGCATTATTGACTTGTTTCTCTGACTTGGCATGACGCTCACATATAGAATGTTGAACATATTGGTTTGCATTCCCTCTTATACAAGTTCACAGGTGATCCCACTATATTATGTATCTGGTCCATCCTAAGCTCCAGCATTAACTATCCTCTATGTGTTGCTCATTACAAGTTTATATCCCGAAACATCTTCATTTGCATCCCCTTCACTATAAGTTCAGAAGTATTATTTAGTTCACGGCCAAAATGAAGTAATTGCACTTGGCACATGTTGGTTCACATTCCCTCCTCTTTAGCTTTTGCCATCGTAACTTCTATTTTTGGTTTACATTCCCTACTCTGTAGATGTAGCCATCATAACTTCATCTTGCTCAGTCGTTGTTACAAAATTTATAGCCTGCTACTATGTTGTTCATGCCAATTTTGTACTCCCTGAACATGTTGGTTTGCATGGGACTCGACAGTAGTAAGTCTCATTGTTTCATTCTAACATGCTCGTTATATTGGTCGTTGGTATGCGGCATGCACTCTTTGTTTGCTTATTGTGCGCATTACAATGATCTTGTTATAACGACGAAATGATGAGTTCCAAATTCTTGGGCAAACAATATTGTAGTGTCTTTGCCTTTCCATTGTTGCTGTCTTAACTTGTAATGTCTTTGTTTCAGATATAGGTGATGCATGGACAACTTAAAAGATTGCCGGATCGCTTCATTGTATTGCTAGGTTTAGTTACCATTCAATTTCTGTGGGTTCTGTAATATTTTTTCAAAGCCTTGCAGCTGATGTAATATTTAGTTAGTTTTTATAGTTCTTTCGCGCATTTTTTCTTTGGTGCTTGTGGTAAGTGAGGCTATCCGACAGAATCAGTGCTGCGTAAATATTCTCAGTATCTAAATCACGAATTCCCATCCCTTAAATGGCCCAATTAAGCGAAATCACATATGTGCCGGCCCGCAAAATCCTAAAGCGCCTATTATGTCGGCATATAAACATCAACTAAACGGGCTGGCCCACTTACTTATTGGGCCAGCCCACTTGATTTATGGTGGACCCCACACTCTAATTGGGCCGGCCCACTTGCTTTAAGGTGGACCCCACCCACTACTGGGCCGGCCCACTAACTAGTTGGGCCAGCCCAATTGCTTTTCTGGTGGACCCCACATACTAAATGGGCCGGCCCTTTAAGAGGAAAGTGGGACCCACCTGTGTTTTTGGCCCGGCCCACTATCTTGTTGGGTCGGCCCACTTGCTATATGGTGAACCCCACATACTAAATGGGCCGGCCCTTTAACAGGAAAGTGGGACCCACCTGTGCTTTTGGCCCGGCCCACTATCTTGTTGGGCCGGCCCACTTGCTATATGGTGGACCCCACATACTAAATGGGCCGGCCCTTTAACCGGAAAGTGGGACCCACTCGTGTTTTTGGCCCGGCCCACTATCTTGTTGGGCCGGCCCACTTGCTATATGGTGGACCCCACATACTAAATGGGCCGGCCCTTTAACCGGAAAGTGGGACCCACCTGTGTTTTTGGTCCGGCCCACTATCTTGTTGGGCCGGCCCACTTGCTATATGGTGGACCCCACATACTAAATGGGCTAGCCCTTTAACAGGAAAGTGGGACCCACCTGTGTTTTTGGCCCGGCCCACTGGCTTGTTGGGCCGGCCCATTTGATCTATTGTGGACCCCACGTACTAAATGGGCCGGCCCGATAGCAGGAAAGTGGGACCCACATGCTAATTGGGCCGGCCCAATAACTTCTTGGGCCGGCCCACTTGCTTTAAGGTGGACCCCACTTGGTAAATGGGCCGGCCCGATAACAGGAAAGTGGGTCCCACATGTCTTGTGGGCCGGCACTTTTGCCTGTTGACCGGTCAAACGAGTGCATTCGGCCCGGCCCACATTCTTAGTGGGCCGGCCCATTAAAGTTTTGACCAGTCAACCTTAGAGGTTAGGCCCGGCCCACATAACTAATGGACAAGCCCAGCTATATAGTTGACCGGTCAAACTAAGTCAGCTGGCCCGGCCCGCAAACTTAATGGGCCGGCCCGCTTAAGACGTGGCAGGCCTCGTGTGGGCCTACCATCTACCACGGGGTTTCAGCCGGTTAACGCCGTTAACCGCCGCTACCGGCGTCTGCCACGTGTCAGTTTGCATGACGTCAGCAGTCAACGGGCTCCCGGAAACACTTCTGCAACGGTCTGATTTTCCGTGGCGGAAGGGCGCCCAAGCGCGATGGACCGAAAAAATCGTCGTAGGACTTTGCCTGACGCAGTTTCGACAACAGAACCCATATCGTCGGGTTAGGCCCATAGGCGACGAAAAATACCTCTTAGCGGACGATTTTGGGACGTTGTCTATCAGAACTTTTCTTGTAGTGTTAGGGTAGATTCTTGCATATGGTTATGTGTAGAATTTATTTTTGCATGCAAACCAAATTAAAACCCTAGCACCAAAGTTTGACACCACTTTGAATCATTAGGGTTTTCCCCTCCCTCATGCCAACTCTACCTCTCACATTTGTTCTCTGAATTAAAAACCCTAACCCTAGTTTTCAAACCTCTCCAAGATAAGAGGGAACACTCCCCTCTCTTAATTTTGGGGGAGACACCACAAACTAGGGTGACACCATCATCACCACCACCACACCACTTTTCCCTCTCTCTTTCTCCAACACTTGTGCACTTGTTTCTTTTTTCGAATTTTGGCACATGCACTCATGGCATGGCCCCCTCTTATTCACCCCTGCCTCTCCACTTCTTTCTCTCTTTCTCTCTGGATGAGAGACATGAGAGGGGACACTTCTCCCTCTCATTTTTCTTCTCTTTTCCCTCCCTCTCTTTTCTCTCTGCCTTGGGCCGAGGCCAACACCACCACCTCTCCCCTTTCGGCCCAGAGGCCACCAGCACCCCTCTCCCGCCCAAAAACCCTAGCCCGCGTACGCATTGGCACGCTCCAGCGCGTCAACGCGCGTGGACGCCTCGCGCGGCGCGCCTGGCGCCTCGGTTACCACCCGCCACCTCGGCTACCACCCGCCACCTCGACTTCATGCACGCCACCTTGTTTACCATCCCACACCGCCTCGTCTGCCCCGCCATCCCCCTCGTATGCCGCGCACAGCGATCGTGCTGTCGCCCGTTGGGCGCAGCCGATCCGCCTGTCTCCCCTCCCTCTCTATAAAACGCGCCCCAGAGCCATCGCCGTGCCCTTTCACCTCTTCTCCGCACCCACGCCACCCCTCTGCCCCACTTCCGAGCTGCTCGAGCTGCAGCTCGAGCCGCTACTGCTGCTGCCGGCCTCGACGCGCACCGTGGTCACCGCGTGGGTGACGCACAGGTGGACGCTCACCGTGACAACGCCGATGCTCCCTCCCTCTTTTTCCTTCGTCACCATCACAATCTACAGCCCCTGACCCTGCCCCCTTCCTCTCTTCTTCGCCCAGGAACACCAGAGATCGCCGTCGCCATGCTCGTGCCGACGGTCGCTGAGAAGGAAGTGATGACGGGAGCGGAGGAGGAGAAGGATCTGGTCGTCGCCGAGCCGTCCACGCGCAGCACCACCATGCCACCGACCCGCCTGCACCTTGCCACGCCATCCCCAGCCACCGGTAAGCCGCGTCGCCCGCCTCTTTCCTCTCTGCTGCCGTGCAACGTGTGCACGTGAAGGAGATGACGCCCCAGGCCGTCCGATCTCGATCTCGTTGCTGCATGGCCCATGCACGCCACGGGGGACATGCATGGCCTGGCCCGCCCCGGCCCCTGGTCCTTTTCCTTTTTATTTTTTTTCGCCGCCACCTGGAAAACCACTTGGGCCGGCCCATCTCTGTGCACTTGGCACGGCCCAAACCTTCCCGCCCCATTAAATTCGTTTGAAAATTTAAAATGGCTGTTAAAATTTGAAATGTATTTGTGTACTGTTTTGTGAATAACTTCAGTTTGGAACATTAAATTGAGGTGAATCCAATTGCAGTAAAACCAGTATGAAAATATCTTTCAAATGCCACTGACCTTGTATTTTTAGGATTTATGTACACATTTTAGTGCATTAAACGTGTTCTCTGTTTTCTGTCTAGTATTTTTAATTCGTAAAACTGTAGGATTAATATTTTTGGATGAATCCAATTGGGTTGGCCATCTAGGAAAAATACTTTTAGTCTCTGTTCATGAATTTTGTCTCTGTTTGTAAGTGTATGTGTGTCACATGCAATGGTGAATTTGAAACTCCTTTGATTTATTTAAATTCTTGCCACCACTTTGTTTTAAAAATGGCCAACCCTTGTTTTGTTACTGTCAAACAACTCCCCTGCATATTTTCATTTTGTTTTATGTAACCCTTGGTTCATGAACTATGTCTTGATTGTATGTGTTATTTACATTTGTGACGCTAGATACGAACGAGGGTGAAGTTGAAGGGGAGGAATTTGGAGAAGGATTTGAATAAGACCAGGGACAAGCCAACCAAGGCAAGCCATCTATTAATCTCTGAATGTTGTGCCTCTTATTGTTGTCACCTTGTGGTTATTCTTGTCTCTTTATCCATTGTGTGTTAGTCTCTTTATTTTTTCAAAGCATGCTTCTTCTTAAGCATGATGATCCTCTTGGTCATACCTTATGCACATCTTAGTGAGTGTTGGGAAAACATGATGATAATGGCTATGTCATCCTACTTTGTGGTCTTTACATGCTTACCTTAAGCATGTCACCTTACTTGTCAATTTACCGATACACCCCTTCCTAGTGGAATGATAGTCATCATCATGGCATTGGTGTACCCTCATTTTGTGAGGGGTATGCCTACCTACTTTAGGTATGTCAAATATTGTTGATCTCCATCACCTCTCTTAGTTTTGGTTGGTTAACACCACAAATCTGAAAATGTTCTCCCTCTTATGTTGCCAACATACATGCTTACCTTAAGCAAGTATGACTCTTTGACTCCACCTCTATCAACTCCTTAGTGGCATGATGAATATCATCACGGCCATATGAGGTGCTAGTTCCATCATGAAACTTTAGGTTGGGAACCCCTCAAGGCTTACCTTGTTGTAAAAGTTTTTGATATAACCTTGGGTGAGTCAATCTTACCCAAGTATGTGTTTATGAAAGGAAAAAGATCTTGGCAAAGATGGTGAGAAAGAGAAAGTGGTTGTGTTTTATGAAAATGTTGGCACATAAGTATTCACCCATGCCAGTTACTTCGCGCAACCACATTACCCCAACGTGGGCACGGGGCTTAGCTTGTAGTTTATTCTTCTTAACATGGGACACCGCACAACTATACAAGGGTAAGAGTACCCCCGAGTCCGGGTTGCCGTTGTTGGAGGCAATAGTATAACGAGGTGCCTTCGGGGCTACTCGTCCGGAAGACACTATGGGTCTCCCGACGTGGCAGTGGAGTCACGCTCAAGAAGAGGTGAGCTGCCATGGTTTGCCGGGGAGGTACATACTCCATAGCGTAGGATCTCGTGCTAAGTCGAATAGGCGAAAGGCTTCGACTGATTATCCGAGACTCGCGTACTTTTGTATGATGAACCGGGGATGATCCCGGCGGATTTATCGGTGCTTGTGGGGAAAGTGCGCACACTCTGCAGAGTTAAATCTATTCGAATAGCCGCGTCCGCGGTCATGGACGGTTGGAATGGTCGTATCTTAGCCTAATTAGTTTTTATTTACAAAGATGTTTGACAAATGAAAGGAAAGGACTTGTTTTGAAGTACCGGAAGGGTACGGGAAAGGTTGTGTCGACCATATGGAGATGGTCGAGGAGGAAAAACAAATTGGGTTACCCCCTTCCTAGTGCTTTATGTTGTGGAACTCTTTTGAAGTATCTTCTTCAACAAAGGTATAGAGATGTCATAGGTTATATTTTGAAGTATCTTCTTCAACAAAGATATAGAGATGTCATAGGTTATCTTTTGAAGTATCTTCTTCAACAAAGGTATAGAGATGTCATAGGTTATCTTTTGAAGTATCTTCTTCAACAAAGATATAGAGATGTCATAGGTTATCTTTTGAAGTATCTTCTTCAACAAAGATATAGAGATGTCATACAACTTCCCTTAGTGTCCCCTTCAACTGCGAAGTTGGGATGCTATATCAACAGGAGAAACTGCTTCTCTTTCGCATGCCATATCCACAAGAGAAACTGCTTCTCTTTCGCATGCCATATCCACAAGAGAAACTATTCTACTTCTCTTGATCTCTTAAGTTAGCATTTGTTAGCACCTTCTTGATGGTTTGCGAGTACAATTCCAAATGTACTCACGGATTTGTCCCTGGCTATTAACTTGGCCAGACTATGAGGAGGACTATGAAGATGACGGAGGTTACCAAGACGACTATGTGACCTAGGACGATCTCCAAGTCAGCTGCTTGTAGGTCTAAGGCGTGACTTGGGCCCGACGCTATTGACGTGTATCCGCTGCAATGTTTGTGTTGAACTTGCCCAAAGTGGCACTTATGTAAGACTGGTTCATGTGACCCATTTATTGTAAGACTTATTTATTCGGTACTTTGTAATGGATGATGTAACTCTAGATATTCAGTTCGGTTATGTGCTCACGGTGCACTGATCATGGGATCGTGAGTTGAATGCATAACAGGGTATTTCGGACAGCTAGTATGGGGTCACCACAAATAGTTCCTATTTTAAGATGCTTCTATGTCTAGTCATGTTACTATGTCACCTGAGGAAATGATCTTCACTTTCAAACAAGGGAGTGAGGAGAGTTTTGAAGAAGCTTGGTCTAGAAGTAATAATTCTTATGATAAAACTGAACCTAAAATGACTCTAGGCCTTCTTCTTAGTAGCTTTTACTTTGGTCTTGTTCTTTGTTATAGATATGCTTTCGATATTGTAGTAGGAGGAGATTTCCTTCATTGTGATGGAGATCAAGCTTTTAATGCCATAAAAAAGTTGATTGCAACAAATAGCTCACCTAGTAATTTTGATTCATTCCTTTTGAGCATTTATGCTAGATTAAATACTCTTGATACAAGTACAACTTGCTTAAAAGAATGTTATAATCTGTTTCGTGAGATTATATTTCAATAAATTCTGAACCCCCAAGTTGGCTCTCTACAATAAAAGTTGATATAAATGGTGAAACTTTTTATGCTCGTTGCGATATTATGTCTATATTTTGTCTTATGCCTAAAGATATTTTTGAGTCTTTAAGTCTTTGGGAAATTTCTAAGGGTGGAGAAGGAATATTTCTTACCAATAATACCATTATATTACCCATTAGAGTAGATGAAGGAGTGTATACAAGAATCATAGGAAGAATGGTGTCTACTGATTATCTTGTCATTGAATGTGTAGGAAATGGACAAATCACACTTGGACGATCTCTGCTAAAACTCCTGGGAGCAAAAAAAGATGTGGGGGAAAGGCATCATGACTCTCACTTCCTCACCAGGCGGTTCTCATTCTTTCCCTAAGAGAAAGAGTAAAGATAAGAAGGGTATATGTAAGGCTTCTGCCATTAATAATTTTGATGCTTCTTCACTTGAAAATACTTGATTCGAGCTCTTTTTCTCGCGCCTAGCTGAAAGGCGTTAAAGAAAAGCACTCTCGGGAGATAACCCATGTTTTATTTCTGTAATTTTTCTTTTGTCGAGTCTTGGAAGTTGTTACCTCTGCAATAACCTCTCCTTATCCTTTGTATTTCCTTTTTTTGCCAAGAATAGCCTCTAATAGAAAGAAAGTAAGATTTGGGGAAGTTGCTGTCCTGACACAGATTATGTGCTGTCACCAAAAAAATTGTATTCCCAGCCAGAACGTCATATTGATATGATAATTCTTGATCATATGCCCCAGGTTATTATCTAACTTCCGTTAGTTGTTCACTTTTCGATTTGAGCAACAGACGATTTTTGAAAAAATCAATCTTTACCTGTTGTTCTGTTTTGACAGATTTCTGCCATTATTTCATTTGCTTCTTAATATTTTCTTTTTGAGTTCTTTTGAGAGAAAGAGCTTTTTGAAGAAGCTGCTACAGTAGCTAATGTTTTAATGGATGTTTGACTTATGTTAGAACTGAACCAAAGTGGATTTGTATTTTGATTGCAGTAATGCTGCTAACGAAAATTGTGTGAAGTTTTGTATGAAGAAAGTTTTCAAGTGTAGGGAGAGAAGAATGATGTGATGAGATGAAGGATGGAAAAATGCTCAAGCTTGGGGATGCCCATGTCACCCCAAGAAATATCCAAGAGGTACAAGCGTCAAAGCTTGGGGATGCCCAAGGCATCCCCTTCTTCATCAACAAAGTATCAGGTTATCTTTCAAGACACTATATTTTTATTGCTTCATATGCTATGTGTTGTTCTTGGAGCGTCTTTAATTTTGTTTTTAGTTTTTTTTGTTTGTTGTAGCATATGGTTGGATCCCAGCATATTTTTTTGGAGAATAACACACTCCATTTTCATTGCATAGAACACTCTAGTTTCACTCTTATTGTTTTGTGAGTGTTCTCTTTTGTTAGTACTGCGTTTAGCTCTGGTTCTCCACTCGTATTTTGTTCAGAGCTTGTTAGTTTTCTTTAGTTAGGTATGATTAGCTCTCTGGTCTTTATTGATTATTATCTATGAGAGTTGTTTCAAATAAATTGATTGGTGTTGGAGACGAGTAAAATGTTTCATGCTTATAGTGGTGCAAAATGAAGCTTGTTTAGACTGTGGCTTAGACTTAAGCATTAATTATATTCTTAGTAGTTATTGTTGTAGCATGACTTGTCTCAAATAGCTGAAAGTTCTTAATGAGCCATTGAAAGAATCATGTGTTGTTTCCATCATACAAAAGCATAATATTGTGGTATTCTCCTTCGATGCTTTATTGGGTTGACTTGGCACATGGTTACACCATGTTATGACTACAAACCTGTCACCTAAAGCCTATATGTTCATTTAGTTTTTGACTTGTAATATCACTTTATTCTTTGATTAATAATGTTTTGTCGCTATGCATGATTATGGTCATTATTGCTCTCTTAGTTGGTTGCTCCCAGTCTTTTGCTAGCCTTTGCATGTACTGAGTATGAGCTCTACTCGTGCATCCAACTCCAAAAAACCAAAGTTGCCAATTGTGTCCACCATACCTACCTATATGTGGTATTTCACCGCCACTCCAAAGTGAATTGTTTGTGTCCTACCTTTAATCCTTCAAAAATTAGTACATGTTTTGTGTTCCTGTTTTAGCTCACGAGGAAGTGTTGAATGCTTTATTATCTCTTTCATGTTTATTTTGGCTTCACACTTTGACTAGCATGCAAAATGTGCTACTCCTTAATATTGCAAAAAGAGCAGGCAAGCGAGTGCCCAGCCCACTAAAATGTATCATGAACCAATAACCAAAATCTCCTAACACTATGATTATGTTATTGCTTGTTCTCAAATTATTTGTATCTAGTCACCCTTTGAACTTTAAAGGTGTCCTAGCGTTTATGTTTTTCTATTCCATAAAAGACAAGCTGAGTACCACTTTGCTATGTTTTCTCTATGCTAAAAAACAAATAGTTGCTTTCAGTGCACTATTATTCATGATCTTTTGTTTGAGTTACTTCTCATGTTGTAACATAGTTGCTAAGTTCTATTGTTAGAATTATATCTATGGTGCCTATGTTCAGATTACTTTGATCCCAGGTCACAATGCTTTTACAATAACTTGATCAAGATTGTGTTGGCTTCATGTCACCTCAAAAGTTATTTTTGTTATCACTTACCTACTCGAGGACGAGCGGGAGTTAAGCTTGGGGATGCTGATATGTTGCAAACGTATCTATAATTTTTGATGCTCCATGCTTGTTTTACACCAATTTCTCTATGTTTTGTTTACACTTCGTGGCACTTTTATGCATTTTATAGAACTAACCTATTGACAAGATGCCACAGTTCCAGTTCCTGTTTTCTGCGGTTTTTGTATTTCAGAAAAGTTGTACAGGAAATATTCTCGGAATTGGACGAAACAAAAGCCGAAGTTCCTATTTTACTGTCACGAAGAAGGAGTCCAGAGGAGAGATGAACAAGTACCAGGAGGCGGCTGCACCATGCCTAGGCGCGGGCCATAGGCCGTCAGATCCCCATCCAACGGCCGCATGGCCCATGCAGGCCACGCTGGCCATGCATGGCCTGGCCCGCCACGGGCCCCGGCCCTTTCTTTTTCTTTTTCTTTTTCCCCTCCCGCGCCACCTGGAAACTCCCCTGGGCCGGCCCATCTCTACGCATTTGGCACGGCCCAAAACCCTTCCCGCCCATTTAATTCCGTTTAAATTTTCAAATCTCTGTTAAAAATTGAATTTGTATCTATGAGCCAATTTGCAAATAACTTTAGTTTGGCCTATCCAATATGAATGAAACCAATTGCGTTAGAACCAGTTTTTAAATACCTTTCAGATGCCACTGGCCTTGTATTTTTAGGATTTTCCTACTATTATTGGCATATTAAACTTGTTATTTGTGTATTGTAGACTCTACCTAATTCCTAAAATTGTAGAATTAATATTTTTGAGTGAATCCAATATTTTTAGTCTTGTTACTGACCCTTTGGATAATTAGTGATAGTCTATACTCATGAAAATTTGTTACTGTTAGTGATAAGTGCGTGTCACATGAAATGTTGAACCTAAACCCCTTTGTTTTATTCAAATCCTTGTCATCACTTTTGTTTTTAAATGGCCAACTCATGTTTTAATCTTGCCAAGCAAATAGCACTGCATACTTATTTAAACCTTGATTTTTGAGTTATGTGTTGATTGTATGTTGTTCGTTTGTTTTTGTGACGCTAGATTTGGACGTGGGTGAAGTTGAAGGAGAGGAAGGGTGTGAAGGATTTTAAAAAGACCAGGGACTAGCCAACCAAGGCAAGCCATCTTTTGATCTCTTGATATTGTGTTACATGTTGTTGTTATCTTCTTGTTATATATGTCTCTTGATCCATCGTGAGTTAGTTCTACTTGTATTGTCCTTACATGCTTACCTTAAGTATGTTGATCTCCTTGACACCCCAATTACCCCCCCCCCCTTTAGTGGTATGATGGTTAGCATCATGACCCTTGTTGTCATTCTACATGTGATGTCTATGCATACTTATCCTAAGTATGTTTTACCCTCTCTTGGCACCTCAATTACTCTCTCATTAGTGGTATGACGGCTAGAATCATGCCCCTTTCCGATTAAGTTTACTACAACGAAACCTTAGGTTGGGAACCCCACTAAAGCTTATGCTTTTGGAAAGGATTTGAAAAAAACCTTGGGAAGATGTGGTCTCGCCCAAGTGTGGTTTTAAGAGAAAGGAAATGTTGTTTAAGGGAATGTGGCATTGTGGTTGTGGTGGAAAGGCAAAAGTGGTTATAACTTGGGTTTTTGGAAAACAACACATGGTTCTATGTATCCGCCCGGAACAACCAACCCGCGCAACCACATTACCTAAAGTGGGTACTGGCTTAGTCCATAGTTTGTTGAAATTGGCTTGGGACACCTCACAACTCTCTAGGAGGGTCACAATGGCCCTTGACACCGGGTTGCGCTCTAGAGGAGGCAATACACTGTAGTTGCCTACAGCCGGACGATTACTGGGGGTCTTCTGCCGTGGCGCCGGAGACATGCTCAAATAGGGAGAAGTGTTGCCGGGGTGCCGGGAAGGTTTAGCCCACAGGGAAAGACCCATGCCAAGGGAGATAAACGAAAGACTCTGACTGATTATCCGAGACTCGCATACCCTTGTATGACGAACCGGGGATGATCCCGGCGGATTTATCAGTTCTTGTGGGGAAAGTGTGCAAACTATGCAGTGTATAATCTATTCGAATAGTCGCGTCTGCGGTCATGGATAGTTGTGATGGCCGTTACTTAGATGTGTTTACTTTGTTTTTGAAACACTTTGCAAAGTAAAAGAGAAAGTTGTTCTCGTAGTACCGAAGGGTACGGGAAAGGTTTGTTGACCATGTGGTGATGGTCGGAAAAGGATTAAATAGGGTTACCCCATCCTAGTGTTTTATGTCGTAGTACTCTTTTGAAGTATCTTCTTCAACAAAGATATAGAGATGTCATAGGATCTCTTTTGAAGTATCTTCTTCAACAAAGATATAGAGATGTCATAGGACCTCTTTTGAAGTATCTTCTTCAACAAAGATATAGAGATGTCATAGGACCTCTTTTGAAGTATTTTGTTCAACAAAGATATAGAGATGTCATAGGAAGTCTTTTGAAGTGTCTTCTCCAACAAAGATATAGAGATGTCGTAGAACTCCCTTTAAGTATCCCCTTCAACCAAGACGTGGGCATGCTACATCCACAAGAGAAACTGCTTCTATGTGCATGCTATATCCACAAGAGAAACTGCTTCTCTGTACATGCTATATCCACAAGAGAAACTGCTTCTCTTTACATGCTACATCCACAAGAGAAATTAGACTTTCTCTTGTGTCCTCTTAGATTAGCACTTGTTGTCCTGCACTCTTGCAAAGTACCTGCTTGATGGTTTGCGAGTACAATTCCAATGTACTCACGGCTTTGTCCCTGGCTATTAACATGGCCAGACTATGACGAGGAGTTCGAAGATGACAGAGGTTACCAGGACGACTATGCGACCTAGGACGATCTCCCAGTCAGCTTCCTGCAGGGTTTAAGGCATGACTTGGGCCCGACGTCGTTGATTTGTATCCGATGCACGTGTGTGTTGAACTCAGCCCGAAGTGGCATTTATGTAAGACTTGGTCATGTGACCATTTGTAAGACTTATTTATTCGGTACTATGTAATGGATGATGTAATAATTGTTTTATCAGTTCGGTTATGTGCTCACGGCACACTGAACATGGGATTGTGAGTTGAATGCATAACGGGTATTTCGGGCAGCTAGTCTGGGGTCCCCATAGAGCCGGTATCAAAGCCATCCTCACTATAGGAGACCTTAGTTAGCATGGGAGTTAATGTCGGACAAAAATACTTTTGATATAAAAAACGAGATGACTATATGCTGAAATAATGCCTTGTCTCTCCCCTATGTTCTCTTAGAAATTTAAGTTACTTGCATTAATCCTTAAAGTTTTACTTTATGTACTTAAAATTTTGCAAACCTTGGTCATATTACTAATTACAACCTTAAAATTTTGTGTAGATGGCCAACGTCATGTACACCTAGAGCCTTCAGCTTGGTGTTGAGCAGCCTCGTTACCCCTTCGAGTCCGCCCTTATCGAGGTGTCGCAGGCCGTGGGACGCTTTCTTCCCGAGTTGAAGGGCGGGCAGATGGAGAGCATGGAGGATGGAGAGTTTTCCTGGATGGTGGTGTGCACTCTTCAGGGTTCCCACGTGGCGTACCTCGAGGAGATCGAGATTCAGCTGTTCGATCGCACTTGGGAGGAAGGACTTGTGAGCGTGATGCAGGCAGCCCTTGCTCGCCTTGTGTTTCACCACCGTGCGGAGTTGGAGTCCAAGGGACTTCCTCACTCTCACTTGCGACGCCGCGAGGAGGAGGGCATCCCCACCGTGGTGCCTTACACTTGCCCCCTCGGTCGGCAGGCAGCGCAGATGGAGTACCTGCTCTACAAGACTCAGGCCAGCCTTGACTCCAACAGGATGGAGAATGAGGTGCTGAAGGCCAAGTTAGAGGATGCCAAGGAGGAGCTTAAGTTGGCTAAGCTCGAGGGCCGCCGCCAGAGGAAGCTGAAGCTCTGAGTGAGAGAATCCAACTACATGCTGAAGGTCAAGGTGATGCACCTAAAGACCTCCCTCCGTGAGGCCGAGGACAAGATTGAGACTCTCTAGGACGAGGGTGAGGACCTCCGTAAGGAGAATGCCGCACTCCTGAGTGACGATGATGACTACATGGAGGATGAGGGGTACAACTGGTAGGGGCAGGACAAGGATGAGGATGAGGAAGACCTCGCCTTCATCAACGACGAGCCCGAGGACCCCGAGCCCCTCCCCTCCCAGGAGATAGTTGCGGATGATGAGGCGGACCCTGAGGAGCCCCCGTTCAAGGACGACACTATAGTCCTTGACGACGACTAGTCTGATGCACCTTCGATAGTGATGTCATGTTATGTTGCCCCTTTTAAATCGCGACATACGATGTTGGTCGAGCTGTGACCTTGACTTGGTTGTGAAACTATGATCTTTTGGTAGTATCTATGCTATGGTTATGCTTGCATTTTTTTTGTGTTGTTGCTTTTTGAGTTTTCAACAAGTTTTTAGGCATCATACCCACCCCCCTTAGAAGAGCCTTGCCGATCGGAGTTTTCCCTTTTGCCTTTACCTTTGTCTCATCAGATGGTTGAAACTCGTCGTGGTGGCTCAAGCCAGGATGACCCTCCATCCCCACCTGATCCTAACATGGCCCAGATCCTGCGCCTTATGATGGAGGATCGCCAAGCCGCCCGAGCGGAAAGTCAGGCCAACATCACGGCACTACAGCAGATTGCACATCTCGCCGCAGGTAACAACAACAACGACAATGAAGGGAATGGTGAGGAAGCACCAAGGTCCCGCCTGAGAGACTTCCAGAACACCAACCCACCTGTGTTCTCCAAGTGCACTGCACCCCTTGATGCGGACGACTGGCTCCGCACCATTAAGAACAATATGGAAGTTGCAGCTGTTGGGAACAATGAGAAGGTGATTCTCGCCACGCACTTCCTTGCTAGACCTGCTAGGGCGTGGTGGAACAATGTCAAGTCCATGCAAGCTGCCAACCATGTGATCAACTGGGAGGAGTTCACTACTACGTTCCGCAAGGCCCACATCCCCACTGGACTGATCAAAATGAAGCGGGATTAGTTCTTCAACCTGAAGCAGAACAAATATAGTGTGGTTGAGTACCTTGACAAGTTCAACACTCTAGCTAGGTATGCCCCTCATGACACCGACACCGACAAGAAGAAGCGAGACCGTTTCCTTAATGGTCTGCATGAGGAGATCCAGAGCATCCTAGTGGTTGTTCCCTATCCTGATCTGGAAGCGCTGGTGGATGTCGCCATCATGGTGGAGTCCAAGCACAAGGCTGCCTATGAAACCCGCAAGCGCAAGATGCAACAGCAGCAGAGTGGACCCAGCAACGCAACGTTCTGCAACCCGCCTCCATCTAGGCCGGTGCCTCAGCCCTAGAGAACTCCCACCCTAGCTTATCGCCCCACCAAAAACAACCCCAACCGCTAAGCTATGCCGCAACGTTCAGGAGGAGGAAACTACAACAATAACCCCCGCAACAACCCCACTGTTCGCACCGCGGGAGATGGCTATTTTGCTTGCGGACAGCCTGGACACTTCTCTCATGAGTGGCCCTCCAAGATCAATGCCCCTCAGCGCCCCAATGCACCGAGACCCAATCAAGGCCAAGCTCGGATAGCAACTGGAAAGAAGTCCCCACCTAAGAAACAAGCCAATGTGTCCAGGGGACATCTGAACCATGTCAATTCTGAGGAAGCTGAGGAGTCTCCCGACATTGTTATGGGTATGTTCCTAGTCCACTCCACCCTTGCAAGAGTTTTATTTGATTCCAGAACATCGCATTCTTTTGTTACCGAACCCTTTGTTAAGAAAAATGGGATGACACACACCCTTATGAACCGACCCATGTTAGTACAAATACCTGGATCCACTGCCAAAACCCGTATATCCTGCAAACAAGTCCCCATAAACATCCAAGGAATACCATTCCAAGTTGAACTTATAGTTCTGGGATCCCAGGGTTTAGAGGTGTTACTTGGGATGGATTGGATGACCAAGTACCAAGGACACATTGATTGTGCCAGTAAAGCCATTACCCTAATAAATGGTGAAGGGATCCAAGTAAAATATACCGCCACTATACCCTCATCCCGAGCATACTGCAAGAAGAGTGTCTCCGGACCAACCATCGACCAAGTCCAATCGTTTGTGAGTACCCTGATGTATTCCCAGAAGAATTACCCGGTATTCCCCCTGATAGGGATATCGAGTTAATCATAGAGTTGATCCATGGAACAGCACCTATAGCTCAAAGACCTTACCGCCTGAACCCTCAAGAGCTGATTGAGTTGAAGAAATAGTTGGATGACATGCTGAGCAAAGGTCTGATCTGACCTAGTGCCTCGCCATGGGGATCACCCGTGATATTCGTGGACAAGCGAGATGGTACCATTCGCTTGTGTGTGGACTACCGGAAGCTGAACGATGTGACCATCAAGAACAAATACCCCCTTCCCAATATTGATGATCTCTTCGATCAAATGAATGGAGCCATAGTCTTCTCCAAGATTGATCTCCGTACTGGTTATCATCATCTTAAAGTGAGAGAGTCAGACATTCCCAAGACTGCTTTCATCACTCGATACGGGCTGTATGAATACACCGTAATGTCCTTCGGACTAACCAATGCCCCCGCCTACTTCTTGAACCTCATGAACAAAGTCTTCATGGAGTAGATCGACAAGTTTGTCGTGGTATTCATCGATGACATCTTAGTCTAATCAAAGACTGAAGAAGAACATGAAGAATATCTGAGACTTGTTTTAGGCACCTTGAGAGAACACCAACTCTATGCTAAGTTCAGCAAGTGTCAGTTTTGGCTCAAGGAAGTTGGATTTCTTGGCCATGTTCTATCAGCCAGACGAGTTTTTGTCGACCCCTTGATACGTCTCCAACGTATCTATAATTTCTTATGTTCCATGCTTATATGATACCAATTGCTACATGTTTTATATACACTTTATATCATTTTTATGCATTTTCCGGGACTAACCTATTAACAAGATGCCGAAGTGCCAGTTCCTGTTTTCTGCTGTTTTTGGTTCCAGAAAAGCTGTTCGGGCAATATTCTCGGAATTCGACGAAACAAAAGCCAAACCTCCTATTTTTCCGAGGGACACACGGAGCCAGAAGGGCAAGCCAGGGGGAGGCCCACGGCCTCCACACCATAGGCCGGCGCGCCCAAGAGGGGGGGCGCGCCGCCATATGGGGTGGGTCCCTCGGGCACCCCCTCGCGCCGCCCTTTCGCCTATATATTCCTTCCGTCGCGAAAACCCTAAAGAGACAGATCATATTCCAGAAGAACTCCCGGAGCGCCGCCGCCATCGCGAAACCTAGTTTCGGGGGTCAGAAGTTCCTGTTTCGGCACCCTGCCGGGACGGGGATTGACCCCCTGAGCCTTCTCCATCGACGCCACCGCCTCCATCATGCTCCGTGAGTAGTTCCCCCATGGACTACGGGTTCTAGCAGTAGCTAGTTGGTACTCTCTCTCTCCCATGTACTTCAATACAATGATCTCATGAGCTGCCTTACATGATTGAGATCCATCTGATGTAATCGGTGTTGTGTTTGTTGGGATCCGATGAATTGTTACATTATGATCAGTCTATCTATATAAGTTTGTGAAGTTATTGTTGCTGCAACCTTGTTGTGTTTAATGCTTGTCACTAGTGCACGAGTGGCATGATCTTAGATTTGAGCTCTATAATTATTGCTTAGATTGTATCTACAAGTTGTTTGCACATGTCTATGTCCGGAACCCGAGGCCCCAGAGTGACATCAACTGGGATAACTGGAGGGGATGGCTTAGATATGAGGATCACATGTTTTCACCAAGTGTTAATGCTTTGCTCCGGTGCTCTATTAAAAGGAGTACCTTAATTACCAATAGATTCCCTTGAGGCCCGGCTGCCACCGGCTGGTAGGACAAAAGATGTTATGCAAGTTTTTCATTGCGAGCACGTATGACTATATATGGAAAACATGCCTACATGATTAATAAACTGGATGTTCTGTCTTAATGGTATTTCAATCCTATCAATTGCCCAACTGTAATTTGTTCACCCAACACTTGTTATTGGAGAGTTACCACTAGTGTAGATAGCTGGGAACCCCGGTCCATCTGTTATCATCAAATACTCACTCGGTCCTATATGTCATTGGAAGTAGTATCAACTATTTTCTGGTGCCATCGCCTTTGTGTTACTGTTACTGCTGATGTGTTACTGTTACTATTGCTCTCATATTACTGCTGCTTTCACATCACCCCTGTTACTAGTGCTTTTCCAGGTGCAGCTGAATTGACAACTCAGTTGTTAAGGCTTATAAGTATTCTTTGTCTCCCCTTGTGTCGAATCAATAAATTTGGGTTTTACTTCCCTCGAAGACTGTTGCGATCCCCTATACTTGTAGGTCATCAAGACTATTTTCTGGCGCCGTTGCCGGGGAGCATAGCTCTACTCATAAGTGCACCTGGGGAGTACACTCTACCTCTCTCTTTCTTTTTTTTTTGCTTAGTTTACTTTTGTCCAGTTTATTTGTGCTTAGTTTATTTCTGTCTAGTATTATTTTGCTTAGTTTACTTTTGTCTAGTTTGTTTTGTCTTGTTTTATTTTTCTTATATACCCGAAAATCCATAAAAATTTGAAAACCGAAAAAGTAAAAACTGTTGTTATGGAAGAACCCACAACCTGTATGGAGCTTATAGAATTATATATGAATTATAGAGAATCAAGAAAGGGTAAAGTCATGAGTGCCGTGTTAGAAAAATTGAATACAATTGCTAAACTCTTGCTTAAACGCCATGATATAAATTGTTGCTCTGAACAGGATACTAAACATCTTAAATTCCAATGTGGCTTTAGTAAAGAAGTTTTAATTGCGAACTATCATTGGAATAACTATATTCATCTTGGATTTGAAGAAGTAGAACAATTTGTTTTATTTATGGGAGCTTCTGAAATAGAATCCTTCATGTCTAAAAATTATGAAACCTGTGTTGCTTGTAATGATCTTAAAGATTATGTCTCTTCTATCCTTGATTATTGCATAGAACATTACAGCAATAATTCTTATATCATTGATTATAAAGAGAGACTCATTCATGCACAAGAATGCACACACAATTTGCAGGAACCTGTGGAAGAAGAAATTGCTGAACCAGAAAGCTCGTTAGATGAAAAAGAGGAGGAGAGTGATGAACAAAAGGAGGAAGAATGGATTAGCTACCCATGCCTACCTTCCAATGAGAGTAACTCTTTATCTCTTAAACTATTTGATTTCCCCATGCTTACCAAAGGAGGATGAATGTTATATTCCTGTGGATTCTCTTGAAATATTCCCTATGAGTAAAACTTGTGAAAATGATTATGCTACTGTTATCTATGATAATCCATGCTATTTTGATAAATCTTATGATAATGCTTTGTTTGTGCCTGATATCGAAATGCATGGTACTAAAGAGTTTTGCTTAGAAAATGTTTATGATAAAGCTCTAGATGATGGTCCTATGTTACTTGATAATATTAATTGTACTACTAATGAAAATGGGATTGGAGAGGTCTTGACTTTATCTAGGAGTCTCATATCTCTTGATATTGATCAATCATCTTGTTATATTATTGATAAAAGTGGGTTTGAAAGTTTTAATCCCACTATTTTTTAGCTTGATAAAAATTATGTGTTTGTAGATCATGAAAAGCATGTTGTATGTGATAGTTATATTATTGAGTTTGTTCATGATGCTACTGGAAATTATTATGAGAGAGGAAAATATGGTTGTAGAAATTTTCATGGTACTAAAACACCTCTCTACATGCTGAAAATTTTGAAGTTACTCGTGTTTTATCTTCCTATGCTTGTCACTTTGTTCTTTTTGAATTTATTTGTGTACAAGATTCCTATGCATAGGAAGTGGGTTAGGCTTAAATGTGTTTTGAATTTGCTTCTTGATGCTCCTTTTGCTTCATTTTATATTTTTCATGTGAGCATCATTAAAATCTTCTGCGCCTAGCTAAAAGGCGTTAAAGAAATGCGCTTATGGGAGACAACCCATCGTTTTTATTTTCTGTTAGTTTTGCTTTTCTTTTTGTTTTGAGTCAAGGTGCTTGTTACTTCTGTAGAAATACCTTTGGATCTTTATTTTCTTGCATTGTTGTGCCAAGTAAAGTCTCTAATAGAAAGTTGATACTAGATTTGGATTTCTGCGCAGAAACAGATTTTTAGCTGTCACGGTTTTGAGCTTTTCTCTCTGCATAAAAATGGAAACATTCTGAAACAATTCATGCGTTATCCTCAGATATGTACGCAAATTTCATTAGTTTTGAGTTTTCTGATTTTAGCAACGGAAGTACCTCGAAAAAATTCATGTTTACTGGCTATTCTGTTTTGACAGATTCTATCTCTGTTTTTTGCATTGTCTCTTGTGGACTTTAAGTAAGGCTTTCTAGACGTGGAGAGCTGTAGCTAATGTTTTATTGAGCTCTTGCAATGTATCACTACAGAACTAAAGTGGATTAAAGTTTTTTTGAGTACTAACCCCTCTAATGAAGTTTATGAGAAGTTTGGTGTGGCAGAAGTTTTCAAGGGTCAAGAGAGAAGGGTGATATAATGTGATCAAGAAGAGTGAAGAGCCTAAGCTTGGGGATGCCCCCGTGGGTCACCCAAGCATATTTCAAGAAGACTCAAGCGTCTAAGCTTGGGGATGCCCAAGGCATCCCCTTCTTCATCAATAACTTATCAGGTCATCTCTAGTGAAACTATATTTTAATTCTTTCACATCTTATGTGCTTTACTTGGAGCGTCTGTGTGCTTTTATTTTTGTTTGTGTTTGAATAAATTCGGATCCTAGCAATCCTTGTGTGGGAGAGAGACACACTCCGCTTTTTCATATGAACACTTGAAAGCTGAAAGCCGCAGCACTTATTGATATTTGGTTGGAAACAGAAAATGCTTCATGTGGTAATTGGTATATTGTCTTGAATAATTTGATACTTGGCAATTGTTTTGAGCTCTGAAGTAGATCATGTTTAAGCTCTTGCATCATGTAGTTTAAACCTATTAGTGGAGAACTACCGTGGAGCTTATTGAAATTTGGATTGCATGATTGGTCTCTCTAAGGTCTAGATATTTTCTGGTAAAAGTGTTTGAGCAACAAGGAAGACAGTGTAGAGTCTTATAATGCTTGCAATATGTTCTTATGTAAGTTTTGTTGTACCGGTTTATACTTTTGTTTGCTTCAAACAACCTTCTAGCCAAAGCCTTGTACTGAGAAGGAATGCTTCTCGTGCATCCAAAACCTTGAGCCAAAACCTATGCCATTTGTGTCCACCATAACTACCTACTATGTGGTATTTTTCTGCCATTCCAAGTAAATACTTCATGTGCTACCTTTAAACAATTCAAAACTTTATTACTCCTTATTTGTGTCAATGTTTTATAGCTCATGAGGAAGTATGTGGTGTTTTATCTTTCAATCTTGTTGGGCAGACTTTCACCAATGGACTAGTGGCATATACATCCGCTTATCCAATAATTTTGCAAAAAGAGTTGGCAACGGGGTGCCCAGCCCCAATTAATTAACTTTCATTAATAATTCTCTTCACATGTTTTGCCCTGATTCATCAGTAAGCAACTTAATTTTGCAATAGACACTCCTCCATGGTATGTGAAATATTGGAAGGCACCCGAGGATTCGATTAGCCATGGCTTGTGAAAGCAAAAGGTTGGGAGGAGTGTCATCTATAAATAAAACTAAAATACATGTGTAAACAAAAGAGAAGAGGGATGATCTACCTTGCTGGTAGAGATAACGTCCTTCATGGGAGCCGCTCTTTGAAAGTCTGTTTGACAAGGGGGTTAGAGTGCCCACTACCATTCGTTGACAACAACAAACACCTCTCAAAACTTTATTTTTATGCTCTCTATATGATTTCAAAACTTGAAAAGCTCTAGCACATGATTTAATCCCTGCTTCCCTCTACGAAGGGCCTTTCTTTTACTTTATGTTGAGTCAGTTTACCTACTCCTTTCTATCTTAGAAGCAAACACTTGTGTCAACTGTGTGCATTGATTCTTACATGCTTACTTATTGCACTTATTATATTACTTTGTGTTGACAATTATCCATGAGATATGCATGTTGAACTTGAAAGCAATTGCTGAAACTTTGTGTTGCTTCAAAACCTCTTATTAAGAATCTATTGCTTTATGAGTTAACTCTTGTGCAAGACTTTTTGATGCTTGTCTTGAAAGTACTATTCATGAAAAGTTTTTGCTATATGATTTAGTTGTTTAGTCATTATCTATTTGTTAGCAAACTATAGACCATTGCTTTGAGTTACTTCATTCATGTCATATGCTTTACAATAGTATTGATCAAGATTATGTTGGTAGCATGTCACTTCAGAAATTATTCTTTTTATCGTTTACCTACTCGACGGCGAGTAGGAACTAAGCTTGGGGATGCTTGATACGTCTCCAACGTATCTATAATTTCTTATGTTCCATGCTTATATTATACCAATTGCTACATGTTTTATATACACTTTCTATCATTTTTATGCATTTTCCGGGACTAACCTATTAACAAGATGCCGAAGTGCCAGTTCCTGTTTTCTGCTGTTTTTGGTTCCAGAAAAGCTGTTTGGGCAATATTCTCGGAATTCGACGAAACAAAAGCCAAACCTCCTATTTTTCTGAGGGACACACGGAGCCCGAAGGGCAAGCCAGGGGGAGGCCCACGGCCTCCACACCATAGGCCGGCATGGCCAAGAGGGGGGTGCGCCGCCATATGGGGTGGGTCCCTCGGGCACCCCCTCGCGCCGCCCTTTCGTCTATATATTCCTTCCGTCGCGAAAACCCTAAAGAGACAGATCATATTCCAGAAGAACTCCCGGAGCGCCACTGCCATCGCGAAACCTAGTTTCGGGGGTCAGAAGTTCCTGTTTCGGCACCCTGCCGGGACGGGGATTGACCCCCGGAGCCTTCTCCATCGACGCCACCGCCTCCATCATGCTCCGTGAGTAGTTCCCCCATGGACTACGGGTTCTAGCAGTAGCTAGTTGGTACTCTCTCTCCCATGTACTTCAATACAATGGTCTCATGAGCTGCCTTACATGATTGAGATCCATCTGATGTAATCGGTGTTGTGTTTGTTGGGATCCGATGAATTGTTACATTATGATCAGTCTATCTATATAAGTTTGTGAAGTTATTGTTGCTGCAACCTTGTTGTGTTTAATGATTGTCACTAGTGCACGAGTGGCATGATCTTAGATTTGAGCTCTATAATTATTCGATTGTATCTACAAGTTGTTTACACATGTCTATGTCCGGAACCCGAGGCCCCAGAGTGACAGCAACTGGGATAACTGGAGGGGATGGCTTAGATATGAGGATCACATGTTTTCACCAAGTGTTAATGCTTTGCTCCGGTGCTCTATTAAAAGGAGTACCTTAATTACCAATAGATTCCCTTGAGGCCCGGCTGCCACCGGCTGGTAGGACAAAAGATGTTATGCAAGTTTCTCATTGCGAGCACGTATGACTATATATGGAAAACATGCCTACATGATTAATAAACTGGATGTTCTGTCTTAATGCTATTTCAATCCTATCAATTGCCCAACTGTAATTTGTTCACCCAACACTTGTTATTGGAGAGTTACCACTAGTGTAGATAGCTGGGAACCCCGGTCCATCTGTTATCATCAAATACTCACTCGGTCCTATATGTCATTGGAAGTAGTATCAACTATTTTCTGGTGCCATCGCCTCTGTGTTATGGTTACTGCTGCTGTGTTACTGTTACTATTGCTCTCATATTACTGCTGCTTTCACATCACCCCTGTTACTAGTGCTTTTCCAGGTGCAGCTGAATTGACAACTCAGTTGTTAAGGCTTATAAGTATTCTTTGTCTCCCCTTGTGTCGAATCAATAAATTTGGGTTTTACTTCCCTCGAAGACTGTTGCGATCCCCTATACTTGTGGGTCATCACCCCTCTCTGATCAAGTCCATCATGGAGAGGAAGTCACCCACTAACCCAACCGCAGTGAGATCCTTCCTCGGATTAGCGGGTTACTATCGCAAGTTTGTCGAAGGATTCTCAAGCATCGCCAAACCCATGACCCAACTACTCAAGAAGAGCAAGAAGTTTGAATGGACTGACAAGTGTGAGGAAAGTTTTCAAGAGCTCAAGAAGCGACTTGTGTCTGCCCCCATCTTGACCATGCCTGATGTCACCAAAGACTTCGTGATTTACTGCGACGCTTCCAAGCTTGGACTTGGTAGTGTTCTGATGCAGGAAGGGAAGGTTATCGCTTACCTATCCCGACAACTTCGACCCCACGAGGTGAACTACCCAACTCATGACCTTGAGTTAGCTGTCGTAGTTCATGCTCTCAAGACTTGGCGCCACTACCTCATTAGAAACCGGTGTGATATTTAGACCGATCACAAGAGCTTGAAGTATATATTCTCTCAGAAGGAGTTGAATATGCGACAGAGAAGGTGGATAGATCTGATAAAGGATTATGATCTCAGCATTCACTATCATCCTGGAAAGGCGAATGTAGTAGTCGATGCCCTTAGTAGAGAGCCTTGATCTGTAAATGCTTGTTTAAAGGTTAAACAACCGATGCTATACCAGGAGTTTGAAGAGTATGGTATGGAACTTGTTAGCCATGGATTCTAAGCCGCAATGGAGGTTAAGCCCACTTTAAAGGATCAAATCAAATAATCCCAGAAAGGCCATGAAAGTATTGAAGGTATCATATGCCAAATGAGCAAGGAGGAAGTGGCTGGATTCTCTATTGATACAAAAGGAGTTCTATGGTATAACATACGTCTTTGCGTGCCCAATATTCCAGACTTGAAGCAAGTGATTATGGAGGAAGCCCATAACACCCCATACTCCATTCACCCCGGAGGTACTAAGATGTACCAAGATCTCAAGGAAACCTTTTGGTGGTATGGCCAGGAGTACCTAGGGAACTTGCCGAGCACGCCCGTAATATGGATCCACGAGCCAGACCGATTCGACAACCTTTGCGGCGTTTCTCTGAGCCAAACCGCAAATCCATGCTATCTGAGATTAATCGACTCAGAGAAACGAACTTCATCAAGGAGCTGCACACCGAGGCTACATGGGTCGCTAACCCAGTGTTCGTCCCAAAGAAAAACACTGATGGCCTTCGCATGTGCGTCGACTTCACGTGTCTCAATAAACATTGTCCAAAGGATCACTTTCCCCTCCCGAGGATCGATGAAATTATCGACTCCACAGCGGGTTGCGAATGTTTTTCCTTCCTAGATGCGTATTCTGGTTACAACCATATCCGCTTAAAAGAAGAAGATGAAGTCAAAACAGTTTTCAGAACCCCTTATGGTGTGTTTTGTTACAGAACAATGCCCTTCGGGTTGAAAAACACGGGAGATACTTATCAGCGGATGATGCAGAAGTGTCTCGCCACGCAGATTGGCAAAAACGTTCAAGTGGACATCGATGATGTCGTTGTAACGACAAAGCAAGGCTCATCCCTGATTGATGATCTCAAGGAGACCTTTGACAACCTCGACAAATTTTGCATTAAGCTGAACCCGACAGAATGTTCCTTTGGTGTTCCTGCGGGATAACTCCTCGGATACTTGGTGTCAGCAAGAGGGATCGAGGCCAACCCGGAGAAAATCCAAGCCATCGTAACGATGAGGAAGCCAACCAAGCTCAAGGAAATACAACAGCTCACTGGACGAGTCGCAGCTTTGAGCAGATTTGTCGCCAGGCTGGGAGAAAAGGCGTTGCCGTTCTACACGCTGATCAAGCAAGGGGAAAAGTTCAAGTGTAATGAAGAAGCAGATAGAGCTTTTGAGGACCTCCAGCGTACAATCTTGACACCCCCAATACTGGTGGATCCGAAGGAAAAGAACCTCTCCTATTATATATCGCGACCACACCTCAGCTAGTCAGCACGGTCCTTGTGGTGGATTGAGAAGAAGAGGGAAAGATCCACGGAGTTTAGTGGCCGGTATACTTCATCAGCGAAGTTTTATCGCCATCAAAGCAACGTTACCCGCAGTATAAAAAACTGGCATATGGAGTATTTACAACAGCAAGAAAACTGTGACACTATTTTTCGGCACATCCGATAGTAGTGGTCAATGAAGCACCTCTCTCCAATATCTTGAATAACCCAGAAGCTACGGGACGTGTCTCCCTTTGGGGAATAGAGCTCTCCCCTCGGGACATCACTTATGAAAAAAAGAAAAGCAATTAAGTCGCAGATTCTGCCAGACTTCGTCGCAGAGTGGATGGAGCTGCAAAACACGGGACCTCCATATTTATCGAGTACCTGGCTTATGAACTTCGACGGGTCCAAGAGAGTAGAAGGACCTGGAGCAGGCGTGATACTTGTGTCACCCCAAGGCGACAAAATTAAGTACATACTACGGATGACGTTCTCCAACACGTCCAATAATGAGGCAGAATATGAAGCACTTATATATGGAATGAAGATGGCAAAGGCGTGCGGTGCCACTCACCTAAAAATCTTTGGCGACTCTCAGTTGGTAGCCCAACAGGTGATGAACAAGTGCGATGCAGTTAATGATAGCATGATAGCGTACAAGGAGGTATACAGTGAGCTCGAAAAACTCTTTGAGGGCTGCAAAGTTAATCATATCAACAGACTCAGCAACAATGAAGCCGAAGTTTTGGCAAACATCGGGTCGCAGTGCCTGCCAATACCACATGTCGTATTCTTGGAGGAGATAAGTGAGAGATCAACCAAGCCGAAGAGAATATTGAAGCAGCCGAAGAAAAAGGAGAAACTCAAGAAAGACTTGGGGGCTCCAGCGGAGTCAGAGGCAAATACATCGGAAGATGAGGAGGAACCACATGAAGTTATGATGATACAAGTTCCTTGGATGCAGGTTTATGTCGCATATATCACAAGAAAAGAGATACCCGAAGATCCGGTTGAGGCAAGGCGAGTCATCCGACGATCTAAGGCCTTCACCGTGGTTAAAGAGGAATTATACAAACGAAGCATATCAGGAGTATTGCAAAGGTGTGTCACACCCGAGGAAGGGGGATTATACTGGAAGATGTGCACGAAGGTGTATGCGGCCACCACGCAAGCAGCCGAGCGATAGCAGCCAAAGTTTTCAGGGCAGGTTTTTATTGGCTAACAGCAATAGAAGACGCAAAAGACATAGTTCGCACCTGCAACGCGTGCTAGAGATTTGCGGCAAAGCCTCATTCTCCGGCAGCAAAGTTGATGCCAATACCATTATCTTGTCCCTTCGCACAATGGGGGCTCGATATGGTGGGACAACTACACAAGGCCTGTCCAGGGGGATACGTATATTTGCTAGTAGTTGTCGACAAGTTCACCAAATGGATCGAAGCAGTACCAGTAACTTCGACAGATGCAGCATCAGTGGTGAGTTTCGTTAAGGGCATAGTTTTTCGATTTGGTGTCCCAAACAGCATAGTCACGGACAATGGCAGCAACTTCACCTCCAAAGAATTCAAGGCATACCGTGAAGAGGTAGGCATCAAACTACACTTCGCATCAATGGCGCACCCGCAAACCAACGGCCAAGTCGAAAAAGCAAACGGCATCACGCATCAAGAAGCGCCTGTTAACACGATACGTCCATTTTGCATCACTATTTTATATCATAATTTACTGTTATTCATTGATATATTTCGTATTTAGAGGTGATACTTATGTTATTTCACCTATTTTGCATGTTTTATGATTATTGGAGAATCATTCACCGGAGTCAGGATTCTGCTGGAAAAAGCACCGTCAGAATGCAATATTTCTGGAGACCAACAATTGACGGAAATTACACCGAAGATCTTATTTTTCCAGAAGAATGAGCTAGCCAGAAGGAGGAGCCGAGGAGGGCCGCCATGGCCCCCCCCATAGGCCGGCGCGGGCCCTGCCCTGGCCGCGCCGCCTTGTGGGGAGGGGGTCCACAGCCCCTCTCGGCCTCCTCTCTTTCGCGTACTTCATCTACCCTAAAACCTAAGCTCCAGAGAATAATCGCGAGGAGACACAGCCGCCTCTGCGGGGCGGAAAACACCAGAGAGAAAAGAGCTCTCCGGCGGGCAGAAATCCGCCGGGGAAATTCCCTCCCGGAGGGGGAAATCGACGCCATCGTCATCGTCATCGAGCTGGACTTCATTGGGATCATCATCACCATCATCTCCACCATCGACACCGCCATCTCCACCGCTGCATCTCGTCACCGCTGTAACATCTAGGGTTAAATCTTGATTGTCTCATAGGGGAAACTCTCCCGGTATTGATTACTCCTTGTTATTGATGCTATTGAGTGAAACCATTGAACCAAGGTTTATGTTCAGATTGTTATTCATCATCATATCACCTCTGATCATGTTCCATATGATGTCTCGTGAGTAGTTCGTTTAGTTCTTGAGGACATGGGTGAAGTCTAAATGTTAGTAGTGAACTATGTTGAGTAATATTCAATGGTTTGATATTTAAGTTGTGGTGTTATTCTTCTAGTGGTGTCATGTGAACGTCGACTACATGATACTTCACCTTTATGGGCCTAGGGGAGTACATCTTGTATTCGTTTGCTAATTGTGGGGTTGCCGGAGTGACAACAACCTGAACCCCCGTTGGTATATCGATGCAGGAGGGATAGCAGGATCTCAGAGTTTAAGGCTGTGGTTAGATTTATCTTAATTACTTTCTTGTATTTGCGGATGCTTGCAAGGGGTATAATCACAAGTATGTATTAGTCCTAGGAAGGGCGATGCATTAGAATAGGTTCACCCACACAACACTTATCAAAACAATGAAGATTAATCAACTATATGAAGCGAAAGCACTAGACTAAATTCCCGTGTGTCCTCAAGAACGTTTGGTCATCATAAGTAAACAAACCAGCTTGTCCTTTGTGCTAAAAAGGATTGGGCCACTCGCTGCAACTATTACTCTCGCATTTTATTTACTTGTACTTTATTTATCTGCTATATCAAAACCCTCTGAATACTTGTCTGTGAGCATTTACAGTGAATCCTTCATCGAAACTGCTTGTCAACACCTTCTGCTCCTCGTTGGGTTCGACACTCTTATTTATCGAAAGTACTACGATACACCCCCTATACTTGTGGGTCATCAAGACTATTTTCTGGCGCCGTTGCCGGGGAGTGAAGCGCTATTGGTAAGTGGAATTGGTAAGGGAAACTTTTACTGTACGTGCTATTTTTATTTCTGCCTGCTGCTATAATTCATTATGGAGAGGTCTTCTCTTGAATTCCTATTTGGAAAATCTACTAGTACTGCAAAGGTAGTGGATGAGGCGCCAGGTGAGAAAGAGGTTCCATACAAAATACCTATGAAAATTATTGAATGTGTTGTGGATAACCGCTATGAAGGGGATGGAACTGTCCATCCTGGAGATCATTTACTGTTTTTACATGAATTATGCGGGTTATTCAAGTGTGCAGGTATTGCTATGGATGAGGTTAGGAAGAAACTATTCTCTATATCGCTGTCTGGTAAAGCGGCGCATTGGTATAAATTGTCTGAAGAATGGGGATTCTCTTGATTGGAAGGATATTGTGCCTCTATTTTATTCTAAATTCTATCCTCCAAGTGAAATTCACAAAGACCGGAACCGCATATATAATTTCTGGCCTCATGATGGAGAGAGTATTGCCCAAGCATGGGGGAGATTGAAGTCTTTAATGCTCAAATGCCCCATTCATGAGCTTCCTGGTAATATCATTATTGATAATTTCTATGCAAGACTTTCTTTTCAAGATAAAACCTTGTTGGATACTACTTGTTCTGGATCATTCACGCGCAACAAAGAAGAGTTTAAATGGGACCTTCTTGATCGGATCCAAGAGAATACTGAAGGATGGGAGAACGACAAAAGTAGAGAGTCAGGTATAAATTATGATTATGAATGCCTTGAAACTTTTATGGATACTGATAAATTTCGTAATATGAGTGCTACTTATGGTCTTGACTCTCAAGTTGTTGCAAATTTTTATAAAGCTTTTGCCTCTCATTTTGAATTGCCAAGGAAGAATTTTGATAAGTATCATGAACCTTACAAAGATAAAACTGATTCACCTATAGGTAAATGTGTTGAAATTAAAACTGTTGATCATATTCTTCCTGAAGCTTATATTGAAAAAACTCCTTTTCCTGTTAAAATGAAGGAGTATTATGTTATAACTAGTGCGGTTAATAAAAGTGCAAAGAAACCTATAGAACCTGAAGAGCAAATAAAGGTTGAACCTGCTATTGCAATAGTTAAAGATCTTGTGACTGAAAATGTAGAAGATGGTCATATCATTTTTTG
The DNA here is from genome assembly GCF_022539505.1 of Lolium rigidum. NCBI lineage: Eukaryota > Viridiplantae > Streptophyta > Magnoliopsida > Poales > Poaceae > Lolium > Lolium rigidum. The sequence continues at coordinate 107,984,615 of NC_061511.1, forward strand.
TGAGGATGCTTCTAATATTGTTTCGCATCCTAATAAGTCTAGGAAAGCCAGTGTTCCTATGCTCTCTGTTAGAATTGGTGATCATTGTTATTATGGTTTATGCGACATTGGTGCAAGTATTAGTGCAATTCCTTATGAGCTTTACACGGAAATCATGCATGAAATTGGTTCTTGTGAACTTGAAGATATTGATGTGGTTATTCGGCTAGCTAATAGAGAAACTATCTCTCCTATTGGGATTGTTCGAGATGTGGAAGTTCTATGTGGTAAGATTAAATATCCTGCTGACTTTTTGGTACTTGGTTCTGCTGCTAGTAAGACTTGTCCTATTATTTTTGGTAGACCTTTTCTAAATACTTGTGGAGCTATTATAGATTGCAAGAAAGAGAAAATTGTGACTAAATTTCCTGGTGAATCTTATGAGTTTAATTTTTCTAAATTTTCCAAAACTCCTTATAAAGCTGATTTGCCTAATAATGATTTTAGAGTTGAACAGTGTGCATCTATTGCTCTTGCTCCTAATAATCCTTTGCAGCAACATTTGGAGGATAGTGAGAGTGAAGTCTTTAGGGAATAAAGGAATGAGCTTGATGAAATTTTCCTTCGTCAACCTATTCTTAAACATGACTTGCCGGTTGAAGATCTAGGTACAATACCACCACCAAAGGAAGATCATGTTTTCGATTTGAAACCGTTACCTGATAATCTTAAGTATGCTCATATTGATGATAAGAAAATATATCCTGTTATTATTAGTTCTAAGCTTTCAGAATTTGAAGAAGAAAGGTTATTTGAAATATTGAAGAAACACCGAGGAGCTATTGGCTACACTCTGGATGATTTGAAGGGGATTTCTCCCGCTATTTGCCAACATGCCATCAACATGGAAGATGATGCAAAGCCCGTTGTTGAACCTCAGCGTCGTCTAATTCCTAAGATGAAGGATGTGGTAAGGAATGAGGTATTAAAACTTCTTGAAGCAGGTATTATATATCCTATTGCTGATAGTAGATGGGTTAGTCTGGTGCATTGTGTTCCTAAGAAAGGAGGAATAACGGTTGTGCCTAATGATAATGATGAGCTCATTCCTCAAAGAGTAGTTGTAGGGTATAGAATGTGCATTGAATTTCGAAAAGTTAATAAAGTTACTAAGAAAGATCATTACCCTTTGCCATTTATTGATCAAATGTTAGAAAGGTTGTCTAAAAGTACTCATTTTTGCTTTCTTGATGGTTATTCTGGGTTTTCAAAAATTGCTGTTAGAGCTAAAGATCAAGAGAAAACCACTTTCACTTGTCCCTATGGAACTTATGCTTATAAGCGTATGCCTTTTGGTTTATGTAATGCTCCTGCTACTTTTCAAAGGTGCATGTCTGCTATTTTTCATGGCTTTTGTGAAAAGATTGTAGAGGTATTCATGGATGATTTTTCTATCTATGGGAATTCTTTTGATAATTGCTTGCAAAACCTTGATAAAGTTTTGCAGAGATGTGAGGAAACTAACCTTGTTCTTAATTGGGAGAAATGCCACTTTATGGTTAATGAAAGAATTGTATTGGGACATAAAATTTCTGAGAGAGGTATTGAAGTTGATAGAGCTAAAGTTGAAGCAATTGAGAAGATGCCCTATCCGAGGGATGTTAAAGGTATTCGTAGTATTCTTGGTCATGCTGGGTTTTATAGGAGGTTTATTAAAGATTTCTCTAAGATTTCAAAGCCTCTTACTAATCTTCTTCAAAAAGATGTACCTTTTGTTTTTGATGATGATTGTAAGGAAGCTTTTGAAACTCTAAAGAAAGCCTTAACAAGCTGCTCCCGTAGTTGAACCTCCCGATTGGAACTTACCTTTTGAAATTATGTGTGATGCTAGTGATTTTGCTGTAGGTGCTGTCCTTGGACAGCGAGTAGATAAGAAATTGAATGTTATTCATTATGCTAGTAAAACTCTTGATGCTGCTCAAAGAAATTATGCTACAACTGAAAAAGAATTATTAGCTATAGTTTTTGCTTGTGACAAGTTTACACTACAAGAAAAGTTGCCATGGCCGACGAAGTTGAAGTCGCGCCGTGGT